>NC_052058.2:44845491-45147991 GCF_903992535.2 Arvicola amphibius
TGGGGCATGTTTAACTAGCTAAAAAAATACCCCTCTCCTCTCCACACCCTGAACACAAACAAATTAGCTCCGTATGTTGTTCCCAATAAAAGAATAAAGCTATCTTAATCTTATTATAATACACTGTATTATAAAACAATATGTGGAGAATGTTAATCATGAGCACAAAAGTTACTTATCCCAAAGTGGATCTATATGTGAAATCACTCCATGTTTGGAAATTGAATGCTGGCAAGCCTTGGCAACCTGCTTGTCTTCTTCCCCAAACATTCTCCAAGGAGAAGCATTATTCAGACTTACAATACAGTGGACTAGTCTTGCCTGATTTGAATTTTATAATATATATACACTAAAATTATAAGCATGCAGTTTTTTTTAGGCTGGCTTCGTCCACTCATTCTGACTGAACTGCATTGCTGTGTGAGTTTATAGGTTGCCTTCATCATGGTTGATAACAGTCATTGTATGAACAGCATATCATACAATGAGCAAGGAAAACTCATCTGTTTTCCTTGGGTGTTTTTCAGATTTAGCCCATAATCAATAATTCACCTTTTAGACCCTGGGTTGGCCTGGAGCTTGCTTTACATAGAAAGGCTGTTCTCAAATTCGTAGAGATCCACCTGCCTCTGCATTGGGATAAAAGATTTGTGCTACCACATTAAGCTAGTCTATCAATATTCTTAATGTGTAGATAAAGCTTCCTCTTGAGGATAGCCTCAGAAATGGGCTTCTTTGGGAAAAGGGATTAAGTGATGCTGTCATGGGTGCAGATTTCTGGGTCTTCATCACATGATCAGCTTTCTAGTAGTTTGCAAGGTGGTTGTACGAATTTGCATTTCTGCTTGTGCTGTGAGAGGGTGCTGCTGATCCCTTGGGGCTTCAAGTCTCATTTTAAGCATTCTTGTGGCTACCTTATTGAGTTTGAGTTTTCATTTCCTGGATGGCTACACAGTTGAGTCCCCACTGGCATATCACTGGAGTATGTTTTTAAAAGTTGTATTTATTTTTATTTTATGTGTATGATTATTTTGCCTGCATGTATGTGTATATACCATGTTCATGCCTGGTGCCTGTGGAGGTCAGAAGTGGGAGCTGCATTCCCTAGATCTGGTTGTGAGTGGCCATATGGGTGCTGGAAACCGAACTCAGGTCACCTTTGAGAGCAACACATGCTCTTAATTGCTAAGCTATTTCTCAGCCCCTACCGGGGAATTTTATTTTTTCTGTGAAGTGCATGTTTAGAATTTTCATCTTTTTTTCTTGTAGTATTTTTCTTATCAATTTGAGGGAGTTATTTATATAACCCACATTCAAGTTCTTTGATAGCTTTAGTGCATATTTAAGGTCCTTTAGAGAGTACTTCTAGCATTCTACAGCCTCAATTATTTAGAAGTTAAGTTGGCAAAGCAGCTTGATGAGCCCAGAACTACTGTCAAATCTGTCTCCACAAGCTTTGATGTTACAGACATCCCAGTACAAGAGCCAAGAGGAATAGACAACAGGGATTTCTTCTGAGGCTGGGTTAGACTTTTAGCTGTTCTGTTTACACACCATTAAGCAAACACTCTGAATGTGGAGGAACAAGAGACAATGTTGTCTTAGAGCTCACTCAGAAGCTGTGGGCCATAGCTCTTTCCAGATGATGAGCAGTCCTCTCCGAGGTGATGGGCTTGGGGTGAGCAGATGCTATGCTGGTTTTCAGATGTGAGCCCATGGAAGGCAGCAGGTTAGTTTGTCCTCCTGCCTGTCCTGATCGCTAGCCAGGCATTCACACAAAATGAACTGACCGTTGAACGCTCTTTCCCAGACTTCTCATCACTGCTGCTAAATTATGGCTTCATCTTAAAGTCGCTTGGGAAATTATAAGCAATTAGAACGGGGGGGGCTGCGGTCATCAGTTTGTTTTTGATATCTCCTTAGCTGATTCTTATTGCAGCTGAAGCTGAGAATCAGTGCTCTGCAGTGGTCTGTTTGCATGTCTTAGTAAAAAGAACTCAGAAACCGAGTTCAAGGCCTAGTCATCATCTCCTTGGCAATTTGGGGGGCATGGCTGTGGGATGGGAGGCTCTTCCTATGAGGGTGGCTCTCCACGTGCCTACCTCTTCAAACACAACTAAAGGTTCCATCGTGCCTGGCCCTCTGGTATTTCTTCCTCCTCTCTCTAAGCTCTGTCCTTTAAAATGTCTTCTTTTCTTTTTCCCGTTGATACTTCCTGTTTGAGGACAGAGCTTTTCTTGAAACCACCTCTGCTGAGTCTTTAGACAATATGTGATCTCCAGTTCTATTGCTAAGAATGAGACATGAATTTGGACACTGGGTAGATAGAGGAAGAAGAGGGTTGAACCTGCATGATCAGATCTGTAACATGACTTCTTCTTTTAATGTTTTCATCTTTTGAGAATTCCATAAAATATATTTTGATTGTATTCTTTTCCCTCCCTGAACTTCCCCCACCTCTCTGCCAAGATAATCTTATGCTCTTTTTGGAACTTTATTTGGCTTGAATCTGTGTGGGTCTTGTGTGCGCTGTCACAGCCTCTGTGAGTGGTTTGAACCTGTGTTGGTCTTGTGTGTGCTGTCACAGGCTCTGTGGGTTTATGTGTGCATCAGCCCTGCCATGCCTGGAAGATTGTTTTCTTGACAATATCATGCACCATCTCTTGCAATCTTTCTGCCTCCTTTTCTTTCTTTCTTTCTTTCTTTCTTTCTTTCTTTCTTTCTTTCTTTCTTTCTTTCTTTCTTCTTTCTTTCTTTCTTCTTGTTCTTGTTCTCCCTTTTGTTGTTATTGTTGTTGTTCTTCTTGTTGCTGTTGTTGTTGTTGCTATTGTTGTTGTTCTTCTTGTTGCTGTTGCTGCTGTTGCTGTTGTTGTTGTTGTTGTTCTTCTTCTTCTTCTTCTCCTTCTCCTTCTCCTTCTCCTCCTCCTCCTCCTTCTCCTCCTCCTCCTCCTTCTCCTCCTCCTCCTTCTCCTCCTCCTTCTTTTTCTCCTCCTCCTCCTCCTCCTCCTCCTCCTCCTCTTCCTCCTCCTCCTCCTTCTTTTGCTTCTTCTCCTTCTCCTCCTCCTCCTCCTTCTCCTCCCCCTTCTTTTTCTCCTTTTCCTTCTTTTTCTCCTTCTCCTTCTTTTTCTCCTTCTCCTCCTCTTTCTCCTCCTCCTCCTTTTCTTCTTCTTCCTCCTCCTCCTCCTGTTTTTTCTTGAGACAGGGTTTCTCTGTACCTTTGGAGCCTGTCCTGGAACTTTTTCTGTAGACCAGGCTGACCTTGAACTCAGCGATTCACCTGCCTCTGCCTCCTGAGTGCTGGGATTAAAGGCCGGTGCCACCCCTGCCTGGCTCTATCTCTTTTTCTACAAAGATACTTTAAGCCCTGTGGGGAAGGATATGGCAAATATTTCCCATTTAGGGCTGGGTATGCCAAAGGTTCTCATTCTCTTCATGTAACATGAGGGCCTGCTTGTTGGGGTTTCTGTCCTGCCCAGTTCCCACAGCCATTTGTCCCAAAGAAATCACACAGAGTCTATATTAGTTATAAACTGATTATCCCATTAGCTCAGGCTTCTTATTAACTCATAACTTATATTAGCCCATTATTCTTATCTGTGTTAGCTACATGGCTCAGTACCTTTTTCAGCAGGGTGGGTCACATCTTCCTTCTTTGGTGTCTGGACAGGACTGGGGAGGAATGGGCTTCCTCCTTCCCAGAATTCTCCTGTTCTCATCGACCCGCCTCTACTTCCTTTCTGGTTGTCCTGCCTTCTTCACACTGTTATGACCTCTTTTTAAGATGGCACAGAAACGTCTTTCTCAGTGTAAAAGTCAGCATGCTGCCAATCTGCCTTCCTTTGTACCTTTTCATGAAAGGTCTTCCAGTGTTCTCCCTCTGTATGAGGGGGATGCCTTCTGCCTTTCACGTTTTGGTGAATGTGTGATCTCAGGTTTGGTTTGCTATGTGGTGGGAGAGAAAGCTATTGTTAGGATAATTCTTAAAAGAGGAAAAAAAGAGAAAAAGAAACCAAACAATTATGACATATATCTCTTTTCTGTGTTATGTCAGCAATAAAGATTCTTGTCTGTGAGAACACCCTGTGTGATTACAATGATGGAGTTTTAATGAGACTGTTTGACAATTTGTTCTGCAGCCTTGAAAAGGGCCCATGTAGTCACTCTTTTTAGTCTATATAGAGAAAGAACTTCAGCATGGCTTTACCTACAAATATAGAAAATTGGTAATGGCCTGAGAGGGCAACCTTGAGAGTATTCTAAAACAATCATGTGGCATCTACCTGAAGAAATGCTATTATTTTAAAAATAATGTTTTTGAATTCTGGCTTAATAACTTCATTTTCCTATTGATTTATGCATGTGCCATTATAAAATGATGGTGACAGGTATGTGTGATGTTATCATTTGAAAGATTAAAAAAATTGGTAGTCTTATCATGAGCCTTAAAGATGCTCTTGCAGGCTGAGAGCCCTGAGTTAGAGGTTGAGAATTTCAGGTGGAAGAGCCAGAGTTTTCAACTCTCTTGCAGCCACTGGCATATGTATGCTCACACAGAATCTTTTTAACTTTTCATAAAGGAAGGTGGATTTTTTCAGCGTATTAAATGCTCTCATTCTCATAAAACATGTGGGAAAATGACCAGCACATGATCTCCTTCTAATGAACCTTCCACAGAGTCAGGGACATGATAAAAGTTTATGATATTGTGGATATTGGTTAACTTACTCTACAGCAACTTTAACACCACATAGCCACTGAGAGGGTTCCATTAGACAGAGACAGCTTGAGGAAAATAATGGTTTTATTCTTTAAAATATAGTTCTTAGCACCACAGTGCTTTTAAAAATTAGATATTAAGGTATGTGCTGTAGGCTTCGAGGGCAAATTTCAAATAAATTCTCACATTTGGAGAACTTTTAGTTTAATTCAATGAGATTGCTAAATCATAGGCATTGACTTTATGGCACTAATTTCTAGTTTGAATGATGGCATCTGAGTGTTCTATAAGGGGCACAGAGTGGAAGCTGCTGAGAACGTCTACCTTGCTCTCCCTTCTATTGCTGGGGCTCTCGATGAGCATATCCCTTCCCCTACTCACTGCTCTGTCTGGTCGCCTTCTTCAGAGGGTCACTACTGTACTGATTCACGTTCTATGCCAGTCCCTCATCTTCTAGATCTTAGAAATAACCCATGCCTTCGCAATGGTTTGTATAAGCATGCTCTCCATGGGCTTATATATTTCATGCTGAGTCACCAGAGGGCGGGGTTAGGAAGTATGGTCTTGCTGGAGTAGGTATGGCCTTGTTGAAGGAAGTGCGTCACTGGGAGGTGGGCTTTGAGGTTTCAAAAGCCCATTCCAGTCTCCCTCCTCTCCTCCCCACCACCCCGACCACCTGAAGCTCAGGATGTGGCTCTCTACCACTTCTTCAGCATCATGCCTGCCTGCACGCCACCATGCTCCCTGCCATGATGATACCAAATCAAGCCTCTGAAACTGTAAGCAAGCCCTCAGTTAACTGCTTTCTCTTTTAAGAGTCACCTTGGCTCATAGTGTCTCTTTATAAACAGTCTTTAGCAAACCACTTCAATAAATAATAATACTAATCATCGTCATCATAATTATAATAGAATAACACAGAAAACCCCAGACCTCATTGTCTCACAAAATCACCTTGGAAAGACCTCATGTTATTAGGATCTAAGTGGAGAGGGTTGAACTGTGAGGTTTGTGATGTCTACCAAGAAGGTAGCAATCCAGACACCAACTTCAAAAGTCACAATAAAGAGCAAAGATGAGGTTTTCTCCATGAGGTCGCAAGCCACACACAATTCGTAATCTAACCAATGCATCTAAGCAGGATCTAGCTGATAAAAAGCAAGGAACACCCAGGTAGGAAAGGGCCAGCTCTCAACTGCACTGGCTACCAGGAGGCCAAGTCAGGCCATGAGTCTTGGGGCACTGACCAGAGGAAAGCAGGTGCTTGGGAAGGTGGCTGAGGGCATGCGTAGAAAATACATGCATGAAAAATTTACTAAGCATCCACATCCTGCTGTGCCTTAAAGCACGTAAGACTAGAAATAAACTAGCCGGGCTGTGGTGGCGCATGCCTTTAATCCCAGCACTCGGGAGGCAGTGATCTCTTAATTTATACCTTATTTGTATCTGAAGTCTGGGCACCATATTCTGGAGGTTTGGTTGAACTGACTCTTGGTATTTTTCATTTGTTCTTGTTTGTTTTTTCTTCTGACTACTTACAATGGATACTTTGGGCTTAATTTTTGTTTTGCTGTTTAAGGTTTTGAAGCTGAATAGACCATGTCTTCTGTTCTAACAGAGCCTGAGACAATTTCCCTTGGTGCAGTGGGACACTTACCAATGTCGAGAGTCCAGAGCATGCTCTGTTGGAGCTGGTGTATGAACCCCAAAGTGTCAGCACACATCACTGACATTTCACCCTCTGCCAGGTGGTCCAGGGCAGAACACCGGGAATCACCCAAACAAAGGAGAAGGGCCATATTTTTCCACTCAAGGTGAGCGGCAGTGGGTCCAATCCCAGGGGCCTTTGGACTTTGAGGTGTAGGCTTAGACAGCCAGTTATTTGACACTCGGATGGTTGGCACAGATAGGAAGAGGGCTCAGCAGGGACCCAAGAGGAGAAGCAGAAAGCCTTCCAAGAAGAAGCTGAAAACTGACCTACTTAATTTTGATGGCGAGATCTGCTGCTGGGTCCCTGAAGGCCAAGCCCAGGCTCCCTGACATGAAATTGAAGCACTCACTGCCAAGGACTTAGAGACTGGGGATTTTTTCAAAAGCTTTATTTCTTTTTTTTATTTTGTTCCCAGTAAAGATGCTTTGCTCCATTGGGTAATATCTGTCCCTGGGCTGGAAATAGTCATGGTAATGAGGATTATTTGCGTTGAGTCAACAAGTCCAGGAAGGAGTGGACAGACAGCATGGCCATCTGGCCTCTGTGCTCTGCTTTCCCCCACAGGACCCACAGAACCTATGGGGACATATGGAAGGTGTGTGGGAGGATGAGGGGGCTGGAGGAACAGAGGCAGGTGCCATTCTGCCCTTTCATTTTCATAGGTCCCCTGCCAAAAGCATGTACCCTTGCTTTTAGTGGAAGAATTGCCTTTTCCAAACCGTGTGCTCCATATTTTGGGAGCTCTGTTTCTTGATCTTGTAGGGCATACTACAGTACAGGCTTTATCGGCAGACTTTTGGGAGCATCCAGCTCTTTATGGCGGTGTTTGACAGTGCTGTGGGCGGCCAGTGGCACCTCTGAGTCCTTCCTACCACAGGGCTAGCCCTCATCCAACCCCAAAACTGACCCCAGGCATTAGCGAATATCCTGAAGGAACAACATCACTATCAACCAGGCTATAGGGCTGCAGCAGTTTCCCCAGGGCAGAGACTGAACCTGCCAGCTGGCTGAATTCGAAGCAGAGAAACAGACAAGAGTGTTCTGCAGAAAACTGCAGGTCTATGTGTAATAATACACATCGTACAGCAGCAATCTAAAGTCAACGACTTGAAAAAAGATTGTCGACAACCTAGTGTTATTGCTAAGGTAGCAATACAAACACACATCCTTAATCCAAGGTGACATTCTTTTTCTTTTAAAGATTACTATTCGATTTATGTGTGCACGTGTGTGTTTGTGTGTGTGCACGAACACGCATGCACATGTGCGTGTATGTGTGTCTGCCTGCAGAGTCTAGAAGAAGATGGTAGATCTCCTGGTGATGGAGTTACAGGCAGTTGTGAGTTGTTTTATGTGGGTACTGGGAATCAAACTCAGGCCTCCCCCTCATGCTGAGGGTTCTACCATAAAAACTGCCTCTCTGCTACTTCCCTCAGAGACAGTGAATTAGCTGCATGTGTGTCTGCTCTGAGGATGGTGTTGAGTGCTGCCCAATTTCTCCCTCAGGAGTCCTCCTTGATCCTGAGAACTTGGCCTGATGCTGGCCCATGGCTTAGCCTCTGGGTAGGAACTACCCTCGGCTGAAAGGAACTGTTTTGCCCTTTCCTGCCCTGGTTTCTTGCTTTTTCAGAACAGCCTGTGCCAATGATTAGCATTTCTGAGGGGAGGGTCTTGTTCATATGGGACTAGATAGAAGAACAAATCCAGCTCTAGGAGTTTTGGCGTGGAAGGGTCAGCCAAATCCAGAGTGGCAACTGCACTCAAGTTCCAAGTCACCTTGGGCTGGGTCCTTCATTCTTTAGGCTTCCTGGAGAAAGAGCACAGGTAAACTACTAAAACTACAGGACCGGAGGCAAAGGCAGGGCAAGGCCACAGTTCAGGGTGTCAATCAAGGTGCCCTCCCCGAAGGACTCCATGTGGCAGTGGCCCAGAGACTGTCGTGTGCCTCTCATCTCTGGTCTTCGCATATGTAACAGTTTGCTTCTGAATCAAGTGAGTGTTTTATAGTTTCCTTTTTGACTTCTTCAAACACTCATCTTTGGATGTGGGAGAGGCAGATACGGATCTCTTTAGTTCCTGGGTGTCTGGGTCAAGAGTTACTGTGTGCGGGTTCCACGAACCAGGCAGGAGTTTTAGGGTTGAGCTGGTGATGTTCTCCTTCCTCTAGGGATCCTGGGGTTGGGGCAGAATGCTTTATCTCCCTCAGCCCCTATTGGCTACCCTCCCTCCCTCCCTCCCTCCCTCCCTCCCTCCCTCCCTCCCTCCCTCCCTTTCTTCCCTCCTTTCTTTCTTTCTTTCTTTCTTTCTTTCTTTCTTTCTTTCTTTCTTTCTTTCTTTCTTCCTTTCTCCAGTCTTCCTTCCCCCCTTTTCTTCACTTTAGTCTTCTTCTCTTACCTTCCATCCTTCCCACTGCCTCCAGTTTTTCTTTCCCTTATTTTCACTGTTTTGTCTCTGGTCCTTTCACCTAGCTTCTATTTAGTGTGCACAGTCCTGCCCACAGTATCTCTTTGTTTGAAAACAGTGTTTATGAGTTCCTCTCAATTGTTTTTCTATCCACATACATGCTTACATCTTTTCTGACCCCAGGGTTCAGGGTTGGAAATATGTTTTAGCCTCTTGCAGTCTGTCTTTAGAGAGGAGGAATGTGGTGGTTTGAATCAGAATGACCTCTAGCTTCTTAGTTACTTTTCTATTGCTGTGAAGAAACACAATGACCAACGCAACTCATAAACAAGCATTATATTAGGGGTTTGCTTACAGTTTCAGAGGACATCATAGCTGGTAGCATAGCAGCAGGTAGACAGGGCACGGGAGAAGTAGCTGAGAGCTGACATCTGATCCAGAGGCATGGGGCACTGGGAATGGCATAGGCTTTGGAACGTCAAAGCTACCTCTAGTAACTAACATATGTGAGTCTTTGGTGGTCAAGCCACCACAAGGAGTCAGAACCAGGCCTTTTCTCATATTAGGTTTCTGATGCCCCAGGACCCAACAGAGAGTTGTGGAATTCATCCATATTGCTTGTAGTAGAGGTTAGTTCATTCTCCTTTCCCTGCACTTGTCTATCTGGGCAGTTTCATAGTTTAGGAGCACCCGAGTGTTTTCTGCTGTGGCCCATTTTGAAGGATGTAGCTGGTAGCACTTTTGCTCATGTCTCCTGGTGAGGTCATGTGTGTGTGCCTTTTGAGTACATACTTAAAAACACACGTTCAGGTGAAGCACACACATAGAAGCCGTATCCTTTCCCTTTCCAAACGTGAGTTTAGCAAATTTTCTCCCATGGGCAGCAATGAGAGTCTAATAGCTTCATACTCTGGCCAAGATTTGGTTTTGTTTTTGGTAGCCATCTTATGTGTTACTGTGGTAGATCATTGTGGTTTAAGTTTATATTCCTTAATGATTATTTAGTCCTAGAACACAGACACACACAGACACACAGACACACACACAGAGACAGAGAGACAGAGAGAGAGAGAGAGAGAGAGAGAGAGAGAGAGAGAGAGAGAGAGAGAGAGAGAGAGAGAGAGAGAGAGTCCTTAGTACACACGAGGAGGAATTGGTTCCAAGACCCTCCATGAATACTTTGGATTCCAAGTCCTGTACATACATGAGGCAATGTAACTTTTATATATAACTGTTGTAGAATATTACCTTGAGTATGTAAAGCTGTGTTAGATCTGTTTGTGCTGTACTTGTTTAACTATGTACAGATGGGTTGCATTTGTTTGTGCTGTATTTGTTTAAAACTATGTGCAGATGGGTCACATTTGTTTGTGCTGTATTTGTTTAACTATGTGCAGATGGGTTGCATTTGTTTGTTTTGTGTTTGTGTTAACTATGTACAGATCTGTTGCATTTGTTGCACCTTGCCTGCCTAAGGCACCTGATTGGTCTAATAAAAAGCCGAGCAGCCAGTAGCTAGATAGTAGAGGAGTAGGCAGGGCTGGTGAGCAGAGCAAATAAGTAGGAGAAGAGAGGAGAAGAGGACTACGAAGAAAGAGAGAAACCTGGGGCCAGCCAGCCATGAAATAGGACATTCTACATGAAGTAGAATGAAAGAAAGGTAAAAAGACTCAAGGCAAAATGTAGATGAAGAGAAACAGGTTAACTTAAGTTATAAGAGCTAGTGGAACAAGTGTAAGATAAGGCTGAGCATTTATAACTAATAATATGTTTCCATGTCATGATTTAGGAGCTGGTTGGCAGCCCAAAAGAAAGCCTGCGATATGTGATTTACCCATATCCTCTTGCAGATGTCAGAGCATCTCTAGATTACTTATGATGCCTTGCACCATGTAAGTATCTCATACTATATGAACACCTGACACTACTAAGTAGTTAATAGCATGTGACTGCCCACTACGATGTAAGTACTGAATTCTATGCATTTTATACTATACATATTTAGGGACAATAGGAAAGAACCTGACTATGTTTAGTAAAGAAACAATATTCTCCTGAAGACCTTTGATGTGGTTGGTTGAATGTATGGTGAATTCATGATATCGAGAGGGAGGCTCATAGAGTAATATGACTCCAAAGTGTGTGTGTGTGTATGTGTGTGTGCGTGCATGCACACACATGTATTTATATAGTATATATGTGTATTTTTATGGCAATCCTTTTTTACAATGCAACAATGCAAATAAGGTAATTTGAAAATAATTTATAGTTCAGTTTCTCTTCCTTTTTCTGTCATTAGCTAAATACATTTTTAGGTTAATTGGGAGAAAAAAGAAAGGCAAGGGCATATTTCCTGTTATAAATTATTGACAATATTAGCCAGCAGTTATTAAGGAAGTTTTCTGTGTCAGTAACCTTCAAGGTTTCCTTTCCATTGCTCTGCCCTTGTCGTTTTTACTCCTGGGGAATTAGTAAGAGCTGCTCCCGCTCCCTTTCTTGTCAGATGAATCCTTTTAGTTCCTTGTCAAGAGCTATCTCCAGGATAGAAGAAACAGGAAATGTGACAGCCCAGAGCATGTTGTGACCAGAAGAACATGGTTGTGGTGACCAGCTCCAGGTTCATGCCTTGAGAGCTTGTTAGTAACAAATCCCAGTCCCTCAGACACTTTTTTTTTCAAACACACCTAGATATCCATAGATAGAACACAAGGGTCCAGGCCTGGAGTGCTGGCTGACCTTCTAGGCAGTGCTAATACCCACAGTGATACCCATAGGTGGGACCCAAGGGTCCAGGTCTGGAGTGTTGGCTGAACTTCTAGGTAGTGCTAATACCCACAGTGATACCCATAGGTGGGGCCCAAGGGTCCAAGCATGGAGTGCTAGTTGACCTTACAGGCAATGTTAATACCCACTGTAATACTCAAAGGTGGGATCCACGGTCCTGGCCTGGAGTGCTGGCTGACGTTTTAGGCAGTGCTAATACCCACATCCATAGATAGAACCCATGGTCCAGGCCTGGAGTGCTGGTTGACCTTCTAGGCAATGTTAATACCCTCTGATTACTCATAGGTGGGACCCATGATCCAGGCACAGCATGCTGGCTGACCTTTTAGGAAGTGCCAACACCCACAGTGATACCCATAGGTAGAATCCACAGTCCAGGCCACAGATGTTGACTGAATTTCTTTTTTTTCTTCATTTATTTATATGTTTATTAAAAATTTTCACCTTTCCTCCTCCCATTTCCCTCCCATTCTCCCATTCCCCCTCCCCTCCCTCTCCAGTCCTAAGAGAAGTCAGGGTGCCCTGCCCTGTGGGAAGTCCAAGGCCCTTCCCACTCCATCCAGGTCTAGGAAGGTGTGCATCCAAACAGACTAGGCTCCCAAAAAAACCAGTACATGCAGTAGAATCAAAACCCAGTGCCATTATCAATGGCTTCTCAGTCAGCCCTCATTGTCAGCCACATTCAGAGAATTCGGTCTCATCACATGCTCATTCAGTCCCAGTCCAGCAGGCCTTGGTGAGATCCCATTAGATCAGTCACACTGTCTCAGTGGGTGAATGCACCCCTCGCAGACCTGACTTCCTTGCTCATGTTCTCCCTCCTTCTGCTCTTCATCTGGACCTTGGGATCTCAGTCCAGTGCTCCAATGTGGGCCTCTGTCTCTATCTCCATCCATTGCCGGATGAAGGTTCTATGGTGATATGCAAGATATTCATCAGTGTGGCTATGGGATAAGGGCAGTTCAGACACCCTCTCCTCTGCTGCCCAAGGACCTAGCTGGGGACATCTCCTTGGACACCTGGGAACCCCTCTAGAGCCAAGTCTCTTGCCAACCCTAAAATGGCTCCCTTAATTAAGATATCTTCTTTCCTGCTCCCATATCCACCCTTCCACCATCTCAACCATCCCATTCCCCTAAGCTCTCCCCAATCCTCCCCTTTCCCTTCTCTCTTCCCATCTCCCCCACCCCCACTCCACCCCACCCCCATGCTCCCAACTTTTGCCTGGCAATCTTGTCTACTTCCAATATCCAGGAGGATAAATAAATGTTTTTCTTTGTGCTCATCTTCTTATTTAGCTTCTCGAGGACCATAAATTATATGCTCAATGTCCTTTGTTTATGGCTAGAATCCACTTATGAGTGAGTACATACCATATTCATCTTTTTGGGTCTGGGTTATCTCACTCAGTAAAGTGTTTTCTATTGCCATCCATTTGCATGCAAAATTCAAGATGTCATTGTTTTTTACCACCGAGTAGAACTCTAAAGTGTATATGTGCCACACCTTCTTTATCCATTCTTCTATTGAGGGGCACCTAGGTTGTTTCCAGGTTCTGGCTATTACAAATAGTGCTGCTATGAACATAGTTGGACAAATGCTTTTATAGTACGATTGGGCATCTCTTGGGTATATTCCTAAGAGTGGAATTGCTGGATCCTGAGGTAGGTTGACTCCCAGTTTCCTGAGAAACCTGTTGGCTGAATTTCTAAGCAGTGCTAATACCTCAGTGATAGCCATAGGTGGGACCCACAGTCAGGCCTAGAGTGCTGGCTGAACTTCCAGGCAATGCCAACATCCACAGTGATACCCATAGATGGGACTCACAGTTCAGTCACGGAGTGCTGACTGACCTCTCAGGAAGTGCCAACACCCACATCTCACTTGAACTAACCTGAAAGTGATTGTGTGCCTCAGATTAAATGACAGAGCAAAGATATATCCCTTCTCCTGGGCTTGAATTACACATGGAATAAGTAAGGGTTGTAGTTTTAAAAGCATCTACACTTTGTGATAGGTAACCCCAGAGCAAGAACCTGCCAGAGCAAAAGCCTTATGGGTCCAAAGGCCCGAGATGAAATGCTGAACCTAGTTTTGAGATGGATACATTATTTATATTGGGTTGTGGGCTCTTTTGTGTATTGGACTTTTTACTAGAAACATCTCAAAGTGAGGAATTTGACAACTACAGATTCTATATAGAATCCCCAAAAGAAATCATTGTCTGCTGGTTTGAATAGGTATGGCCCCCATAGACTTCCGTGTTTGAATGCTTGGCCTGTAGGGAGAGATACTACTAGGAGGTGTGGCCTTGTTGGAGTAATTGTGCCCTTGTTGGAGGAAGTATGTCACTGTGGGTCAGGCTTTGATGTCTTATATGAGATAAGCTATGCCCAGTGTGGGGGCATAGTTTACTTCTTGTTGCCTATGGATCAAGATGTAGAACTCTCAGCTCCTTCTCCAGCACCATGTCTGCCTGAATGCCACCATGCTTCTTGCCATGATGATAATGGACTGAACCTCTGAAACTGTAAGCCACCCCAATTAAGTGTTCTTCTTTATAAGAGTTGCCATGGTCATGGTGTCTCTTCTCAGCAATAGAAACCCTTACCAAGACATTGACCAAGGCGTTTATTAAAATGTGCTGCTAGGGGGCTGGAGAGATGGCTCAGAGGTTAAGAGCACTGACTGCTCTTCCAGAGGTCCTAAGTTCAATTCCCAGCAACCACATGGTGGCTCACAGTCATCTGTAATGAGATCTGGTGCCCTCTTCTGGCGAGCAAGCATACATACAGACAGAACACTGTACATAATAAATAAATAAAATGTTTAAAAAAAATGAGCTGCTCTCATAAAAAAATGTGCTGCTAGAGTCTACTAGAGGACAAAGATAGTGAATGCCAATATTTATTTCTGGAATTGTTCAAAAATTCTACAAAATATTGAGTCCCCTTCCATCTCTTATAGGTTCTGGTGAGTCCAACTGTGGCCTAGCATTTTGGTTCATGCCCATAGGAGTCTCATTACTAGCCAAGTTTGAGTATTAATAGTATGAATCACTGCTGCCCATATGGGTGAGGAGCCTGGGCTTCATGGAAAAGAGTAAGCTCTAGGGAACATCTAGTGACAGAGATGGACACTGCTAACAGTGGACTAGACATCGAAAAGCAAACTGAGGTTTTCCTCATTCAGTTTGCTCTGTAACTTTTTAAAACTCTTTATACTCTTTGGAGGCACACCACCCAGCTCCCAAATAAATCACACAGAGGAGGCTTATTCTTACTTATGAGTGCCCCCCTCCGGCCCTTTGCTTGCACTTATTTCTAAGGCCAGCTGTTTTCATTAAATTATCACCATCTACTTTTTGCCTCTGGGCTTTTAGCTTTCTCTATTCTATATACCTTTCTTTACTTCTTACTATGTGGCTTGCTGGGGTAGCTGGGTGGTTGGCCTTTCTTTCATCTCGAAGGTAAGGAAGAAGGAAGAATAAGGGGAAGCAAGGACTGGAGTACAGAATTACATCCCCTCCCTCCCACCCTCACCTCCCTCCCTCCTCCATCCTCCCTCCCTCCGTCCCTCCCTACCTTCTCTCTCTCTCTCTCTCTCTCTCTCTCTCTCTCTCTCTCTCTCTTTCTTTCTTTCTTTCTTTCTTTCTTTCTTTCTTTCTTTCTTTCTGTCAAGTGTTTCTTTCTATAGCCCAGGCTAGCCGCGGCTTTGTGAAGCTCCTACCTCAACCCCTTGAGTGCTGAACTGAGAAGCCTGCATCACTGTCCCTGGCTCTAGCTTACATTTTTATCCATTAATTACATGTACCTCCCTGGAGTACAGAGACGTCCCTGAACCTCTCTCTGCCTGCCTAAAGGATTAGGAGTCCTATAAATCCTCTTTACTTAGTATGCCACAGAGCTGGGTCCCACTAAATCAAGTGGCCCTCTTTCCTCAAACACATTCTTATTGAGTACTTCAGGCACAGAATTATGCTAATAAATTTAATCAACAAAACTCTCAGCACTCAGTCCTTGATCTGGTGCCATTACCTGCACATGATAAATCCATCACTCACTTGCCAAGTTGCTGCTTTCTCAATCTATTTGTTTTACTTAGAGTAGATAAGCAAAAAGGAACCTCATTTGGATGTGGTGGCACACTTCTGTTGTCCCAGCACTCTGGAGGCAGAGACAGGAGGATTACAAGTTAGAGGTCCACTTAGGGAATTTCAGGCCATCCTGGTCTACATTCTAAGGCACTGTGTCAAGAAGATGACAGTCAACCAACCAACCAACCGTCAAATGAACCAACAAATGAACAATGAAGAAAGGAAGGAAGGAAAGAAGGAGGAAGGGAGGAGCAGAGGGAGGGAGACAAGAAGGAAGCCCAACTACTGAGTGTTCTTATCTCCATGGCCTGTTTGGTTTCAATTCGGAGGGCCTCATAGATGTCTACCTTGTTGATACAAGCAAGATACAGCACAGATACAGCAGGCGTGAACAAGCAGCTTCATGTCACATTTATTCCAGCATCACAGAAATGGAGGAGCAACCCTCTTTCCCCTTCATATTGCAATGATTGATTTACCTTGGACTACTTCTAGCAACATTCCTTAATGCCTCCACCAGCAATCCTCCAAGTAAAATGAAGAAAATACGGGCTTTAAAATTTATTACATTCTCCACTGGTGGTTCATGGCTCCAAATACATTTTAGAATTATCTGTGGCTTTTAAGCAGTGGTTCACAACCTGAGCGTCACAACCCCTTGAGGGTCATATATCAGATATTTTGCATATCAGATATTGACATTGAGATTCAAAATAGTAGCAAAATTGCAGTTATGAAGTAGCAATGACATAATATTATAGGGGATCATCACAACATGAGGAACTGTATTAAGGGGTCACAGCATTAGGATGTTTGAGAACCACTGGTCTTAGGTATACATGTGTCTGAGATGCACTCTGGGAGACTCTAGTTCAAAATATCTGGGTATTAAATGCAGGCATGTGCATGCTTAAAGAAATGTCATAGGTGATTATTATTGACATGTTTTTCTGAAGGTCATTGTTGGAGATATCTGCACTTTCATTCTGGGGTTAAGCTTTGCCGTAAGCATTTGACCTAAGGTCTAGTTGTTCATTCTGTGCTAGGTAATGGTATTTTTGTACATTAGTTCATGTTTTTCTCTTTATTCTCTAAAACATTGATTTTGACTAGGGTTTTTTTTTTTTTTTTTTTTTTTTTTTTTTTTTTTTTTTTTTTTTTTTTTTTTTTGCCAACACATTTGTCTGCTTCTTTTTGGTTTTCCAGTGGAGTTCTATAACTGCAAAAGTGGGATGCTTGAGTGTGGGTACAAAGATGCTAGGGGATGGTCGGCATCCCTATCTGATGCAGGCTGCGGAGAAGACCATTTCCTAGATGCCGCTGCTGCTCCTCCCTCACATCCCCTCTTTTCTGTGCCCTCCTTTGCATGACCCAGGAGGTACTAACATCTCTCAGAGGGTACAGCTGAGAGTGTTTATTGATCAAGATGTCATCAGTGCCTGTAACCGTCCTAGTTTACCATTCCACACCTGCTAATATTGCTGAATACAGCTGAGGTCACATGGAGACCCCCATGTCCAGGACTTATGCTCCCCTTGTAGGGACTGAACGACTTGTTTTTATAGTAATCCCTTTTCAAGTTCCCAAGCAGGAGCGAAGCAGTCATTACTACTTAGGAAATGGTAATTTTTAGTAAAAATTACTGTATAAAATGTATTACAGAGATGACAATCAGCATGGCATTTTCAGCAGGGTGACTCCAGGACAGCATGAAGCAATTTTAATTCGTCTTGCTAGACTCATTTGATAAGAACAACTCAGTATTTAGTTACGCTGACAGCTGCTGAGCCTGCATCCTTCATGGGCATTGTACTGAGAGCTAGTACCCACTGCCTCTGCTCTCAGGGGTATAGCTTCCAATCCCTCCTCCCTGTGCCTTTGTGTGCATTGGTCAGCCTTATATTGTCTTCTTTGACTCTGTCTGTCTGTCTTTTTGCCTCTCCCTTTCTCTCCTTTCTTCCTAGAGCATTGGAAATTGAACTGAAGGCCTTAAAGATGCTAGACAAATGCTAAAACCCTGATGTATATTTGCTGTTCTCTTTTTACTTTTTCTTTGGAGACAAGGCATCATCAGTTGCCCAGGCTGTTTCCAGGCTGGCCTGGACATTGTGGTCCCCATCTCTGTCCCACTCACTGGGATAATAGGTTTATGTGACCAGACCATCCTGCCTTCCTTCTTATTTCTTAAAATGGAATATTGGGTTTTTAAGTTGAGACTTTTAAATTAAACTTCCTTAAAGCTCTGCATTAGTTGTAGTCCCCAGATTTTGATATATTGTTCTTTTCTTAAGTTAAAACATTATTTAATATTTTCATAGCATAGCATTTTCATTGCATTAATGTATCATGCTGAAAATGGTGGGTTTCAGCATATTTTCATGCATGTGTGCCATTTTCACCCATTACTCTGTTCTTAGTCCTTTCTCATAATTGCCTTTCTCCCTCCTAATGGTTTCACTTCTATATTCAAGAATTGTAGAGTGTTTTAATGCATTCTACGAGTGAGAAAAAAGCATTACTATTTGAGACTTTTGTGCATGAAAATATGTTTTGATTAAGCCAGCCTTCCATACCTTCCCCTCTAATTCCATCCCTCACCATCGCATGAGTTCTCTTTTTTTAAATCCACCAAAGTCCTCTTCCTACCAGTATGTTCATGGGTGTAAAGTCACAGACAGGAACATCCTCAGACACCATAGGGCACGAAATAAAGAGTCCACCACCTTTAGACTTGTTGGTCAGTGGGTTCTCATAGACTCCTCCTCTGACATTACAGACTATTGTGATAACTATTTCTTTTGGTGATTTTTGAGAATTTGATGGTTAGACGTAACTATTGAAATTTACACAATGGAGTACTACACAGTAGAAAAAAATGACATCTTAAAATTTGTGGGCAAATGGACAGATCTAGAAAACATCCCATTGAGTGAGGTAACTCAGACCCAGAAAAACAAATATAATATGTACTCACTCATAAGTGGCTTTTAGACATAACACAAAGGAAAACCAGCCCACAGTTCACAATCCCTGAGAACCTAGACAACAAAGAGGACCCATGGATCTAATCTATATGGGGAATAGAAAAAGCAAGAGATCCTGAGTAAATTGGGAGCATGGGGACCATGGGAGAGGGTAGAAGGGGAGGGTGGAGGAAAAGAGGGGAGAAAAATATATTGCTCAATAAAAACAATTAAAAAAAGAAACTAAGAAACTGTTTTTTTTTTTCAAACTGACCAATATGGAGTACATTTTGCAGATGGAAGAAACCAACCAACAAATAAACAAAAACGAAAGCAATAAGAAAAGCAATGCCTTTCCAAGTGTGCACACACAGTTAATAGGACACTGGCGTGGCAATGTGACCAGGTAGGTAAAGGGTGGGAGCCTCCCGCTCCATAGGAAACTCATGGTGCTCCATTACACGCTCATTTGCCCAACCAGGAATGGCATCCACCAGCTTGCCAAGAAGAGCCATGGTGTGCTGTGGGACAATGGTCATTTATCCTGTCACTTGTATTATTTTTAATAAAATGCTGATTGGCCAGTAGCCAGGAAGGAAGTAGAGGTGGGACAATGAGAACAGGAGAATTCTGGGAAGAGGGAAGCTCAGTCTCCAGTCATGACCTAGCTGCAGAGGAAGCAAGATGTGACTGCCTTGCCGAAAAAGGTAAAAGGCACATGGCTAACATAGACAAGCAATATGGGCCAATATAAGTTATAAGAATTAGTTAATAAGAAGAGCCTGAGACACTGGCCAACCAGTTTATGATTAATGTAGACCACTGTGTGATTTCTTTGGGACTGAATGGCTGATGGCTGTGGGACTGGGTGGAACAGTAACCGAGGTCAACAATGGTGGCCAGGCTGCCTCCCATGGAGGGCATGCTACCCAGCTGCAGAAAGTAAACTCATCCTGTTAGAGTCATGCTGACCTCCCAGTGATGATCTTACCCTACCCAGGTTAGTGCCTGTTATGTATGTTTCTTACCACAGTTAGCTTTAGCTAACTCTCTGTCTCCTCCATTCAACTGGGAGCACCTGGAGGAAAGGACCAAGTCAAATTCCTCTCCAAGACCTCAGTACCAGGCTCAGTACAGGCTTGTTAAATTGTACCACTATTAACGTATTCTGACTTGGGAATGTAGCTTGGTGGCTGAACACTTGCCTAGCATGCTTGAGGTCTTGGGCTCAATTTACATGCACATATAAGCATGCATGCACACACACACGCACACACACACACACACACAAATGTAATAAAGTGTTTTAAAATGCCAAAACATAGAAATAAGTACTTTTTGTTGTTGTTGTTTGTTTTTTGCCTCCTTTTGAACCAGAAGCTGGATAAAAGCTGGAAACCTCATAAAGATAAAACACTGACCCTTGGCCTAGAGAGATGGCTCAGAGGTTAAGAGCACAGGTTGCTCTTCAAGAGGTCCTGAGTTCAATTCCCAACAACCACATGGTGGATCACAACCATCTGTAAAGAGATCGGGTGCCCTCTTCTGGCCTGCAGGCATACATGCAGACAGAACACAGTATACATAAAAAATAAATCTTAAAAAAAAAAAACCCACTGACTCTTGATGTGGAATGTCCATTGGTATATGTGTTGATTTTATTGGTTAATGAATAAAGTTGCTTTGGCATATGGCAGGACAGAATAAAGCCAGGTGGGAGAGCCAAACAGAGATATAGAGAGAAAGGAGGAGGGGTCAAGGAGACGTCATGTAGCTGCTGAAGGAGGCAGACACCATGTAGCTGTCCAAGAAGCAAGAGGTAACAAACCACGAGCCTTGTGGTAGAATGGAAAAGAATAGAAATGGGTTAATTAAGATGTAAGAGCTAGCTAGAAATTCACCTGAGACACTGGCTAAACAGTGTTGTAATTAAAAAAAGAAAAGAAAACACTACATATATGAGTCATAGAACATGGAGAAATTAAAATGGTGCTTATATAGAAGCCTCATCTGGTTTATTTTACATAACATGATGATCTCCAGATTCTTCCATTTTTCAGCAAATGACCCAATTTCATAAGATCTTATTCAAGGCAAAATAGTCATTAACCCTGTCTCTGCCTCCTGATTAAAGGCATGTGCCACCACCAACCAGCCAGCTCAGTCAGTAAAGCATGGGAGTCTTAATTCCAGGGTTGCGAGTCCCACTTTGGGCACCAGGCAATACAGACGTCTGGGACTGTGTTACGTTTTATTAATATCAAATCTGTTCACAATGATTACAAGACAGAATGAGGAATCTGGGTCACATCACCATCTGCTCCACTGTTCCGCTGGGGGACCAGCTCTCCTGTGCTTTACCATAACCTCGTCCTTAAAAGAAGAAGGGGGCTCCAAGCTGTAGCTCTACCAGCTCCCACACAGTCCAAGAGAGCATGCGACTCTTCCCCCACCCTGGGTTTTATTGGGTCATGTATCTCCAGAGAGGACCACGCCCCTTGGGCCAAGCTTCCCTGTACAATTGGCTATAGGGCCAAATTCCCACAGCACTGTTGTGTGCCACCATGTGTCAGTTTCTGTTGACAGCTGCCCAGCAGAATAGACTGCAGGCTACCATGAGGAAGTGCTATGGTAAAAATGAGTGACTTGGTTTCTGTAATATATGTTTACTTTGTTCCTTCAGGCATTTACCCTAAAATGGCATAGTTGGATCACAAAGTACTTATACTTTTTTTTTTGCAGAAATTTCCTATTAGTGTCTTCTCCCGTTTACATTCCCACTGAAAGCACATAATAATCTTTTCTTACCTGAATCCTTACCAATATTTATTTTTTTAAAATTTCCTTGGTGATAGTCATTTTGACTGGTGTAAGATGGAATTTCAGTTAGTTTTAATTTTTATTTCCCTGGTGGCTAAAAAGGAGGAACGTGTGTGTGTGTGTGTGTGTGTGTGTGTGTGTGTGTGTGTGTGTGTGTGAGAGAGAGAGAGAGAGAGAGAGAGAGAGAGAGAGAGAGAGAGAGAGAGAGAGAGAGAGGTCTATTTGCATTTTTTTTTTTTACTTGAGAGGGGTTTGTTAACTTCACTTACCTATTTGTTCCTCGGATTATTTTCTCTTTTAGCATTTAAGTTTTTGAATTCTTTACATATTGTAGATCTTAATCCCTTGTCAAGTGAGCAGCTGGCTGGTTTTCTCCAGTTCAGCAGCTCTCTCTTCTCTTCACTCCTTTCTTTTGTTTTGCATGAGCCTTTTAATTTCAGAAGACTCAATTCAGAACTCTTGCTCTAATTTCTGGAGCTATTTGAGCTGTGATTCCCCATGGAGGTGGAGTGTCTACATTTGTTTGTTTCCCAAAGCAGTGAGCTTTGGTGTGACCTTCTCAAGATGTCTTCCTATCACAGCAACATTCATTTACATAAAACATACATGTCAGCATGCTGGGAAGCCTCTAGATCAGCTTAGGTCAGGCGGCCTTTCTCTGGTCTTTCTTCAGTGTCATTTTTGCCTGCTGTGCCTCTCCACCTTTCTCTGCTCCCTTCCTGCCGTGTCACTGGGTTCTGCTCATTGACCCATAGGCATGAGTCCAGCTGTCTTTCTACCTGAAACCCAAACTGTTGGACATGGCCAGTGCTTTATAGAAGGTGACAGGAAAAAAGTTTGTACCTCCCAGATCTGGTCTTGTGGTCTGCTTTGATAATTATGTCTTTCATTTTCTACAACCCATTTTCTCCTAACATTCACACAAGTTGAATGGTGAGATAAACTCCAGGATACAACAAATAGTGTGGTGTGGGAGGTCCTTCTGTCTATGTGCTGTTTTTATTGGTTAATGAATAAAGGGCAGCATAGAGCTAGGTGGAAAAACTAAACTGAATGCTGGAAGAAGGAAGGCGGAGTCAAAGAGAAGCTATGTAGCCCGGCTGGAGACAGACACCCGAGGGAACTTTGCCTGGTAAGCCACAGCCATGTAATCATACACAGATTAATGGAAATGAGTTAATAAAATATAAGAGTTAGCCAGAAATATGCTTATGCTATTGGCCAAACAGTATTGCAGATAATATAGTTTCTGTGTGGTTATTTTGAGTCTGGGAAGCTGGAAACAAACAAGCGGCCACCTACAATCATAGTGTTTTCCCTCATCTTCTAGTTTATGCTTTAAGAGAGAATTATGTGTACGTGGCAGAGATCATAAATAACTGTCACAAGGAAATCCATTATGAGATGAGTGTTATACAAAATTGGGCCTTAACTTTGAAGTTTGTTGCTAGCAAGTGATCTTGCATATCTGTTTCAGACCAATTCCTTCGCCCCCCAGACTTAATTCTCCTTTATACTCCACCCATCCTCCGCAGCTGCAGGTATGAAATCCGGGCACACCATCACAGTGTGATGTGGGATTTCCCTCTGTATGCTATAAATATGCTTTATTGCCATTGGCTAATAAAGAAGATACTTCTGGCCAATGGTTTAACAGAATATGGCCAGGCTGGAAAAGATATATATAGAGAAAGTAGGCAGAGTCAAAGAGAAGCCATGTAGCTACCTGGGACAGATGCATCTGCTGGAGCCTGCTGAAACCTTGCCTGGTGATGATTAATGTAGATGGGTTAGTTTAGGGTATAAGAGCCAGAAATACACTTAAGCTATTGGTCAAACAGTGTTGCAATTAATACATATTTTTTGTGGTTATTTTGGGAGTCTATGTGGCTGGGGAACAAACTAAAAGCCTTCCAACAACAACAGTGATCCTTTGATTATGACTTCTTACAAAGCACTGACCCATGTCACTGCTGGAAACTAGATGAGACACCACAGCTTGACTGGAATTATGGTAGCTGCTTAGCTAGGCAATGCCAGTGTGAGTTGAAGTAGTTAAGGTTTATTTTTTAAAATATATGTTTAATGAAAGCAGAAATGTGTCACTGTCATCCA
Organism: Arvicola amphibius; assembly: GCF_903992535.2. NCBI lineage: Eukaryota > Metazoa > Chordata > Mammalia > Rodentia > Cricetidae > Arvicola > Arvicola amphibius. The sequence goes on from NC_052058.2 coordinate 44,869,101, forward strand.
CTCCAGATGAGTGGATGTCCTCTGACTTTCAAGCTGATGGCCTTCTTTTCTTTGATTATGTTGCTAGACACATATACACATGTATTTGTATGCACAAATATATAAATACAGCTTGCTAAGTCTGTTTTTCTTGTTTGTGTGTATTTATGGTTTCAGGGCTGAACACTCTGCATTGGAAAACCAGTAAAGGCACTCATCCCTGGGAAACACTAGTTTTTCTCCCCCAGGCATTTGTTGCTTGTGGATTTTGTTCAAGGAAGAGACCCCTTTTGAATTTATCCTCCCCATGTTAATATGCCCATCAATGTTGCTATTTTTCTGGTCTTGTTTATGAGGCCAATTGGAGGAGAGACTGTTTCATCACACACTTCCTAGTTTTCTGGTTCTTACAACCTTTCTGCCCTTTCTTCCTCAATATTCCCTGGGTCATACATGCTGTGATGCTGTGATACAGACATAACCAATGGGCCTGGGTTCCTTATGATCTATTGATATCTGGGTGGCATCCAGTTGTGGTTTTCAGTGATGAACTCCATTTTCCCTAAAGAGACACTTCTTTGATGAGGGGTGGTAGGTACACCTCTGTAGGTGTAAGGACAAGATTTAGAATGTAATAAGGAACCATTAGTCAGCGTCACATGCTTAGGACACAAGACTTGACTGATTGGATTTGACTCTACCCTGAAAGTCTCTTTTCTGCAGTCTAGCCTCCATGGTACCAGAAAATGCTATGCAAGAATGTTGGGAGGAGGGTTGCTTGTTGGTTCCTGAAATAATCACACAGAAACCGTATTATTTAAATCACTGCTTGGCCCATTAGCTCTAGCTTCTTATTGGCTAACTCTTACATAGTAATTTAACCCATTTCTAGTATTCTGTGTATCGCCACGAGGCTGTGGCTCACCAGGTAAAGTTTTCAGCATCTGTCTCCATCAGGGCTACATGGCTTCTCTCTGACTCTGCCCTTCTTTCTCTCTGTATTCTGTTTAGTTTTCCCTGCCTAGCTCTGTTTCCTGCACAGGGCCAAAGTAGTTTCTTCATTCATTAATGGTAACCACAAGCATACAGAGGGGAAACCCACATCACAGGAAGCCTGGGGTATGTGTGTGTGGGAGGGCGAGGGCAATGTGATATTCTTACCCAGCTGCAACACCTGTGAACCATGATAATGACCAGCAGTGCAAACATCCGTAATAAAGGAGTGAGCCATGATAATGGCCTGCAGTGCAAACATCTGTAAAAGAGTGAGCCACGATAATGGCCAGCAGAGCAAACATCTGTAAAGGAGTTGCAGTGGCATTCACGTGTTGGTGGTAACCAACAGTTGTATAATTAGACATAAGACCCACTCGAATGAAAGGTAATTGTGCTTGGTATTAGAAACCTAGCCAGTTGCCTCGGGCTAGTAAGGTCAGGGATACTAGGAAATATTCTTTCTTTCTTTTTCACAAAGAGAAATGGAAGTTTGGCTTTAATATTACATATCCTGACACAGTCTCGATTGCTATCTCAGAGTCTTCCCCATCAGCAAGCATGGCATTAACTGCATCTCCGGCTTTGTTTTTGATGTGACACTTGGATTTTTTTTATGACTAAACACTCCTATAGGTTATTTGTAGGTGGGTTGGATGGTGATCCCAGCGGTCATCATGTACATAGATGGATGTAGGAGGAAACATTTTAATAATTTGAACCAACGCTCTCTATCTTCTGTTTGAATTAAGGCTTTACCCCAGCCCCTGGCATCCATATATCCAAAGAGTTTGGAATATTTGGGTTAAGGCCACACCCCAGTCCCTGGCATCTATATATCCGAAGAGCCTGGAATGTTCGGGTAGAAGTTCCATCCCAAGCCCCTTCTCCTGGGAGTTGCCTCAGTCCAGACTCCACCTCTAGGAAAGCCTACCACAGGATGATGACCCCTCCCCAGAGATGCTCAAGACTACTCTCACTGGGTATTTAAATTGTACCCCAGAGAACAAACACGTGGTTTTCCAGGTTTTCCTTCCTGTCTCCTCTCTGGGGGGGGGGGGAGTGAAAAGCCACCTGGGAGAGTTGGTATCCACTACACCTGGACTTTTTCTAACTTAGCTTGATTTGGTCTGATTTGGATTATTGTGTCAGTGGAGGGGCTTGCTTATCAGGTGGCAGGAACTTTTCACCTCCCTAGAATATTTGGGTCTTAGAAGAAAACATAGGTTCCTTATTTCATCTTTAGTGTTAGTACTCTTAGTCATGATACCTCTGCCACATTATGCGCTGGAGTGAGCTACTGTGTCCATGTGCATGTCAGTACTAGAGTGAGCTAATTGTAGGTAAATGTTTGTGAAGTAATGTGTCATTTTTGTCTCATGAATTATTCATGTCAGTGTGTATTCCTGTAGTACTGATGCTCTGTAAAATACGAGTATGTAAATGTCTTTATCATTTGGCATGAACTATTTGGCAAAAAAAATATCCTAGCCTAAAACAGACAAAACCCTCTTTATTTAGTTTCATATTAAAATTTTCCACTATCAAAAATATCTGAGCAACACACATCTTCTCTATGTCTCTTTCATAATTTTATCACTTTGCCTCATTACTATTAAAGGAAACATTAAAACCAGATTTATTTTCTTCTTGCCTATTTTTTCCTCAATGAATTATTGAAAGATGATTGTTGCCATTTCCAACCCAGACTGCATTTATTATTAAATTCCTTTGAGGATGTAGATCCTCAAGGTATAGTGTCCCTGGGACCAGCTTCATCCAGCTTTGAAAGGGCCACTAAAGTGGTACATTGTTGTCTCTGTATTTATTTCTTATTCAGTATTTTTTTGAGTGTAATAATTATGCTTTTGCCTCTCTCTCTTTTATTCATTGTTCACAGGGTTGGGTTCATAAAGACACTTTATAAAAAAAACATATCATATCCTCCCATAGTGTTCACGTCCTTCCTCTGTATCTTTTGTACCATCGTAGTGTTGTAGAAACCTAAGATGAGCTAGGAAGTCTCAAGGCCACACACCAACGCCATTATTTACTGCCGCTGTAGATCAGTAGTCGTAGTGGCTGAGGACAAAGTAACTAAGAGGCCAATGGCATGTGAGAGTATACTGATTTTCAAGGCTTATTGCTGACTTCTGTAGGTCCCACTCCCTAGCACTCCTCGGTACCTGTCCTGGCACCTCCGACTCCAGTGAACCCCTCATTTTCTGAGTTCTTCAAAGGCATCGGTGGATGCCTATGAAGAGTAGAAGGGAAACGAAGGTGATGAAGTAGGAGATGCATCGTTTAGAAAGTAGGATTTGGAGCTCAGCCCTCTTTGCTGGGATACTCTTTTAGGCTTGATTGAAAGACTAAGTCAAGTAAACGCTTTCTTCTTCAAGTTGCTTTTAATTGTGGTTCTTTTCATGGCAACAGAAGGAAGCTGGAATGTTGCTTGTCTGGCAATGAAACAGGGCCGTGTTTCTAGCTTTGCCATAGACAAGTATCTGCTCAAATAAGCAATCTTTCCCATGTTTCTGACACTCTGACCAGTTTATGACATCATAGGTTCAAGGAACAAGGAAGAAAAGAGATAGAGACAGGAATGAGACAAAGGACTATTGGAAGTCCAAGACAAGCAAAAGACAGTGTATTGAATTCGGGTGTCATTATGCTGAGGGTTAAAGGAGCAGCCAAGGATGGGAGAAGTACCCCACGCAGGTGGTGATGAGAACAGAGACTTAGCTCAACTACAAGTGTATTCTTTTAGAAACTAGAAGCTTGACACAAGTTGAGGGTTCCTATCTATCATCTATCTATCTATCTATCTGTCTGTCTGTCTATCTATCTATCTATCATCTGTCTATCCTATTATCTATTTACCTACCTACCTATCATCTATCTATCTATCTATCTATCTATCTATCTATCTATCTATCTATCATCTGTCTATCCTATTATCTATCTACCTACCTACCTATCATCTATCTATCTATCTATCTATCTATCTATCTATCTATCTATCTGTCTATCTATCATCTATCTACCTATCTATCATCTATCTATCTATCTATCTATCTATCTATCTATCTATCTACCTATCATCTCTCTATATATATCTATCTCTCTATCTCTCTCTCTCATCTCTATCTCTCTATCTTTCATTGTTTTTTCCTTTCTTGATAAGATCTTATACTGTTCATCAGGCTGGCTTAGAACTCTCTGTTAACCCACACATGCTTTGAAATAATCTACATATATATATATATATATATATATATAAGTGTGTGTATGTGTAAAGAGAGAATCCAAGTACAGTATATGCATATTAAATTCTCAAATTTCCAAAGAAAAAACATATCTTAAACAAGTATGCCTCTGTGTAAGTTAAAGAGTGAACAATGTTGGGACATTTTCATTTTTTTAGAACCAATCATGCTCAACTCTTCTGAGATAAAACAAAGTACAGTGTGTATGTGTGTGTGTGTGTGTGTGTGTGTGTGTGTGTGTGATAGCACAACAAATATTTGCTCCATTTTTGTTTTACTTTGTTAATAAGGGCAGCAGTACAACCTTCTTTCAAGGAATGATATTCAGTTCTCCCCTTACCATGTATACAGATACTTTATTTAGGAAAGTGCTTAAAAACGGGAACTTTACTTCTTATTCTGAACTTATACTTATACTTATACTGAATAAGTAGTGCTTATTAAACACAAAATTTCATCGGCCTGGCCAGAGATGTGCAGCCTCTTCCAAGGGATATGTATTGTGAATTCATAGGACATATACATTTGTGACAAAACTTTTAAATAAAAAAATTAAGTATTGCTTTTTTAAATTTTAACTTATTTTTTTGAAAATTTCATCCATGCATAAAATATATCTTAATCTTATTTACCTATTGCTCACTGCTCCAGCTTCCTTCGGGATCCCATCGTCTATCCGCCTTCATGCTCTCTTTTATAGTTATGCATATTTTATGGTTATTTATTTATGCTCACAGGTCTGGGTTCATCCACTGGAGTGTGGAAAACATACCAGTAGACATGCTCCAAAAGAAAAGTGGCCCTTTCTCCCCTTGCTGTCACCAGGGATCCCTTCCCCACCCACACTAGAATGGTCCTGGTGTTGTCTAGGTAACCACAGCTGTGAGTTTGTGTGCACAACAACCATGTCCAGTCCTGAGGACAGCATTTGTTGGTCCTCCTCCCCATCCTCTGGCTCTTACACTCTCACTACCCCCTTTCTGAGATGTCCTCTTGTCGTATCAGGGGATAGGGTAATGTGGGATGACATAGACATCACATCCACAGCAGAGCATTCATGGTCATTTATCCTCATTGAAAAGTATTCTATTTCTTTATTAACCATTACCACTTCAATAAAAAGCTTTGATCAAGGTTTGGAGCAGCACAAATCTATGTATATGAACATAAATATGTAGAATGTAGTTTGACAACACAGCTATTTATAAAAATAATGTCACTAGGTCCTGCACTAGCATCTAGACTTTCCTAGTCATGGGTTTTGAGCCTGTTTACAATACCAGGCGTGAATTCCCTCCCATGGAGCAGCCCTCAAATCCAATCAAGAGAGTGTCTTGTTGTCTCCATAAACAGTGTTGCCACTAGTGGACACAGCCTGCCTGGAAGGTTGGGTTGCAGCCTGGTTGGCTTCACTTGGGTTACTTCAGCATTCTCTGAGTGATGGCCAGCCTTTCCATAACTGTTACCATGTTAATAGAGGAACAGAAGGAGGACTGCTTTCCCAAGGAAAGAAATATTTCAAAGGCAATGTCCATCACTTGCCTGTGGCATGAGGCAAATATCACATAAAGCAATAAGCTTAGCCAGAGAACTTCTTCCCCTTCCCTGCCTGAAGTATCTGTTCTCCTTCCTGTGCTTCCTGGGGTCACTTCCTAAACAGACTGACTGAACTCAGGATTTTGTCTCTGAGTGAAGCCCTTCTAGAAGATGCTTGCACACTACACATGTAGATAACACTAGCTATTTCAGCCCAAGGCATCTACTCCAGCAAACTCACAAGGCTGTGCAGTCCATCAGCTAACATCTATTATCCATTTTTAGATAAACATTAAATGTAACCGAAATTAATTTTCAAAATGTTACAGTTCTTTGCAACTGTCTTTGCCTTCTCCTAGACTCTAGAGGTATCCTGGGGTTGAATTATTTCTAGTTGTGTTTCTTGACTAGGCTTCCTAGCCTCTCTGTGCATCAGTTTCCCGTATTCCTGTATGACCTAAATAGTGTCTACCTCTGTGTTAGCCTGAGTCTAGAGATGGAATTAGCCACACTCTCGGACAGCCTGGTATATAGTAAGTGCTACGTGGGAGTTGCTCAAACACATGACTACCAGGAAAGAAAGTTAAAACTACACTTTCACAAGTAGGTCACAGACCCACCATTTCATTAACAAATTATTTTATTTTAACCATCCCTCCTCACTCATGTTAATTACACATTTAAAACCAGAGCACAACGTTAGCTTCACGAGCTGCTCATCTTGAATGAGCACAGAGTTAATTAGTGAGACCTGTCTTCCCGAGCCCTGCATCTCCTCTGCAGCATTCGGCTCAGTATTTATTATTTTAAAACAGCAATCCTCTTTTTCAAAAATACTTGGAGAAGGAGATGAATAATTACTCCTCTACTCTACATAACTTAACTTCAGAATGCAGAGAAGGAGTAATGCTAATGGGAATATGCACTGGGCGTGACTGTACCTGGAAACAGCCCCATTTTTATTATGCATGAGAATTACCTGACTTGCTCATTGAATTGATGCAATTCATTATTTTTTCACCTAAAAGCTATTTTTAGTCTTTTCTCAGAATGCCTATTCGTGCCTTCCTTTTGACCTTGAACATCAGTATAACGTCTCTTCTTGTGAATCAGAGGATAATCTAGATTCCCCACTCTTGAGGCGTCAGTCCTCAGGGTCCTTACTACTGAGCTCACTGTTGGCTTCAAAAATGACAGCTTCACTCACAAAGGATCTGCTTCTAAGTCCTGTGCTTTACCTGTCAATAGCTGTGGTTCTAAACAGTGGTACATGAGCTGACTGTCCCACAACACCCTAAGTCCACAGACATTCAAATATGCACTATACAAATGTATGTATGTACGTATGTGTACATCTACCTATTTATCATCTGTCTTTCTGTCTATCATCTATCTATCTGTCTGTCTGTCTGTCTGTCTGTCTGTCTGTCTGTCTATCTATCTATCTATCTATGTATCTATCTATCTATCTAATCTGTATATCTATCATCTATCTCTATCCAACACCTATATATCATTAATCTATCTATCAATGAAACTTACTTCCTTTTTCTTTTCATAAAAAACATTGTATACTTCATTCCCAAAACTATTTTCAAACTAGACCTGGAGTAAAACTTAAATCTTAGACTACAGAATTGAGAGAAAATTCTTATTAATATTTACAAGTGTTAAGGCTGATCATGGTAGTCCCTGTATTGTCTTTCCTAGTCACCTGATTTCCTTATCTGATGAAGGAGGGTCATCTGTCTATGTGTTACTTTCATTGGTTAATAAAGAAACTGTCTTGGCCCTTTGATAGGACAGAAAATTAGGTGGGTGGAGTAGACAGAACAGAATGCTGGGAAGAAGGCAGTGAGGCAGATGCCTCAGGCAGACGCCATAGCTCTCCTCTCTGAGATGGACGCAGGTTAAGAATCTTCCTAGTAAGCCACCACCTCATGGTGCTACACAGATTATTAGAAATGGGTCAATCAAGATGTGAGAGTTAGCCAATAAGAGGCTACAGATAACAGGCCAGGCAGTATTTAAATGAATACAGTTTCCGTGTAATTATTTTGGGTAAAGCTAGCTGGGTAGCGGGACGCAGCCTGCCATTCTTTCTACACTTATCCTTATTAAATCATGAATAAGATTATGACATCACTGTGCCTTAATGTGTTGTACACCAGAGATAGTATCAAACAACAGCTCCTTTCTCTGTAGAGTTAACTTTCTGGTGGGAAGCAATTACAAAGTCAACATATCAGATTCATACAAGGAAGAAGTATACAACGGAGCAAGGAGAAAAGAAAGCTTGACTTATTACTCCAGGTACCAGGGGGAGTCTGGACCAGGGGGATAGATCCATTAGGAAACCAGCAGAACAATCAGAAAAGAAATGGTGTTGCTTAAGTCATGGGAGTCATAGGGAGTAGTGGTAAAACTAAAGACACACTCTTGTGGCATAGCTAAAAGAATTTGATGGTGGGTGGAGTCAGTATATTTGGTAAGAAAGAGAAAACAGATGACTCTGATGCAAAGCAGGTGAAAGGACAGAGATTCTAATTACTGTGGGAGGATGGAAAAGAAGGTGCTCTTGCCGTATCTGAAGAGACCGAGTGCCGTACATCTGGACTGGCAGGTATATCTCCAGTCTGTCGTAGACTAGAGGGAAAGATGGGACTTTGGAGCATGAAATGGAGCACTTGCTTTCAAAGGCACATGAGAAGCTCTGAGAACTGGCTTTTAGAACACGTCAACACTGTGTAGGAAGCAACCCTAAAACATCGAGAGGAAGATTTCTGTGAGGCAGCCATAACCAAGAGGAAGGAGTGTCTTGGGAGGAAGAAAGACAATAAAGGCCAGGGCTGTTGATGTGTCAAGGAAGTTGATGAGACAGAGCTCACCACTGTCACCTACGGAGAGGCCATGAGATTGAGGAGGAAGACTATGGAAGTCCAGAAGGGACTAGGGATGGTGGGACAGATGAAGGAGGCAGCTGCGGGGGAGTTTTGTTGTGACAGTTTGAGTTTCCACACTTGTAGATATGGGATGGTAGAGAGATGCAGCGTAGGAGTCAGAGCAATGAGTTCCTGCAGGGAGCCCTTCAGTGAGTGAGAAGGTTACGGATGAATGCAAGCATCAGAAAATAGCTGGCTTCTATACTGGCTAATGGGGACCCATTGGAAGGCGTCAGGAGAACTCTTTCAGGAAACTGATCACAGGCTTCACCAGGGTCACTGAGGAGCTGTTAGTAATTATTTACAAAGAAAAGGACAAGTTGGGGACACTAATAAGAGTTGGAGAAGTGCCTCACAGTAGCCATAGGGAGCCATTGCCACTGGAGGCCTGATGAGAAAAGCGGTAGGGCTGTTGCTGTAAACAGCGTGACCTCCGACTGTAGCTGTCACTGTGGGAAAGAGACCTTGTAGAGAAAATGCACCATCTGCTCTGATATCCCACAACCCAGAGCACAGAGAAGCAACACCCTAGATCTCAGTCCCATTCCATCATCCTCCCTCTGGTTGAACCAAACCAGCCAACATCTGGAGGGTTCACAGCTGGTGCACACTCCAAAGCAAGCTTCCCAGAGCACAGAGCAGGCAGCCAGATAGGGATGGGTGGGGTGACTCTGAAGGGAAAAGGAGAACACGTGCTGTCTGGTGGTATGAAATATGGGGAAGGTATTTTCTGCTCACTTATGTTTTTGCAGAGAAATATAGAGTCCCGAAAATAAGACTGACAGAAGACATGTTGGAAGTTTGCTGAGCAAGAAGCCATTCAATATTAATTGAATAGGATAGGAGAAACCCAAGGATTGGGAAAAGAATATCAGTTTTGCAGTTCAGCCAATGGTTTTATTAGGGGAGTGGTCATGAATGATAATTAAGAAAAGCAGCTTTTGGTCTCTAGCCATAGCTGCCTGAGAAAGGACAGACTTTCCCAGGGTTATGTTTACTTATGGTTTGGCTCTGCCAGGTGAGTATAGGGACAGATGGAATCTGCTTTCGTCGGTGTTCAGTTGCTGTGAAGAGACACCATGACCATAGCAGCTCTTATAAAGGAAAGCATTTAATTGGGACTTCCTACAGTTTTAGAAGTTCAGCCCATTATCATCATGGTAGAAAGCGTGGTGGCACACAGGCAGACATGGTGCTACAGAAGTACCTGAGAGTTCAACATCTGGGTCCACCAGCAGCAGGGATAGAGAGAGAACCAATGGGCCTGGCTTGGGTTCTTGAAACCTCAAAGCCTGGCACCAGGGACCCACTATCTCTAATAAGGCCACACCTACCCCTAGAAGGACATTATCTCCCAATCCTTCTAAGTACTGCCACTCACTGATGACTAAGCATTAAAATATATGAGTGTAGAAGGAGCAGTGGGCTGTGTCCCACTACCTGGCTAGCTTTACACCCGAAATAATTACATGGAAACTGTATTCATTTAAACACTGCCTGGCCCATTAGTTCTCACATCTTGCTTTAACCCATATTTAATAATCTGTGTAACACCATGAGTGGTGTCTTACCAGGAAAGATTCAGCATGTCTAACCTGGCGGCTGGCTCCATCGCATCTGTCTCAGAGAGGAGAGGCATGTCGATTAACTAACTTCCTTTTTTCCCAGCATTCTATTCTGTCTACTTCACCTATCTAAATCCTGCCCTATCAAAAAGCCAAGGCAGTTTCTTTATTAGCCAATGAGAGTCCTCCATCATATGAGCCTATGGGGGCCATTCTTATTTAAACCACCACATCCCACTCCCTGGCCCCCATAGACTTGTAACCTTATCGACATGCAAAGCTGCAACCATACCAACTTCAAAAGTCTCCATCATAGCCTCAACACGGTTTAAAGATCTAAAGTTCAAAGTCTTTTCTGTGACTCGTGGCATGCTCTTAACGGTAATCCTTGTATAAATCAAAATAAAAAAGCAGATCGCATACTTCCGTCATACAATGACAGAGAATCTACACTTTTCTTCCCATACCAAGAAAGAGAAAATGGAGCCTAAAGAGGAAATACTGGACCAACCATCTGGGCAAACTCTAAATTCTGCATCTCCATGTGTGATGTCAAAGTGCTCTTCAGATCTCCAACTCCTTTTCAGCTTTGTTGACTACAACGTACTTCTCTGTCTTGGACTGGTTCCACACTGTTAGTAGCTTTTGTTGGCAGGTATCCATGGTTCTGGCATCTCTAACATCTTGGGGTCTCCAGTGAAATTCGGGCTTCTGTTTTACAGCTTTATGCCATGGCCTCCTTGGGCCTCTATGCAGGGCAGCTGTAAAACACCTCTGGCCTCGGCATTTTTCCTTAGCCTTAGAGGGAGATTCCACAACCCCCTTCTTGTATCCTTGGCTCTAAAGCCAGAACCATATGGCCAAAACAGCCAAGTTCTGCTTACTGGGTCTGGAACCTGATCCCCTCATTAAAGCACATCTCTATTCTTTTTTGTTGTTGTTGTTTTGTTTTGTGTTTGATAATTCCTCCACTGCTTAATCTTTTCTTTAATTTTTTCTCACAAATTGGAAGCTTAGCTGAATGTGGACTTACCCTGGGTGCATGGGTCCTGCTATTCTATTTAGCATCAAGTTTTTCTTTAATTTTTAAAAAAATCTCCTTGAACACTGAACTTAGCTTCATTACACTTCCTGATGTCCCTTTCCTCCTTAGACTGTAACCTTGCATTTCTCTTTTCTTAGCTTGCTCCTTCTCATTATCAATCGGCATAAGAGTGAACACTTATACCCATGTGACACAATCAATCCTAGGCTGTCTTGATGCTTCCTCTGCCAGCGCCATCCTCTGCCAATGCCATAATCCAGAACTCTTCAATTTAATGACAACTTTCACTTTAAGTGATGCTTTTCAGAACATTGTTGAAAATTGTTGTATTTGGGATATTTTTAATTGTCTTTAAATGCTTTTCTAAAAATATTTTTAAATGTTTATACAGTATATGGTTTATACATCCTCAGAGGTGAATGGTGTCTGGGCACAGTGCCACGGTGGCACGTCAGGCTCAACATTTGGGAACTAATGCATAAAGATCTTTTATAGTTACATATTTTCACCTCTCAGCTTTGGCTGACTGTTGTGGGGGTCACGTGTGTTTCCAACAACCAAGGGAATCTTTGTATGACCCACATTTTTATCTCCCAAGCACTTTCACGGGCACTATTTCACACCAATGGTTTATCAGGCACCACTGTGTGCCCCTGAGTGCTTTGCTGCACTAAAGATTTGCCTCTCTGGAAGATGATCCTTTGCAGGAGTCTGGGACATTTGGAGGTACTCACAGTCTCTACTGTGCATGCTGCTTTCCTCTGAGACGTTTAGGAGAAAGCATTCCACTGTTCTTCAGAAGGTAAAGCAGAGAAACATGCACATAAAACAGTCGCCAGCAGCTTTGAAGGGTGGTTAGCAAGGGTGCCTTGCGCTAGGGAGAGCTTAGTGTGGTGACAGTGGAAAGTCATTTACACATCCAGTGTTTCTCAGTTCTGAGCCATTTGTACAGATGTGTTTGCTGCCAACAGAAGCCAACAGGAGCCTTGGGACTCTTTACAGGGGCCCATTCTTTTGGAGAAGAGAGACGAGGACAGAAAGAAAGCCATGGGAGGTGGTGGAAAAGACTTCCAGTGCTGCTTCCTTGGGGTCCTGGTGCTGTGGGACCCCACGTCACCATCTGGCTCCACTCCCCATGTGTACTTTCTTTGATGTGTAGAATTGAAGAAGCGCCTGGGTGTGACTCACTTGGCTATGCCCTTCTTGCTTGCTCTTGCCTAGCTCTACTTGGCCCAAGTGTATCAACAGGCTCAATCCTGTTGTGTTGATGATAGGCCTTTTGGGTTTTCATGTTACAGCCTGCAGTTAAGTCCTACTTTTTCAATGTCTTGAAGATTTTATTGGTTGTCTGGGAATTTCACATCATGTGGTCACTGGCAGTCACCTGGGACCAGATGTCTCCATCCAGACAGGTCCAGCAGCAGCATGGTCCCCAGGCTCCAACCTGGGCCCATGTGGTGGTTCAGATCCCCAGAAGTTGTGTGGCCCCTGATGACAACCAGAGTCACAGATCTCAATGCAGACTCTAGTGGCAGCAGGACCATGGACCCAGAAATGGTTCCCAGCCATGGCTTGGGCCCGGTTATCAATATGACCGCAGGTGTCAGGCCTGGCCATCCCGATCTGCAGCATGACCCTCTGACTCCAAGATGGCCTCAGATGTCAGCCCAGAGTCTCAGCATCTGCCTTCAGTGGTAACTGGAACCTTGGACATTGACACAGATTCTGGCTGTGGTGAGGCCATGAGTCCAGACATGGCCCTTGGTACCAGTTCAGGCCTGGACAATACTGTAGCCACAGGTGGCAGTGCAGGCCTCTGAGGTTGACATGGTCCCAGCAATGACATGTCCCTCAGATTCTAGCGTGGTCACAAGTGGCCAGACAGAGGCCAGAGGTTCTTGTGGCCTTTGGTAACAACACGGGACATGGACATCACCACAGAGCCAGGTTGTGGTAGGACCACAGTACCAGACATGGTCCTCTGACATCCTGGTCCTGGACATTACCATGACACCAGGTGGATACAAAGGCCACTCACTGACTGCAAGGGAGCCCTCGGATTATAGCATGACCTCAGATAATGGCCCAAATCTCATGCATCCACCTGGCCTTTGATGGTACCAGGAGCCATGGATATCAACACAGGCCATGGCTACAGCAGGGCTATGAACCCAGATATGGTGTCACCATGGCTCTGAGTTGCTGCACAGGGTACTCAGATCTACATGGCCACAGCGCCCATATGACCTTCAAACACCAACATTGTAATGATCTGTCTCTTTAAGAGACAAGCCACCCCACTCCCTCCCCCATCCGCTGAGGCAGGCAGGTCTTCCTTCCTCCTTGCAACCTTAGTCTCTCTTCCCCTCTTTCTCTCGGAGAGGCAGCCTCTCTCTCTCTCTCTCTCTCTCTCTCTCTCTCTCTCTCTCTCTCTCTCTCCCTCCCTCCCTCCCTCCCTCCCTCCCTCCCTCCCTCCCTCTCTCTTTCTCTCTCTCTCTGCTCTTCTCCTTTCCCTTCCATAACCGCTAAATAAATATCTAACCTCACTCTGCACGGTTTGCCTATCCATCTGTCTTGCTCGCCAGGTGCCACGTGGCTCGCTGTCCTCCCCCCCTTCCCTGGACCAGCCACCTTCGGAGATGTGCTGCGTGGTCTCGTGCGCAGTCCCTGCCTAGGACTGGCTGCTTTCGGGACCCTGCAGCCAGCTGCTGGGGACTTGCAGCACTTTTAATTTTTCCATTACAAACATGGCTTCATGTCTCAGTCCAGACTTTGATTCCTGTGCTGCCATTAATGGTAACAGGAGCCACAGGTATCAACACTTCCCAGCTGCCTTAGGGCCATGGATCCCAAAATGGCTCTAGGCTGCAGTTTGGGCCTGGATGTTTCCAAGGGTGCAGGTGGCAGGGCAGTCCACCCAATCGGTATCTCCCTGATGGACTCAGGTGTGGGCCCATACCCGGGGGCATTTGCACAGCCTTCAGTGGTAATTGATGACATTGACACAGACCCTGGCTGCAGTAGGGCAACGGACCTGGACATAAACCCTGGGAATAGCTCAGGCCCAGCTGACACCATGGTTACTGGTGTTAGTGAGGGTCACCCAGATCATTACAGCCCCAGCCCCAGCCCATCCCTCAGTCCCCAGCATGGCCCCATGTGGTGACCCAGAACCTGAGCATCCATGTGTCCCTTGGTGGTGACAGGGACCATGGACATCATTACAGACCCAGACAGGAAGGTAGGCTTCAGTCTCAGTTTACCCTAAGGCAACACCTGGTTCCAAGAAAGACCACAAACTGAGATCATCCATGCTCCACCCAGGAACAGACCATTCAAAGGAAATTCCTAACGTTTAAACTATTGTAAATAGGATCACCTGATGTCCCTTAGCCCAGCACACACCCATCCCCCTTTCTCCAAGGCACCCTTAGACAAATGTCAGCCAATCAGGTGTCCTGAACCTTAAAAATCCCTCTGCTTTATACCCCTCCCCCGGCAAATGTGCTCAGGGTTCTCGGATTGCGCCAATATGTTGGGCACACAGAGAGTCCGAGTTCATGAACTTGTGTAAGAATAAAGGCTCTTTGTTTTTACATATGGGACTTCGTCTCCTTGTTGGTTTTTGGGGGACTCCTTAGATCTGGGTAGTACATAGACATGGTCCTCAGAAGCATTCCAGGGCCTGGATGCCACCATAGCCCCTGATGGCAGCATAGGCCATTCAGATGGACATCACTCCAGCCACAGGTTGACCTTTGGGCCCCAAGATGACCCCAGGTGTGGGCCCAGACCTCAGGCATTCACACAACCCCTGATAGTAACAGGTGCCATGGACATCAACACAGACCATGGCTGTGGTAGTGCCACGGACTCAGACATAGCCAAGGCCACAACTCAAGCCCAGACAAATCCATGACCTTCGGCTTTCTTGAGATATTGTCCTTGAGTTCCCAGATAATAGACTTCCTGGTACTGGGGTCTCTTACCTGGAAAGTGAATTTATGTCAAAGGAGGTATGGGTGGCCATACTTTCTGCTTTCCACCTCTTTCACTGCCTATTGCCTGGGAATCAGAGAGCCTGACTGTAGGCATAATGATTTCAGCCACATATGGCAGATACTTCCGGGTTCGAGAGCCATGCATGTGCAGACAGGCCCTCAGGCAGAATGTTAAAGGGCCCCATGTGACCCACGTGCACACATGCGTGGTTACATCCACTATGACTCAGGTAAGCTCTTGCATGTAGGTGTGAGCCCATCATCTGCGTATGACGTAGTCACGCCAACCCCCTGTGTGCGTGCACTAGGCAGCTTTTAAAAAGCTAGATGCATCATCTTTCTTTCTTTCCCTGCACATCAATTCCCCAGGCCTGTACATGCCCCCTCTAATAAACTCCTAAGCAGGTTTGTTGCGTGTTCCGTGTTTCCTTCTCGCTTGCACCAGATAATTTTAGGAGGCTTATGCTGTGCAACCATCCCAATCCTTGGAAAGTTATAGCAGAGGAGCGGGAGACTTCTGCCATGCAGTCTTTATCTGGTACCACTATGGCCGACCTCTCTGCAGAGTCCCTGCCACTTCCTCAACTGTGTGTCTCTCTTCGACAGTAATATCTCTTCTAGTAAATTCTTCTCCCAGTGATAAATCCCAGTGTCCTTTTTGAGTCCCACATCTAAGACCTTTCAGTTTCGATCAGCTGGTGGCTATGTTTGGAGTGTCACGATGATTTATGGCTGGGATGGACTGAGTGACTATGGCCTGGCTGACTGTCAACTCTCCTCCACTACTCGCGGACTTTCCATCTGGGCAGCTAAAGCTGTTTCATTGTCTGGCTATCCTGGTGTGGGTTGCAGACTTCCGGCATTGAAAACCAGGAACTAACACTGAGATGTTTCAAGGTAGAAATCTATTTATGGCCAGGAGAATGAAGCAGTCAAGAACAGAAGTAGAAGGGCCCTTTGATGTCAAAGGATTCGATGTCAAGTGTTTCCAAAAGCAGAATTTTTCAGTTATTTTTATGATCATGGAAAAGGCACATGCTACAGGTTTTTGGTCAGACATGTTACAGGTTTATGGTCAGATAGTTACATACCATGAAACACTTTGTGGTTAGAACATATCATGAAACGATGGAAACAATTTATGATGTGTAAATCACAAGTTTTCAGAGGGAGAACAAGTAAAAAACTAAGTTGACCTCTAGCTAGGGACATGATTAGAGAAGAGAAAAATAAATAAATCAAAGTCTAATATTGTTTAAAATGTTAAATGTCTAATATTGTTAAAAATGGAGCCAGATATCCGTTAACAGACTGTGGTAGTTTGAATGTAATTGGCTTCTATGAGCTCAAAGGGAGTGTCACTATTAGGAAGTGTGGCTTTGTTGGAGTAGGTATGGTCTTATTGGAGGGAATGTGTCACTGTGGAGGTGGGCTTCGAGTTCCCATATATGCTTAAGCCGTGCCCAGTGTCACAGACCACTTCCTGTTGCCTGTAGGTCAAGATGTAGGACTCCCAACTCCTTCCCAGCACCATGTCTGCCAGCACACCACCATGCTGCACCATGATAATAATGAACTAAACCTCTGAAAATGAAAACTACCCCAATTAAATGCTTTTCCTCTGTAAGTTGCTGTGGTCATAGGGTCTCTTGACAGCAGTCAAAACTCTAATTAAGACAGAAGTTGGCATAGGAACTGGCTTATTGCTGTGATAGGCCTGACCATGTGTTTGTTTGGAGGATTTGGGCTTTGGTACTCTGCGTTAGGAAAGCAGTGGATTGCTTTAAGCACTGCTTAATGTACCATACTAATAGAGTCATGGAAGATTTCAACTGTGGGCCTGGCTCAAGAAGATTCAAAGGAGAAGATTTTAGTATGTTGCCTAGAAATCGTTCCAGAAATCTCAAAGCAGCCTAGATTAGACTCTGTCATGTGGTTATTAATATTAACTCTAATAAAGATTTAGACTGAAAGGGGCAAATTGAGTAAGAAAAATATACAAAATGTAAAGTTTGAGGAGAAAAGGAGCACCAGGAAGTGGAATGGAGCTGTGTTCTGTGTTCAAGGAGATAAACTGATTAAGGAATGGAATAAAAGGAGCGGTGACCTCAGGGCAAGATCCCATCAGAAATGTGGTGGTTTGGATGTAATTGGCCCCCATAATCTCATAGGGAGTAGCACTATTAGGATGCCTGGTTTTATTGGAGATGGTACGATTTTGTTGGAGGAAGTTTGCCACTATGGGGTGGTTTTTGAGGTCTAATATATGCTCAAGACATACCCAGTGTCTCAGACCACTTCCTGATGCCTGTAGGTCAAAACGTAGTACTCACAGCTCCTCCTACAGCACTGTGTCTGCCTGTGCACCTGCCTGTGCACCTGCCTGTGCACCTGCCTGTGCACCTGCCTGTGCACCTGCCTGTGCACCTGCCTGTGCACCTGCCTGTGCACCGTGATGACAGTGGAGTGATCCTCTGAAAATGGAAGCCACCTCAGTTAAAAGCTTTTTCCTTTATAAGAGTTGTCATGGTCATGGTGCCCCTTCACAGCAATAGAAATCCTAACTAAATCACTGACTACTATTCTTTGGATGTGAAATGTATCCCTGCCTGTCTGAGCACTGGGTTCTTAGCTGGTGTGCAGGTTATGGGACTCTTGATACTGTGGACTGACCAGCAGAAGTGGGTCACTGGGGGTAGGCTTTGAAGATGAGATCTGCTTCTGGCTTGAGTCCCAGTTTTCTGGTTCCTCATCTTCCAAGTTGTGACCAAGCTGTGTTGCTATAGACAGAGCCATCCCAGCTGCCATGATAGTGTCCCCTTAACCTCAGAGTCAATGTAAACTCTTTCCTTACTGGACTGTCAGGCGCTGTTTGTGAGAGGAGAGAAGTCACTAATTCACGGGAGCTGGATCAGCAGCAAATCTGCAACCCGGTGGACATCATCACAGCTTACCCAGGTTGTCAGGGGTGAGGACAAGTCTCTTGGTTTGTTGGGAAGAATCTGGAAGAAGGTGTAGCTTTCTTTTTTATACAACATATGCTAATGAGTCCTCAGCTAAAAACCAGTCTTGCCAGCCACCGGTTTTGTTGTCATGAAATAAAGAGTATTGTCATAAAATTAGTTCTTAAAATATGTACCCATAAAATGAAGAAATGTCAAGTCTGAAATGCTTGTCTGTAATATATGTCGACTGCTTGCTGATTTTTGTAACCATTTGGAACTGTAGCTTCAAAAGGCAAGGAAAAAAAAAGCTAAAGAAAATGACAGCTAATTTCTTATCCATTTTTCAAGTTAAAGATTTATTAAAGCCATCTTAGCTGGTGAGCTATTGTAGCGTATAGTCTCACTACATTACCCTAGATGCCCTGCAACTTGCTGTGGAGACCAGGCTGTGCTGGAACTCAGAGATCTGCCAGCCCTTTCCTTCCATGTATTCAGACTAAAGCACATACCACCATGCTTGACTGTAGCTAATATTTTTGACAATTCCTTTTCCCCATTATCTTTATATTATGAATGAGCGAATTACCTCAATATCTCTAATATCAATCCTTCTTTTGTCTCTGGGGGACATAAATGTATCTATACATGTTTCATTCCTCTTCCAATAAACAAATAAACAAAGGAGAAATTTATAAAATACAAAGCAAACTTAATTTGGTTTTGGGGGAAAATGTTGAAATAAGCTTTTTTTTTAACCTCCAATTTAAAACTCAAGAAACTAATATTTGGTGGATGTTTTTGCAGTTGGTATAACCTGGATCCATAGCTATACAGAATCTCGGCTACTCTGCAGGATGGGATTCACTGCGGTAACGGCTAATGTTGGTTGATCACAGAGCTAAATGCTTGGTGCCCTGTTTATTTTTGCATCACCACAGTCCTCTCAAGACTTCTACCAGATCAGGGCTCATCATCTCCTTTTCCCACGAGAAGACAAGCGGGCCAAGAGCTCAGGCTTGCCTAAGTGGTAACTGGTGGCCTCAGAATCCATAGTGAAGTGTATCTGATTTTAACTTCATAAAAACATTTAAAAAATGATTTTATTTGTTTTACTTTATACTTAAAGGGGTTTTGCCTATACTATGTAAGTGCATCATGTCCATGTCTGGTGCCCATAAAGGCCAGAAGAGGACACTGGATGCCCTGGAATTAGAGTGACAGGTGACTGTAAGCCACCCTGTGGGTGATGAGAACCAAACTCAGTTCTTCTTTAAGAGCTCCTCTCTAGTTCCCGATTTTGACTTCTTTTTTTTTTAAAATGTGTTTATGTGTGAATATGTGGTGTATGTGTGTGTGAAGGCCAGACAAAGACATCTGGTGTCCTTTTCTATTCCTTGTCTTCAGGGAAGATGATGATGATGATGATGATTATTTTTGTTTTTGTTGAGCTATATATTTTTCTCTGCTTCCCTCCCTTCCTCTCCTCTCCCTTTCTACCCTCTCCCATTGGTACCATCCTCCCAATCTACTCAGGAGATCTTGGATTTTGACTTCTTAATCATCTTCTCCTACCCCATCCATGATGTATTCAGTGATCTCTTGAATTTTTGACCTTTGATCTTATAGGCTGGGCATAAACTCTGGGGGATGCAATATCAGACTTACTTCCCAGAAATAGTATAAGAGGACTTGTAATGAAGAATGGGAGGGAAATACAATTTGAAACATGATGATTTTATTGTTGCTATAGTAAGGGAGGAATTCATGAGTGTTGTGCAGACGTGTGCGTAAGACATTTATTATATGTTTTCACTCTCTAAGTCTCAATAGAAATTTACAATTTTACAATGATAACATATTATTTAAGTAACTTACATCCATAGCATAGCATTAATAAGTTATTCCTTACCACACAATTGTGGGCATTTCATTTGTATCTGTTTTTGTAGCAGTTGAAGTCTGATTCATACTTGCACCTTAAGGGCAGTTCCTGAAGCCTTTCTGAGTCACAAAATGTGCTGATAAATATAATCTTTGGAAGTTATGACATCCGACAAAGATGCAGTGAAGTAACCGGAGTCCATTCAGTTGATAAGTAACACATGGGAAGAATCTAAGACGGTATCAGTTCACAGCAACATATATATTATTTGGAAGGAAGGTATTTAATCATTGGGAGGATCATTAATTAGATTAGAAATGCCTCATTTGGGGTCTAAGATGTGCCACGTTTCATAGAATATGCTATTAGAATAAAAGATACTTGCTAGCTAGCACTTACCCTCTAGTGGAAGGTTTGTGTATGAAAAATAGAAAATAATACTGAAAAGTAAAGAGAAAAACAGGGAGTTAAGTTTCACGGGGACCAGACCATGTACTTACTTTAAGCTGGCCCATTGTCTATAGGCTAGGGAACAAAGGGGGAAAAGGATCGAAATTCTTTTAAAAGTTGATCATATGGGGACTGAAGAGATAGCTCAGCTGTTGAGTATTTGCTGCTCTTCCAGAGGACCCGAGTCTGATTCCCAGTGCTGATGCCAGGCAGCTCACGTCTATGCATACTTCACGCTTCCGGACTGCATAACGTGGGTGCTGAGATTTGACCTTTGGTTCTCACAATTGAGTTGCGAGTACTGTTGACCACAGAGCCATCTTTCTCGCCCCCCAGACTCTTGCTTTATTGAGACATCTCCTAAATGAGCTACGGTACCATCTCATTATCTCAGGTCCCACAGGCAGTGAAGTTTCCTTCGAAGCCTTTTCTGCCTTGCTATGCTAGCTGAACTTGAATTTCAAAAACCACAAATTTTCCTTTTCCTATAGTCTGTTTATTCTTATCAACACAACCAGAACCCAAAAGAAAAGGGCCTACTGCTCCGGAACAATTTTCATACACTGTAAGTATTTATTTACTCTCATTGTTTACTAACCAGCTGACTGGCCCATAGGTGGACAGGAAGAGTTTGGGTGGGACTCCGGGAAGAAGGGTGGAGTCTGAGGAGTCTTGAGCCAGATGCAGAGAAAGCACAATATATAGAAAATGAGGAAACAAACCATGAATCATGTGGTAGAACTTAGACAAGAAATATGGGTTAATTTAGATAAGAAGAGCTAGTTGGTAACAAGCCTAAGCTATCAGCCAAGTAGTAATAATTAATATTAAGTCTCTCTGTAGTTATTTGGGAACTGGTTGGTGGGGCAGAAAAGTCCATCTGCAGGGTACAAGTTAAAAGTTAAAGGAATAAGACAGAGCACAGCTTAGTTTTCCCCTTACTAGAGGTAGCTGTGGACCAGGGCCTCCATCTTGGATTCTTGGTAAGTGCTGTCCTGTGGTCGTACCCGACCATCTGGACCTGTTCACGCCTGGCACAGCAGCAAAGACCCTGGGGTTTTCACCATCTGCCAGCTTTCTGGTTTATCTGCCTATGCAAACAGGGCAACAGCCAGTATTCCAGAGGCACGAGGATATCAGCTCCCTGCCTTCTGCAGGAGTTGCAGATACGGCCACTCAGGCAGCCATGAAAACACAGCAGGTGCCAGACCGGACCATTTGGGGCAGAGGCAGATTGATTTCTTGGTGGGTGGAGTTTACGACTGGGGAGTGTGCTCCACTGACCCGCTTTTGATTAAGTCGAAGCAAAGTGTTGAGGAGGGTTTCTTGCTGAATGACAAACAGCGAGCACCCATGGAGGAACCAGCAGCTTCTGTGAGCATTTTATACCTCTGAGGCATTATGGCATGCCAAGGTCATTCACAACTGCTTCAAATAACTGCCTCAGGAGAGCGATGAAAACAGTATACAATGTAATGAGAGAGAGGCAATATAGCCTAGAGAAGGGGGGTGTGCCTTGGAAAGTGTTTCTTTTTTATTACCCAAAGCAGATGAGTAAAAGATACTTCGAGGATGTTTTTGGAGGAGTTCTCTGAGAACCAGCACTAAGATAAAGATGAAGACAAACACAGTCTATCGTGAGAGCCTGAGGCTTGCCAGGAATAGGATAAAGTAACAGGAAGGCGGGGACATCGAACACAGCAAGATTAACCTATGAGAGAAGGTGGTGGGCAGAGGAGGACTCTCTGTCCTCCAGCTGCCTTCATGGCCCCTTCCAATCCATGTTCAGACTTAGACTTGTCCTACAAGAACAGTTGCTAGCAGTAATGGATATTTAATGTCCAAAGCCCACCTCAGTGAGCTGAAAGAGTGGCACAGCCTGGTGAATTGGAAAGCCAACATGCAAGGCACGCCTTTATTTTTCTATCCCATGCCTTGCTGACTTCTGCTTCTCCATGACACACATAATAGGTCACCCTCTCTATGCTCATTTACCTTAGGCAGTATGGTCTCTGAGGCTATGGAGCTAATTCTCCAGGTAACGAGATGTTCTCTGGAACATGAGCCTCAAAGGAAAAAAAGCTGAGGCCTTCGTTTGGCTTCAGCACAAGCTGGACAGAAGGTTTAAACTACATCATCACACTGAAAACCAGACATAGCTGAAGGATGATGGGAAATGGCCAAAGTCTTCATGACCCTCTATTAAGATAAAGAACTGTACACAATAAACTAAAGTAAACTCTACAGGACATGCAAGGAATGCAGCCTCACGCCAACCATCCAGTCTCTTAACTGGAAGTTTGAAACCCCATGAACACTTGGGTGTGTGTCCTTTTTCCAACCAGGGGCTTTCAACAGTGTGGAAAGAAGCTGGGAAGCTTCCTGAGGACTAACAATGGTTTACTATTAACATCCAGATATTCAGCTTATGGCCTTACATCAAAAGACCTCTGAGGAGAGTCCTATTCAGGTGACCAGCTTTAGACAACTGGTACCCAATAATTGGCCATGTCTAAATCTGTCTCCTAGCGACTGAAGAGATGGTTCAGGTTAGGAGCACTTGCTATTCTTGCAGGGGATCTCGATACCCTTCTTAGCACCCACGTTGTTTACAGCTGCCTCTAACTCAAGCTCCAGACATCTGGACCATGCTCTGGGCTCCACAAGGACCTGCACACATGGTGAATGGAAATTCACACAGGCAATACACATACATAAAAATAAAAATAATCTTTAAATATGTGTCCTCCTAGTATAATTTTTCTCTCCTCATAGTAGTCTCCCAAACATCCATCTCTTTGCCTCCATGGCTCAAAAGGCTCTTACCTCTATCCGCTTGCTCAAAACAATAATATGTCTTTCTTCATTTGAGGCCTATTGCTGTGCTCTATTTACACATGAGTGATTATTCCTAGAACTCTCTACCCAGATAACTATAGTAGACAAAGAACTCTCTTTAAAAAGTGTTTTTAGATTTATTTACTTTATTTAATGTGTGTGAGTCTTTTCCTACATGTCTGTTTGTGTAGCATGTGTGTAGCTGGGGCCCACGTGAGGTCACAGGATGGTGTCAGGCCCCTGGAAACTGTAATTGTAAACAGACAGGTAGGTTTTGGTGGACCAGGTAGGCTACAGGAGCTACAAATACTACTAAATTACTATATCACTTTTATTTTTGGCATACCTGCTTTACAAATATGTGCATGTGTATGACTATGTTTTGGGACTTTATTAGAAAGCCTGATAAATGTTTCATAAAATTGGGTACTTTAAGCTTAAAACCTATTAAAATGGTATCTTTGAGTCTATTAAATATTTCATTAAACTTTAAAATGCTATGATTATATAAAACAATATTCATTGGAGTAATTAGATAAAAGTTTCATTAAACTATGAAATCTTACCATGAATACATAGTTTTTGGCAAAGATTTTCTTACAAAACTAGTCTTGGAGAGGGAAAAAAAACGCTTAAAATTTTATTTAATGAGTAATTCTGCTAGAGAGTTTTATGTCAATTTGAAACAAACCATAGTCATTTTGAAAGAGGGAATTTGGTTGTGGGCAAGCCTGTGGTGGTGGGTTCCTTTCTCTTTTTTTCTGTGAGGATGTGGGAGGGCCTACCTCATTGTGGGCAGTGGCAGGTAGAGCAAGCCAGTAAACCACACCCCTCCATAGCCTTTATACCAGCTACTGCCTCCAGTTTTGCCCTGTCTAAGTTCCTGTCCTGACTTCTCAGCGATGGAGTGTTACAGAACTGCGTGCCAAAACAAACCCTCTCCTCCTCAAGCTGCCTTTGGTTATGCATACCACAGCAATAGCAATCCTAAGATAGCAACACGCATGAGAAGTCAGGAAAATGATTCCTGCAAACTGACACACCTCTAAGTTATGTAAATTAAAATTCCTTTTATTAGACTGACCGCTGTGGATTTTATTTTCAGGAATATTACGAACATATGAATGATAAGTGTAACTTCAAAAGAAACTTCTTTTGCACTATGCATATGTATGTGTGTCTGTATTTTAGGGTTATGTGCACAAGGTACGTCAAAGGCCAGGAGGTGCTAGTGTTGGGGACTGAACTCAGGTCCTGTGCAAGGAGCAGTGACTGGCCTTCTTACTGAGCCATCTCTCTGGACCAAATAAATGTGGCATTTTAATGAGAATGCTACATACATGTGTCTGCCAAAGATGTTTGTGTGAGAGGCTGCTGAGATGGCCCTGAGGCTAAGGGCACTTGCTGCTCTTCTGGAGGACCCAGGTGCCCATGTGGCAGCTTCCAAACTATCCGTATTTCCAGTTCCTGAGGAATCCAATGCTCTTTCCGGCCTTCATGAGCTTCAGGCTCATACACATTGTACGGAGATATGCGTGCAGGCGAAACATCCATGAATTTTTTATACTGAAGATTAAAGGAGGTAAAGCCTCAAGAAGCAGTAGCCCCCCCACCTTATTGTTTCAGCAGTTCCTCACACAAAGATCTTTGACAGACACACCTATCTAACATTTTTTTTTCATAAAAATACCAAACTTATTTGGTCTAGGACAGCGGATCTCAACCTGTCCGTTTTGACCCCTTTGGAGTGGTGTCGAATGAGCCTTTCACAGCAGGCACCCAAGACCACTCAAAATAGATATTTACATTACTATTCATAATAGTAGAACATTACAGTTATGAAATAGCAACAAAAAGAGTGTTATGGTTGGGGTCACCACAATGTGAGGAGCTGTATTAAAGGGGTGCAGCACTGCTTTAGAGAGATGGCTCAGTGATAAGAACATGCATGGCCGATCTCTTGTATGTACCTACTAACATGCAGTGGAGATGGCCAGATGGGGTCAGGAGTCGCAGTGTCTGAAGGAGTGGCTGTGGTATCACTGGGCATGCACCACAATATGACTCCTTTCTCTGTCTGCTTTGTTTCCGTTGTCTTCCACGAGGGACCATCTCTAAGAAGTTCCTTAGCAGGTACCCTGCACACCAACCTCCACTAAAGCCATCCCAGTCTTCTTCCCAGAGTCTATGGTTTCTGTGACTCCACAGAAACCAAGGACATCCACAGCAGCAAATGCCAAGAACAGAGTATCAGATGGGGATATGAGAGCCATTTCTTTAGATTTATCCAAAGAGTCATGATCAAATGAAGTCACGGAGATAACAAGTGTAATGAACAGACCGGGGGCTAACGTGGGGACCACAGATCTTGATGTCCCATTTAATGGTAGCCAACTCAGAGCCCCAGGATGTGGGCAAGACAGGGAAGGTGCCTAGGTTCCTAAAGAGACTATAGTCTCCAGAAGTGGGAAGAGAGACACCACACTATATTTCTGTATTATTATTTTCTAAAGTCATAAGGTCTTTTTCTCAGTGTTACATTGCTTAGTCAAGCTTGCTAGCTCTTTCTTCCCAGTGTTCTGCTCCAGTTCTCTCTGCCCCTCCAGCTGCAAAGCTAAGCCCTTACATCTGGATTTCTTTAATGGGTTTCTCGTGGCTGTTTTCAGACTTACCTTTCCCATATCTATCTGTGGTGCAGCCAGGGAGGATATTTAGCTGAACTGAGGATTGGATTATGGCAGGTCTTTCATGTGGGATTCTGCATAGCTCCCAGCCCTGCCTGTCTGGTCCTCTCCTGCTTCTCCGGGCTCTGCTATCTCCTCCAGCCACGTGGCATTCAATGGCTTTCGCTTGTCACTGGTTTCTCTACTGCTCCTGGATACATCATCCCTTCTCCAAATACCTCTCACAGCCAGTGCCCGTGTTCTGTATTCCTAAATGCAGCTGGTTGTCCATTCTGAGGGCTCTGTGAGTCCCTCTCAGCTCACCAAGGCAGACCCAAAGGGGTGAAAAAGGAAAAGGTGTGAGTAACTCACAGCACCAGTGATTTAGCTGTGACCGGGCCTTGTCATCAGAGCATGGTTCTCTCTCTGCCTTCTACCAGAGCTGCTGCTTCTCATCATCTCCTGGAGGCAGCCCTTGCTGACACCTCTTCCATCTCTGTCCTGTGTAGGCCAAGTCCAGTGACCTCATTTTATTTCCACTATTAGGGTTCCCTAAAGCTTCTTTATGTCTGGTCAAGAAACTGTCTGTCTCTAGGATCTGGGTATGGTGCTGCCCACTCCATGCATTTCCCAGGACATGCCATATTTAGGACTAGACAAGTTCACTGCAGACATGCTTCATTTCATTGAATAGAAGACACACGCAGCTGAAAAATAAAAAGCTACTTAATTGACAACTTAAGGTACAGCAAATGCTATTTGAGAGGCTGTGAGATGGCTCAGTGGAGAAATTACCTGCTGCCAAGCCTGAGGATCTGGTCTTGATCCCTGAAACCACATGCTAGGGGAGAGGACAGACTCCCACAAGTGCTTCTCGATCTTGACTTGTGTGCCCCCAAAGTAAGTAAATATAATAAAAATACTAATTAAATTAAAATACACAACTTCAAACCATGGACCCAGAATGTGAAGATACAGAAGAGAATCCACGTGATATCTATTTTGAGAACCATGAGTCGGTTCCAGTTCTCCCTGCCAGAAAAGGCTACACCTGAGAAATCTGTCAGAGTCTCCAAATTCCTGCAGAAGTTGCTATTGAGTCACTGTTTATTTCCCAGCTCTGTATGTTTCCGTGTTTGTTGTGGGAGTCCCCTCTGTGTGTTGCTTGTATTGGTTAATGAATAAAGAAACTGCCTTGGCCTGATAGGGCAGAATTTAGGTAGGCAGAGAAGACAGAACTGAATTCTGGGAGGAAGAAAGCAGAGTCAGAGAGATGCCATGGATCTGCCAGAGACAGATGCTGGGAATTTTACCCGGTAAGCCACTGTCATGTGGCAATACACAGATGAATAGAAATGGGTTAAATTAAGATGTAAGAATTAGCTAATGAGAAACTAGAGCTAATGCACCAAGCAGTGATTTAATTAATACAGTTTCTGTGTGGTTATTTTGGGGCTAAACTAGCTGGGTGGCCAGGACGAACAAGCAGGCCACTCTTCCTTCCAACACATGTTTTTTTTTTTTTCTCCCAGTTCACAAGCAGGGACTCAGTGAGTTCTGTGCACCTATCCTGGGAAGACAACATCTTGTTCCTGTCTAAAGGTCCCATAAGGAGGAAGAGGCATACCCACTGATGAAAACCACAGAACAACACTGAGGGCAGACCGTATGGGAGGGGTGCTGGAGAGAAATCTAGGTAAGAATTTCTTCCACCAGAGCCCCACCCTAGCTCTGCATGAAAACGCAACACCCGTCTTCATCTTCCTCTATGCTTTATGGCCTCTCTCTGCACTCATTCGTTGCTCTTTTCCTCCAAGAAGAACAGTTAACACTGAGAGAGGCCCAGTGCTGTGTGAAGGCCTGCTTTCCAAGAGAGGACCACAGCTGTGGTGGAGGCCTGAGCTCTGAGGGAGGGTTTGTGCTGTGATCAAATCTTGAGAGTCCTGGAGTTGCAATGAGTGACTGAGTTAGAGAGTCTTAGAGTGGGGTCAAAACCCATCTCTGCGGGCAGCCTTCCTGGGTTCCTGTCACTCACTTGTTGGGTTCTGAGTTCGATGAGCCAATTTCTGTGCCAGAATGTCACCGTTATTAAGACTGTTCCTATGAGGAACAGATGAATGGAAGTAATGAAGTATGTAGAAACGTGGCAGCCCAGGGAGAGCATAACAAGGATTGCTGTGTCTGCCCCGACTGAACTCTTTCCATCTGTGTTTATGGCTGAGTAGCTTACCTGTTTCTGAGCTTGGAGGCCTGACTTCAGCATTTAGAGGGTTGGTTTGTCATTTAACTGACAGCAGTAACAGCTGAGTTTTGAGGTAATTAAAAAGGAGTTGATGATACCAAACGCCTGCCGTACTGCCAGCTTTCGGTGGAGACGCCCGCCATTCTCACCCTGGAAAGAGCATCAACCCTCCTGTCAGTGTGTGTCTTCATGGCTCTCAGAGGAACTCCCTGTCTGTGCGTTTAGTGACTTTATTCAGGCTTTTAAAAATACCTTACACAGAGGAGTGAATGAGCAAGCACATGGTAGTGTCTACTAGGAACCCTGCTGTAGGGATTGAAATCATACCATACACCATACCACACCACACCACACCACACCACACCATGACATGTATCATTCCATACACACTTCAATCATATATCAATCATATAATATCATACCATACAGTACCATATCATATCCTACCTCACAAAACCGTCCTGTAGGAGACACAAAGTCCTTGTTCTCACAGTTAAGCCCTAGGAAAATGAGGAAATTTAAATATGCAAGGTTGTTTCTGCAAAGGGACAGATGCATAACCTGTCTCCACCTAGCAGACTGGGAGCTGGAGTGGTTGGCAGCCTGCTGAGCTCTATGTTGTCTGTACGGCCAGGCCACAGTGGCAGTCAATCTCTAGAGCTATCCTCCCCCAGACCCTTATGGCTCCTGTTTATTTCAGCCTACTCCCTTAGTTAATCTCTAGAATCTGTCTTTATGGACGATTTCACATGTACTTTACAAGAGTTTCGTTGTAGTTGTATTTTAAGCTTTGTGGTACATGTGGAATTGGGTTAATAATCACCAGGAAACATTTTAAAATATGTCCGAAATAAATTACCCTGTGTCAGACTTTTGAAGTGTGAACCAAAAGTGACTACTAAACCAGACTTCCCACCTTGCCTCATTAGGATAGTGAGGGGTTTGAAGAGATCCCTACACTGTACCAGGTCACGTATCATACCATACTATACCCATACCATTCCATGCCACATCATAACCATAACCATACCCATACCATACCATACCATACCATACCATACCATACCATACCATACCATGCCATGGCATACCATGCCACACCATAACCATACCATACCATATCATACCATACCCATACCCATACCATACCATACCATACCATACCATACCCATACCATACCATAAACTTACCCATACCATACCATGCCACACCATAACCATATCATACCATATCATACCATACCAATACCATACCATACCATACCATACCATACCATACCATACCCATACCATACCCATAACCATACCATAACCATACCATAACCATACCATACCATTTCACATATCATGTCAATCACATAATACATACCATACCATATCATCTCACCTCATCATACTTACCACAAAAGATCATATCATAGAATACTATGTATTATCATGCCATAGCATATTTCATATCCTACCACAAGCTATTTCATATCATGCTGTCTCATATAGCCTGCCACACTATATCATCCATCCTATTATGCTCTACCATGTCATGCCACATCATATCATTTTATCATGTGCCATGGAATATCATATCATATCATGTTATATCATGTGTTATATCATGCTATTCCATATCATATATTATACCCCATCCTACCACACCAAACTAAGCCACGGCATATTATATATGATACCCTACCATACTATAGGATATATCACATCACACTATTTCATATATTATATCTTATCATATCATACCATGCTGTTCCATATCATATATCATACATCTTATTGTATCACATCATACTGTTTATTATGTCATATCACCATAGCATGTCAAATCATATTATCTTAATATATATCACACTATACCATATCTTATTATAGCATACCATATTATAGCTATTCACTGTATACTATATATCAATCATATGTCATATTATACTATATAATACCAGGTCATGCCATATCATATGTCATATCATATTAGATGTCTACGATCACACTCTGCCTCTTTCAATTCTGCTCACAAGTGTAACATGAAATTTGGTTTTGGTAAAGGAAATTTTGCCAATTTTCTCCCTCCTCCTGCCCCAACATATTCTCTGCTGTGCTCGTTGTGTCTTTCCTTACACAATTCACCATGGCATCCTCATTTCCCTGCTTTTGAAATCAGTGGGGATTTTAATGGGAACATCTGGAAACCTGTGTTTTAAAGTTCTGTAAAGAAACTTGGAATTCCTCCTGGAGGACAGCCACTAAGATCCATCAGGCTGGGTGAGGTGCTGTGTGTCTATAATCTCATTCCTGGGGGAGCTGAGATAGGAGGGTCAAAAACTTCCAGGGCATCCTCAGCTACATAGTAAAACTAAAACAAGACTCAAAACACATCTGCGCCTGGCTCTGGCTTTGGTACTCAGCAGAAATCTCTGACTCTGTGTGATCCCTCGACAAGGTGATGCTGCAGGGTAAACTGGGGTTTTGCTGCCAGTGGCTGGACAAAGCCACACAGTGGTGTCCCTTCCTTCACGCCTCCCTTCTGGCTCGAGCGTCTCACCGCTTTCACGCTGCTCTCTGACCATCAAATCCAGCATCTGGCTTTCGTGCTTTATTAATTACTAATTTATTTGGGGCAATTTTCAAGGCTAAGCCATGGAAAGCTGGATCCCACATGGCTCTAGGAAAATGTTTCTCTTCTCACCTCACCCACAACATGTCATTTAGAATCATGAAACTGGATCTTGGTGACAGACGTGTGTCACAGCCATTCTGTCATGTTGCACTCCTTAAGATCAGTGAGAAATAAAGCTGGAGTTAAAATAAAAATGGGTCATTTGTGACAACAGGTAAAATTCAAGCGAGGGCTGTACCTCCCTGCACGACTGCTGCCCTGTACAGCTGCTACTCTGCACAGCTGCTACCCTGCATGACTGCTACCCTGCACAACCACTACCCTGCACAGCCGCTACCATGAACGACCACTACCCTGCACAGCTGCTACTCGGCACGACCGCTACCCTGCACAACCACTACCCTGCACAGCTGCTACTCTGCACGACCGCTACCCTGCACAACCACTACCCTGCACAACTGCTACCATGCACGACCACAAACCTGCATGACCGCTACCCTGCACGACCGCTGCCCAGTATTGCTGCTACCCTGCATGACCACTACCCTGCATGACTGCTACCATGCACAACCGCTACCCTGCACAACCACTACCCTGCATGACCGCTACCCTGCAGGACCACAACCCTGTATGACTGCTACCATGTGGGTCTTTGATAACACTGAAAGTGGGGAGAGGAAATGCTATTCTTGGTGAGACAGCTCATCTCTCTGTTTTCCGCTGTGAATTTACTGGCCCTCAGGCCTTCACGCCTCCCAAGTCATCTGAAATCAGTCAGGCTTTCCCCACACTCAGGGTTACACCTTGGTAAAGCGCCACCTTCCCCCTGAGGTGCAGAAGTGGGAACCCTCACTAGGATTTTTAGCCAGATCACATTCTGAACACTTGCATGACTTCCGTGCTCGGTTCTTTGTCCTTCCTTGCCATGCCTTGTTTTTATCAAGACCTCGGGGTTGTGAGCATGTTAATCCACAAAACTTCTGGAGGCCCAAGTCAGAGGCTATATGTGCACATGCATTTCCTATGGGACCTCACAATTCTTACCATTAAATCGGAGGGTCAATGGTATTCCTCCATCTTTAGAGAACAGGATCACAGGCTTCTCCCTCCCTACGCAGGCTCTTCTCTCTTCAGCCTGTGCTGGCTTTATGACTTGGTTTGAATGAAGGGAGGCAGGAGACATATGCTATCTTGGACCTCCAGAGATTTTGTGGCTTCATATGCTTCCATCCCTGATATCTCGAAGCAAGACTGCTGGGGGATGGGAGATACGTGGCAAGGGCCTATTAAGTGAGTCTAGATGGCTCATGGCCAGACAACCAGAGCTCGGTTGTCTTGGAACATATAACCAGTGTCATTTGCTGTCTGCAACTGAGGCCTTGTGGCTATGGCCTGAAGTGTTACTGTGATAACAGAAGGACTTTGTGTCTGAAATAGAATCTGACATCATGCTTAAAAACCACAAGAGTATTACCTGCTCCCAGGTAGCCTTTCCCCCCACAATTTCCTCACTGTAGAGAAGAGCCTGATTTTGTTGAAGTATCAAGTGTTTTATGGTTCCTGCCCGTGATACATGGGCAAACACCACCAGAGTTCCTTCTTTCTTAAGAAAAAAAAACTTCTCTACAAAGAAATAAATTAGATTTCTGAAAAATTTAATGATTCTATGCTTCAAAAGACATCATTTAAAACAATGAAAAGACAAGCCACAGGCTTGATAAATAATTCAAAAAAGGTTTTGAATTACATATCTGATAAATGACTCAATACAGAATAAAAAATCTTTTATAACTCAATAATAAGAAGACAGACAACCTTATTAAATAGTAGGCAGGAAATAGGAACAAGCACTTCACCAAGGGAGGTGCTCAGATAACCAGCAGGCAAGTGGAAAGATGTTTTAGTCAAGCCTTTGACACTCCTACATCCCCTGCTAAAGACAAGGGTACATTCCAGGCTAGCCTGGGCTACGTTCCTCTTACTTTCGGTAACAGCTTTTGTCTGACCATCTAACTAAGTTGGTAATATGCCTTGAGACCATCTAATACCACATTTTATATATGTTTCCCTATTGCATGACTTCCGTGCTCGGTTTCCCTATTGTGTGTTCAGCTTCTGTAGCATGCCTTTAAGCAAATTTTCTAGCCAATCTAACTGTGCTTTACACTTCCCATGTAATCAGCTTTCACAACCTAAGCTAAATGCATAGTTTTGATTTTAAACTGTGTAGTCTTTCATGCTCCTGGCTCAGAAGTGTGCGTGTGTGTGTGTGTATGCGTGTGTGTGTGCGTGTGTGTGTATGTGTGTGCATGTCTGTGTATGTGTGTGTGCATATATGTGTGCATGCATGTGTGTACGTGTGTGTGTGCATGTGTGAGTGTGTGTATGTGTGTGTTTGTTTGTTTGTATATCCTGGCAGTCATTTGTTGAAAACAGTCCACAGGTTGAAAGCAACCTGTGATAGCAAGTATCTCACAGATGTTGGAAGTAACATGTAGATCTTGCTGTGCAGTTTTGAGCACTATTCTGGGTCATTTGGACTCAGTAACTTAACTCCTTCCCTTGGAGGACTCTGTTAAAGAGCTCTGGAAAAAAAAGCTTTCCTAATTCTTTTTCTGACTGTTTTTTATGCTGCTCAACACGTAAAGAACAAAGCTCTTTGTTAGAGATCGGTAACATCACACACACACATCAGACAGATAGAAGCAAGGTCATAGACCACAGGCTACAGACAGATGGAAGACATGGGCAGAGAAGCAGAGAATTTAAATTTGGCCAAACTATCCCAAGAGAAAGATTCTTTGTTCTCGAATATGGTAACTTAAACACACAGTGAGTTCCAAGTCAGCCTGGGCTACAAAGTGAATTCTAGGCTAGCTGGGACTATATAGTGAGATAGTATCTCATCAAACAAAGTTTGATATTATTAGAAAAATGCAAATTACAGCCATAAAGTGCATGTGGAGAAAGCCATATTAAAAAATTTGCCCATCCTCACATTTAGAATCAGTAGCACATCTAGAGGTCCTTTGAGACTGCCATCCTACTGTGTGCTCAGTACCCACAGTGTTTAACCTGCCTCTAAGAGAGCAATGTAATACCCAACTTACTTGCCTTGGATTCCCCATGTAATTAAGTTATACAGCCTAGGCTAATGCAGAGCTGGGATATGTACTCCTCCAAGCCCTCTTCCAGATAACACATGTGTACCATTTGCTGCAAGCAGCAAGGACAGATGTTGAAAGCAAATTTCTAAAATTCTACCATAAAAGTTGAAAGCACATTTATGGCTATTGGTTGATACACGTTGATGTCTGGGTCAGTTGGGATCAGTGGGAGCCAGTGACCTAATCCCTTGTAAAACTCCTCTCTTTCCCCATGGGGTGCTTTCTGCGTTGGTCAATAAAAAGCGGAGTGAAGTCTTTTTCCAAGGAAAAACATCACTCGCAAATGGATGGATGCAGGCACAGATGCAGGCTCAGATTGAGATGCATGCAACAGAGAGACTGCGGACAGGAGACACCAGAACTTGGAGAGAAGGCACATCTGTACTCTCACACAGAGAGAAGGCACATCTGTACTCACACAGAGAGAAGGCACATCTGTACTCACACAGAGAGAAGGCACATCTGTACTCACACAGAGAGAAGGCACATCTGTACTCACACAGGGAGAAGGCACATCTGTACTCACAGGGAGAAGGCACATCTGTACTCACACAGAGAGAAGGCACATCTGTACTCACACAGGGAGAAGGGACATCTGTACTCACACAGGGAGAAGGGACATCTGTACTCACACAGGGAGAAGGCACATCTGTAGTCACACAGGGAGAAGGCACATCTGTACTCACACAGAGAGAAGGCACATCTGTACTCACACAGGGAGAAGGGACATCTGTACTCACACAGGGAGAAGGCACATCTGTACTCACACAGGGAGAAGGCACATCTGTACTCACACAGGGAGAAGGCACATCTGTACTCACTCTCACTTAACTGACTCCCAAGGGAAGGGCTGTTATTTCATTCCTTAATGTGTCACAGATGTGTTATTGGCAACTGGTGCTTGTAATTCTTCAAAGTGGGGACACTACACTCACTGGAATGGCCACCATTAAATACAGGCATGACAAGCATTGACAAGGATGAAGAAGCAAGACCCTCTTCCATTATGTAGAGAATATAAAATGCATCTGCTCTGGGAATCATTTTTCCATCTTCTTAACAAATCTATCAACCGCTTACAAATTTACCCTATGGCCAATCTGCTCTAGTCCCAGGCTCGTCTTAAAGGAAATGAACGAAAATATCCACATCTAGATTGGTACCTGTGTATCCACAGCAATAATATTTATTATAGCACAAACTAGAAAACCCTGAACTGGTGAACGACCGGATAAAGAAAATATGGCATTCTCACAGAATGGAATATCATTCAACAGCAAAGAAGAATGACGTAAGCCGGAGGCAATATGTATAGTAATGCTAACACTATGTGGCGTCGTGAGGCTGGAGGATTAGGAGTTTGTGATGATCTACAGCTACACAGAGCTGGAGGCCAGCCTGTCTCAAAAATATGGATTAGTAATAAATACTGTAATATGGACACAGCTCAGAAGCAATGTGAAGAGAAGGCCAGGTGCACAAAGATCACACGCCATTTCTTTTATATCAAGGTCCAAAAAAAGCAGATTAGGAGAGGGATAGGGAGAGCAGTTGTTGCCTGGGGCCCGAAGGTAGGACTCAAGAGTGTGGGCGAACATCAGAAACCGTTGGGTAGGATAGAAATGTTCTAAAATTGGATGATTGGAAGTTGGTGACAGTGGTACAATTCTGTCAATTTACTAAACGTCTCTGAATCGTGATCCTAGACATGTGTATTCCATAGTATATGTCACACCCCAGGGAAGCTGTGCAAAGTCACAGTGAGAAAAGTAAAAGCTAAAAATAATGAGGCAAAGTGTTACATCCATTAGAGAAAGCTGTTGTCAGGGCAGCCTTTGGCTTTTGTCCTTTCCTGCCTAGAAGGCAGGCTTGATGTTCAAAGAGACTGCAAGTGTCTTTTTTTAAAAGGCTATATTGGAATGTAACTGACACATAAAATTGTGTGTATTTATGACATGCAACATGACACACATACACACATGCTTTGAAATGATCACCACAATCATCTTAACTAATGTCCTTTTAACTTAGTTGCTATTTTAATGGTGATTAGCAGTTATGCTCTGTGTGTGTGTGTGTGCATGTACGTGTGTTGAGAACATTGGAGCTTTGTTGCATTGGCAAATCTCGAGCAAATAGTGCAGCATTACTAATGACAGTCACCATGCTACTCTTCATCCTTCCATACAAACACATTGTGCAGTGAGCGTGTTCTCCTCACCAGCCCTGGCAGCTAAGATTCCAAACCACAGTTCCAGCTCTGCTCTTCGCTGCCCTGCCGCCTGTCTCCGTGAATCTTACTTTTCCCGAGCTCCATGCCCGAGCGAGATCTCGCAGGATTTGCCCTTCTCAGCTGCCTTATTTTCTTTCTCATTTTGACCTCCCTGTCATTTCTATTTCATGTGACAGGATTTCCTCCTCTTCTTCCTCTCCTCCCTCCTTCCCCCTCATTCCCTTCCTGCTCCTCTGTTTTGGTTGGAAGAGAACTGCATGGCACCTTTTTCTTCATCCATTCATCGTATCACAAGCATCTCCCTTCACAAGGACGACAAGGACGGCGAATGGGGAGTCAGGGCTGCCTGGGTTCCTTGCTAGCTTACTTAGAGATGGGTTCTCACTTTCCCAGCTTGACTTGCTTGAGACTCATTGTACAGCTCAGGGTGGGATTGAGACTCCCTGCATGCCAAGTGCTGGGACTGGAAGAGTTTACCATCATACAGGGCTAAGATAGCTATGCCCCTCCTTCTCCCACCACCTTCCATCTTTCTCCTTTATGTTTTCTTTCTTTCTTTCTTTCTTTCTTTCTTTCTTTCTTTCTTTCTTTCTTTCTTTCTTTCTTCCTTCCTTCCTTCCTTCCTTCTTTCCTTCCTTCTTTCCTTCTTTCTTTCTGTGGCACTGTGCATTGGACCAAGGCCCTTGTATGTACCAGGTGATTGCTCTTCACTGAGTTCTGCTCCCAGCAGGGTGAGTCTTTCCTTACCTTCATGAATTCTCCTTGGTTCAGAATTGCCTCCCTCTAGATTTCTAGTTATGCAAAAGAAGGACGCTGCCTTTTCACCTTAACTTTTGTTAGATTTCATCCATTATGGGAGATAAGAAGTGTGATATCCTCACAGGCTTCCCGCTGTTCAGACTCATTAGCCTGACCAATGGAGCCCTTAGTGGTCTAGATATTGCCTGCATCTCTATGAAGTTCAACAAGCCACTACGTGATAGCATTTGAAACTGATTGTCAGTTTCTTAATAAGTTAGTCAGTTTATCACAAATTTAGCCTAAAACCCAGTGGCTCTAATGCCAGACTCACTTAAAAGAAATAGACATAAATGTCCGTATAAAAACTGGTACCTGAATATTCATAGCATCATTATTCCTTATAACCCAAACTGGCAGGTGCATAAACAGAAGATGACCTCTTCAATAGCAGGAAAAAAAGAAATTGGTCATGGCTGCTATGCACAGCCCCCCATTGGGAAGTGGAGACCAGAAAATAGAAGCAATCGTTCAGGTCTCTGGTCCACATCTCTCTCTTGTTCCATTCTGAGGTCTAGTCCTGAGACATCAGCCTTTTTTTTTTTTTTTAATAAAGTGGCCACTCAGAGGAAAATATCAGGTAGAGGATTAAGCCAATGAATTGTCTCTGTTTTCCAGCCATCAGGTCTGCACACTGGTCTCCTAGCATCTCATTCCAGTTTCAGATTGCTGTTTCTCCAAGCTAGCTCTTATCAGCTCTCTGCGAGAGAACAAGGGCACGGCAGATTTTCTTCTCTGTGGATGCACAGAAAAGCTACCGTTGCTACCTGGCCCTGGTCCCTCCACAGACACCCCACACCAATGCCCTGCTGCATTGGTCTCAACGCTGTGGTGTGACAGGTGCCAAACAGGCAGCTGGCTGTCCTCAGCCCAGTTAAAAGACTGGTTTGTCTCTCCCTTCTTCCTCCTCCAGGACGAGGGAGGGACTGGGCAAAATGATGGGCAGATGGTGAATGTTATTTTCTCTTGTTATCTTCTTCAGCTCACACAGCTGTGGGCAGGGAGCCATCTGGCTGATTGCCTATCTAAGGCATTAGGACTGGGCTTGAACTTGCTCTGACTTTTAAGTATTTAAGGGAAAGGCATTGAATATATTGTTACGTGGCTCCCTGGAAAACTTATTCCAAGGCACTTCAAGGAGATGGAAGGTCATTTTCCAAGGGCATTTGGAATATGAGACACATAAACTGCTTCTGCACAAATCTGTGTTTTCCCGTCACACCTGGAGCCTGGCACACACCCGTGCTTTGCTGTGTCTGATATGTGAAAACACCTAGCCTAGCCATCAACATGGACAGATCTCTACTCTGTCTTAGATGGCATGGCATGGTCCGACATGTCCTCAGTTTCTTATGGATACATCTTGATTGATGTATTTCAATGTCTCTGTTCCAACCTTTTATTTTTTTCGATGATCTTCTTCCGGGAGCTGAATTTCTGTTTATTTCAGAAACCCCCCTGTGAGTCCTCAGCTTGTTTTTCCTCTTGGTACCAGCGGGCTTTGCAGCTGGTGCAGCTGGGAAATCTATACCCCCCACCCCCAGCTGAGGGATAATTATAGCAATTAAAGCCGAGACTAGTATTTCAAGGGAGCAGAATTTCCATATTACCATTAAAATGCTTTAATCTGCTGTGAAGTCTGAGTGGTAAACATTCTTCCCAATGTTGTGAATTTTGAGACACTCACTGCACCAGCCCAAAGAGCAGACAGCTAATGGAATCACATCTATCTGGAGTACTAAGAGCTGGGAAGGAGAGGTCAGCTGTCTTAGACAGAAAAACAAGAAATGTTCGCTTATAAGAAGTTAGGTTAAAATAAATAAATACACACGGGATGGTGAGATGGCTCAGCGGTCAAAGACTCTTGTCACCAAGTCTGATGACCTGAATTCGATCCCTGGACCTATATAGTGAAAAGGAGAGAACCAGCTCTCTAAAACAGCCCTCTGACCTTTACATGAATGATGGAGCATGCATCCCACTTCCAATTAGTAAATGTAATAAAAAACAATAAAGACCTTATGCTGTATGTTGAACAAAGTGTACACACAGGAAAATTGAAAACAAAACAGCAATAATCTTTTCCTGATGACAGTATATCTGAATAGGTAGGTAGTTCCAATCTAACTCAGTCTGCCAAAGATTGAATTTTCCAGAGGACATTTGAAATTTCATGAACCATATTCCCATTTGCTGCCCCCTTTCCTCTTCCCTACATTTACAAGTTTGATGAACAAAGAGTTTATCTGTTGGAATGAGCCAGTCTGGTCTTTCATGACCCCTAAGCTCACCTGTTGGAATCGGTCATTCTGGTCGTCCCTGGCTCACAGCTACATGGGGCCCAAAAAACTGATCCTCTCTTCACAAGCATTGACTCTGTGAACCAGGACAATGGGAAATCTGTAATAAGCAGAGATCTGTCTCTGTTTTAATGATACGATAGCAGAAATGATAGCAATGCTTCCATCTAAGAGAAGATAGGAATTGTCTTTTAAATAGTATTTCTATGACTAATACTGGTTAACTGGAATCCACTTTTTTTTTAATAACCTCAAGTTTTAGTCAGGGTTTTTATTGCTGTAAAGAGACACCATGACCATAGCAACTCTTATAAAGAAAACATTTAATTGGGGTGGCTTGCTGTAGGTCCATATTTCTATTTGGTATGGCAGCCAGGCTCTGAGGATGGTCACGTAGCCTTCCAGACAGGCTGCCACTGCCCTAACAAAGGGTCAGGATGTTTTTTGTTCCTTTCTTTGTAATTTGGAGGATGCCTGATAGAGATGCTGATTCAAGCCTATGTGACAGCTAGCGTACAGAGCAGATAGGTAGATGTGGACATGACAAAAAGCCATTCATCTGGTTACCTAGGAGACAGAATGCTAATATATTTCCCCTTCAGTTAAGTTTTGGTATAAAGAACTGTTTGGAGAATAAATGAGAGGAATTCTTCAGGATGTGAACTCAGGACTTCATGAGGGACCACTGAGAATCTCCTTCCCGATAAAGCCATGTGAGTTGTGTCTTTGTTCCCGCACCTCCATGCCAATCCAAAGAGATAGTTTATGTTGGGGTCTGGTCAAGAGAAATAATTTATGGTCCAGGCTAGCACTGGACCCCGACAGCTCACCTACTGTTTCAGAGGTTCAATCCATTATCGTCATGGTGGGGAGCATGGCCGCACGCAGGCAGATTTGGTGCTGGAGAGGTAACTGAGGGTACTACATCTCATAGGCAATAGGAAGTCAACTGAGACACTGGGTGGTACACGAAACCTCAAAACCCACCTCCACAGTGGCACACTTCCTCCAATAAGGCCATACCCCCTACTACAAAGCCACACCTTTTAATAGTGCCACTCCCTATGAGCCTACCACACCTGTGTTTTAGCTATAAATGAGAGTATTGAAAATTCAGAATTTAGAAAATTGTTAAGCTGCTTGATATTCCCTGAAAATGTAGCTGTATTCTTTCCCCTCTGAATCATAATTCAC
Organism: Arvicola amphibius; assembly: GCF_903992535.2. Lineage (NCBI taxonomy): Eukaryota > Metazoa > Chordata > Mammalia > Rodentia > Cricetidae > Arvicola > Arvicola amphibius. Next base: position 44,909,763 of record NC_052058.2, read on the forward strand.
ATGTAGAGTTTCTTAGTGACCATTGTGACTTTTCAGCATTGCTATATCTAGAACAACCAAAATAAGGACTCAGATCTTTAAATTAGGCTCCTTAAGTTCAGCACCCACATGGTGAGTCCTTGACTTTCCCCATCCCCAGAGTTGCAGCTCCATGAGCCGTTGTTGGACTTTATACTGAGTTTAGCAAGTTTAAAAGTTACAGCTGGCCTAGATATCACAGGACTCTGAAGAACCTTCAGATTGCCTGGAGGTGAATCTAGACTACAGCGTTTCCTGCATCCATTACACTTCGAGTTGCTGAGTCCTTTGGTTGTGGGACTGTAGTGAGGAGCTGCGGGACTCTGGGAGTGGTTCTGCATCCCGAGGAATGGCCTCTGGACAAGCCTATTCTCAGCTCACCTTCTGTTCTTCTGGCCTCTGCTCCAGCTGGTCCCTGAAACCTCCAGGCAGTTATTGACTTCCAACTACCATCTGATCTTGGTCCCTAACATGTTCTGGTATTTTCTGGCATTTGGCTACTCAGAATCGGGTGTTTAAAAACTTAGTTCAAGGCATGCCTCCCTGGATATGCTTCCATTCCTTCCCCTTCTCTTCCATGGGAACCTCTGCTGTTATTACTGCCTGGGTATTTGATTTCCCTGTCTCCTCTTCAGGTCTCTGAATCTTAACCTCCGAATAAAATGACCATGTTTAGTTCTCCATCTTAGTCCCAGGATACAGAATATCAGAAGCATGTTGGCTATTCAAGAAGATAATACTTTCTAAATATAGAACAAATTAATGCTGATGGTTCTTTCTCTATTGTATCTGAGGCAGTCTGTACTCTCCTTCCATTTCAAGGCCCCTGTAACAGTTGGACTCAGTATGGGAGACTCATTGTAGCCAATGACTTCTGGAGGTCACATATTGAGATTGTGAAACTCCACACAGGAGCATCCTGCACCACTCTGTGACTGAAGAAGACCTGTCCTACATCAAATGCCAGACATGAGAGGCACTAGTGAACTGGTTCATGAATGGGCTGGTTGTTATAGCATCAGAGTTTAGTCTATCTTAAGGAAGGTATCACATCAAAGCTAGTGGAATTTGACTCAGGCTGCGATGTTGAAAACGATAGCATAGAAGATCTAGACAGGACCCAGAAGGGTGTTTTGAGTTCTCTGATCTCATTTTGGTTGAAGCTGGGAGGTGGTAAATAATCAGAAGACCCATGAGTACAGGGCAATCCACCTGTCCCCAGACATTGGGTGTGGCTGTGGCAACAGATCGAGGAATCTGTCCCAGATGCCACTGGAGACAGACAGCCAAGCCAACAATAGCTACTTGATTGTGCTGAGCTATCTACCTTGAGTTCTTTAATGCAGAAGAAAAAACAATATATGGAGAGATGAAAACCCAATGTTCCAAGAAGAATCTTCTAATAAAGTGAGTGACTGAGGCTTATTGTCTTCACTGAACAAACTCTGGAGCCCTAACAAATTCCTCTTGGAATCATTTGGTAGTAGTTGGAGGTGGCAGGCCCATGATTTTAAGAAATAAGAACATTTATTCTTCACGTCTTGTGCATACAGAAGCATGACTCTTTTAAGAGGGTCTGTTAGTGAGCACATGAATGGGGTTTAAGAGCTACGGGTGGCATGTTCCTCAATGGCGGGAGACTAGGTAGATGCACCTACTAGAGCTGGGGTAGATAGACTGGCTCCAGGCCAGAGCCCACAGGTATGGGGCTCTACTCCCACCAACCTGGAGGGGGCAGAGTCAGTCACCAGGCCATGTGCTAAGCAGAGCCATGCAATGGAGGTCCCAGTCTCTGCTTAGCAGTTTAAGGTTAGGACCACACAGTCAGAAAAGGCTACAGAAGCATAAAATCAGGTCCAGACCAAGAAAACTTTTAAATAGGTACAGTAAAAAATGGGTATAGTCAGTCATAGAACATGTATATAGTTTAAGAATAATAAAATCAAGTCTTTAAAGAGAGTAAAGTAACATTAAAAATTAACTCATATAAAGATGGGAAATGCTCAGGGTGTCTGGATCCTGTATAGTGCTTTGTTGACTTTGAATTTTTAAATGCTAATGTCCAAAAAAAAAAAAACAATAGCTGCTGAGAGACATTGGATTATGGAAACTGGTAAATTAAACCAACCTATATATTCTAATGTAGTGAGGAGGCTTGGGCAGGTTTGCTTTTCATCCTGCCTGGCTCCCGCATGGCTAGCTTAAAACCCGAAATAACAACACATAAACTGTATTCATTTAAACACTGCTTGGCCCATTAGTTTCAGCCTCTTATTAGCTAATTCTCATATCTTGCTTTAACCCATATTTAGTAATGTGTGTAGCACCATGAGGTGTTGTCTTACCGGGAAAGATTCAGCATGTCTGACCTGGTGGCTGGCTTCATGGCGACTGTCTCACGGAGGAGAGGCATGGCATCTGACTAACTTCTGTTCTTCCCAGCATTCTGTCTGTCTACTCCACCTATCTAAATCCTGCCCTATCAAAAAGCCAAGGCAGTTTCTTTATTAACCAATGAAAGTTCTCCATCATTTTAATAATGTCTTAACTCCAAAATGGAAGTCAGAAGATAGGTTGCATTGGGAGAGAGCTTATGCCTTTGTTTCCGGAGAAAACAAGAAGTTATGGTTCTCTTCAAAATCAATGAAGATCAGATTTGCTTGGGGCAGACCTCCTGAAAATCTTAACTACAGACATAAAAAAGAAACCAAGAAAGACTACAGTGTGGGTGATATATGTATGTGCTGATCTCTCTACTACGGAAACAATTCTGAGACTGGATGAGACATGATAAGTCTTGTTGGCTACAGAGTCCTCATGACTTATTATTACATGCCCTCCTTTAATATATCATGGATTGGATTTGATTATACAGCCCAAACAAACAAAGTTTACAGATGCCTTTTACCTGCTCAAGCATCGAATAAAAATTATCTTTAACTGACTTGTGCACACTGTATATTTCATACTTGTGCTAACGTAGACATATATATGTTACCTTTAAAAGTTTGCATGTTCTCAGAAAAAAAAGTATCCAGCACCAATGAAAACAAGTAGCCCAGGTAATCCAGCCTCTTTGAATGCTTCTGTGGCAGTTTCTTCAAAATTCTGCATCTAGAACAACATCAAAGCTGCCAGCTGAAATGGCCCAGCCACACAGACTACCCAGCCATGACTTCAGATAAGCTCTACACTTTCCCATCACACAGAGACTAAACAAAAATTTTAAAAAAAGATAGCTTTCCCAGGACTTGATTATTATCCCAATTTTCTCAGGGCCCTCCAAAGATGCCATCACCCTCAGATATCAGGAAATAGTCTAGAGAACACAATGCTCCCATTCCCAAGAGGTGGGGTGGGTTTTACTCATTTGATGGGAAATGGATGTTTGTCATCATTTGGGGGTTGTTTACAAGTTGTTATTGGTTATGGTCAGGAGAAAAGGTAAACAAAGGAGGTTAGTTTCAGGGATCTCTTTCTGAAGGGAAAGGGCAGATATAGCACAAAAATGGTATGATAAAAGGGCGGGTTTTCAAGTCTACTTTTAAACTAAAAACAACTACTAGTCTAAAATATTTTACATTAGTATGGACTTTTCTATAACAATACAAATTTAAGGTTATTTTATACTGTATATATGTTTCTATTCTTGTTTAAGACATTATACCTATGCAGCTCATTTAAAAACATAGTACAAAGTTTTAGTCCTTAAAAACTATTTAGGATAATAAAGAAATACAGGGTAGTAGTTAGTCATCTATAACAATCAACAAATTTGTAGTCATGTTAAATATGTTTTCAAGGTTAAAACAGACATATATTTAAAATAGATAGGTAGTCTTCAAACACTTTAAACACTTCCAGATTATGGCTTTCAAAATACTTTAATAACATAAGGCTTTTCATGACAATGAGACATGTCTGTGCCTGGCAACATCAATTTGCTTCATTAAAGGATGATAGGCATTGAAGTACCTCCATACGGAGCTTGCTTTCCTTGCAGCAAAGCTAGTCATTAGATAAGAAACTGTCCTTGCCTTGACTGTTGACAGTATGCTGTCCAAATTGGACAAGCAGGACACAAAAGAAAGTGACTGTTGAACTTTGTTAAGAAAAGGTAGGAGAGTCTTTCAAAATTCCTGCTTCACAAAAAAGTCTGTCAGATATTCTAGGCATGCAGACTGAAGATGGATTCCCCCAAATTGCAGAGTAATCTTGGGTGACTTAGCAGGCAGCCAGTGTCTCTGTCATTTCTATAATTTTGAAAGTTGTTTGCTTTGCCTTTTCTGTTTACTTTTCAAGTAATATTATATCCTTCTTGGGTCTTTGATGGAGCTGAAGATGGAATAGTTATAGTTACAGTTTTTTTGTTACTAAATTCAGAAACAAAACTTATAAAAGAGATATAAAGTGTATATGGTTGAGAAACATAAAAGCTTAAATTGTTCATCTAAGAAAATGGTTATCCAAAAAGATAGTTTAAGATTGTAATACAAAATGGTTTAGGTATAAAACTTTAAATTCATCCAGAAAATACTCTTAAAGTATATATAGATATTTATCAAATCTATATCTTGATAATAAAACATTTTCTCTGAATATGACAAATACAAATGGACTGGACATTGTAAATTTAATTTTTATTTGAGAATTGTTTTTATTGTATATAGTTCTACTGTATTAAAGTCAAAACATTTTCTTTTTATTTAGACAAAAGTGGGGAAATTTTGTGAGGTATTTGTATGCTGTGTGAAGATATATTATGATTGGTTTAACAAAGAGCTGAATGGTCAATAGCTAGGAAGGAGGTATAGGCAGGACTTCCGGGCAGAGAGGAAGTAGGAGTAGATAATTGAGATGCAGGGGAGATTCCAAGGAAACATGGAGGGAGTCAGACATATAGAATTAAAGGTTAAAGAAAACCACATGGTAAAAGATAGATTAATAGAAATGGGTTAATTTAAATTATAAGAGCTAGTTAAGAATAAGCCTATTTAATGATAAGTCTCCATGTCATCATTTGGGAGCTGGCTGGCAGGACTTAAAAAACCCATACTGAACAATGATCTTTTTGTTTGAAGTAGATTTCCTTTACTTCCTTTTCTAAGGAGTGTTGTATAGGTTACTTGTAGAGACAATTGGGTAGGCCTGACCATATAGTGTAGCTGACCAATGAAATTTAACTAGACATAAAACCTGTCATGTCTAACTAAAAAGATGGTCACTACAAGCTTAGGCTTCATTGCTCTTTCTTTGGAACAAAATATAGCACCATACATGAAGGGTGCTCTTTTATGTTTGAATAGAAAACTGAAAAATCACAGAAAGCAACGCTGGCTGTCTCAGGGCCAGCTCTACAGTGAACCAACTTCCATTTTGGAAACCTCATGGGTGATAGCTGTCTCCACAATTTACAAAGTAAACAGCAGTTAATAACTTCTCACTATTCCATGGCCCTGTGGTGATTTGAATAACAATGCACCCCATGTGTTCATATATTTGAATGCTTAGTCACCAGGGAGTGGCACTATTTAGAAGGATTAAAAGCATTGGGAGGTGTGGTCTTGTTGGAGGAAGTGGGCATGGTCTTCAAGGTTTCAAAAGTCCATGCCAAGCCCAGTATCTCTCTTTGCTGCTTCCTACAAATCAGGATGTAGCATTTAACTACTACTCCAGGCCTGCCACCATGCTCCCTTCAATGATGATAATTGACTCACTGTAGTGATGAGGCGAGCAGGCCTGCTTTTCATCCCACCCGGCTCCCGCATGGCCAGCTTAACACTCCAAATAACAACACACAAACTGTATTCTTTAAGCACTGCCTGGCCCATTATATCTAGCCACTTCTTGGCTAACTCTCATATCTTGCTTTAACCCATATCTAGTAATCTGTGTAGCACCATGAAGTGGTGTCTTACTGGGAAAGATTCAGCATATCTGACCTGGTGGCTGGCTCCATGGTGTCTGCCTCATTGCCTTCTTCCCAGCATTCTGTTCTGTCTACTCTGCCTATCTAAGTTGATGTCCTATCAAAGGCCAAGGCAGTCTCTTTATTTGACCAATGAAAGTAACACATAGACAGAAGACCCACCTACATCAACTCACTCTCTGAAACTGCAAGCAAGCCCCAAGGGCGTGCCACCTCTTATAATAGTTGCCTGGATCATAGTGTCTCTTCGTAGCATTAGATCAGTGACTAAGACAGCCTCTGAGGTCCAGAGTAATAAAGCTGTCCATAGCTGCTTCTGATTGGTTACAGAGGAGGTCTGGAGCTCTCTGTATACCAAACTGGCATCTTTCCTTCCTCAGATCACTGTCTAGATAAAACTGATCAGATGGAACTTCTCAGGAGTCTGAGGGAGAACAGGGGGCACAATAGGTACTCACTGAGTGTAGATTGTTTACCTAGACAAGTTGCTTGTATCTTAACATCTGCTTCAGCTGTCTATCATCTTTCTGTCACCATCTACTGTATCTGTACACACACATTCACATCTTCTTAAAATGTTTCTTCTTCTTCTTAATAATAATAATAATAATAATAATAATAATAATTAGTGTGTGTGTGTGTGTGTGTGTGTGTGTGTGTGTGTGTGTGCATGTACTCACGAACCACAGTGTCTGTGTGTCGGGATCAAAGGATGATATGTGATATATGAAAATTGGTTTTCTCCTTAGGAATCAAAGTTATTGGGCTTGTTTTCAAGTTTTGTACCTGTTGGTCATTGTCACTGGTCCATGGTAGTCATCTGATACATGCCAATACATGTCATAATTTGTTTACGGTTTGGTCGAAGATACCTGAGCATATGGTGGTGCAATTGATTAGGTAGCACTCAATTATGATCTCACATGGAAAAGTTTCCTGGTCAGTTGGTGTCCCATGGTGAGCTTTCTAACAAACCAAAGCTAGTTGTTTTTCTAAAGAACGATGGCTTGAAGGATGCATACCAGCTTCTGGAGTCTAAGGTTGCTCTCAGTATGTTGGGAGCACAGTTCACAAATAGCCTCTTTAGTCTGTGATAATGATCTCAGCTTCAGCTCTTAGAAACCCTGACAAACCCAATTGTCTCTATAAAGCCTCTGTCCAGAGGACATGGAAGCAGGGATCTCCCCAAGTAACCAAAGCTGCCAATTCTCACCCCAACAGGGATGCATCTGAGTAGGCCCCAGGGTAGCTTTGTGAGGCGTGCCTAGGAAGATGAAAACCATTCTTGGTTGTGATAGATAGCTCTCTCAATAGCATTTCTTAGGATTTTTCTTAATTTTAAATTATGTTTTTCTGTTTGTGCATGTGCATGCAGGTGTCTGTGGAGGCCAGAAGAAAACCTTGAATCCTCTGGAGCTGTAGTTATAGGTGGCTGTGAACTGTCTAATGTGGCTGTTGGGAATGGAGCCAGGGTCCTCTGCAAAAGCAACAAATGCTCTTAATCACTGAGCCATCTCTCCAGTTCCTCAATAGCATCTTATCTTAGTACTGATAGCATTTTGCCCATAGTTCCTTCTTTGGGCTTTTTTATTCTGACTCTTCTTTATGGACAGTCTTTGGACACACCCTGGAGGGTAACTCTAATGGGAGCCACAAGCTTTCCACTTAGAACCCAACAGAAAAAAATAACAGTCACAGAAAAATAAAATATTTATTTCCTATTTCAAGGAGTAATATTAAGTACAGCAAAGGCATGAAAGTTTCTGGAAGCTCCTCTTCATGGAATAGTATTATAAACACATTGAACAAATTTAGTACTTTAAACTGCGGGAAATTTATCCTAAAGTTATGTATTATACTAAAGTTATACAATATGTATTCTTTTGTGGAAAGTGATCATTTATGAAATCCTTGGGAAAATGACTAAAGCCCATATTTCATTTATTAGTTGGATAGTTGAAAATTTAGGGTAATTTAATTTTAATAAATATTTATTAAGATCTTACTGTGAGGCTTATGCTTTAATAATCTAGGCAAAGGCAAAATTGATTTTTTTTTGAAAAAATGAAAAAGTATGGTCACATAAGTAGTAAACTGAGTCACGTCAGGGTGCGAGCAGTTAGTAGGGGTGGAGGAAGGAGGAATGGGACTGGAAAGTTCATCTGACCTCGCTACTAGGAAAGCAGCTTGGAGAATGTCACGGAGATGACTCTGGTGCCATCTCTCAGAAGAATTTTCTACGGTAATTTACCACTTAGCTGTGCTCTGAACAATAGAGTAATTACGATGGAAATATATGCTGATTTTTAGCATGTAGAGTCGGCTTATCCAATAACCTAGACTGCCAAATATAGAAATGTGAACACAATGTAAAAATTACCAACCTTGGCGATGGAAAGGCAAACGCGTTCCTAACTGGAATAGGAAACGAGGAAGGCGGGGTGTGTAGAATGACCGAGACCTTTTCCTCGTAAATGTGGGTAACAGTGTGTTTTCATCTCTAGTTGGCGGGGGGAGGACAAGCTGTATTCGTGATCTAAAACCTGACAAAGGTAACCAACAGAAAAGCCGAAATTGACATATATATCATTTTAGAGAATTGAGGTGAAACAATAAACATCCGTGTATATCATGATGATAAGCAAATAAAAGATGTCTAGATTGTATAAAACTTATTAGAACAGAACTGAATCTCTTTGTAAATCCTTATATTCCTGGTCAATTGATTTTGACAATGAGCCAAAATAATTCTGAAGGCAAGGAACAGCCTTTCTTCTTTTCTTTGTTTTTTCTTTTTCTTTTTGGTGGAGTGTTGATATGTAGCCCACGGTATTCCAGACTGGCCTTCCCTGTGATCCTCTGCATCACCCTGAGCACTGGGATCAGCTTTCTGGCTAGAGCAGCCTTTGCAATGAATGGGGCTGTGATGACTCCATGTCTAAATGAAAGGAGACACGGGACACTTACCTTCCTCACATGCGAAAAGGAACTGGAAACCAGTGGTAGCCTAGGGTGGAAAAGGATGAACTATGAAATCACTAAGAAACATGGGCACAAAAACTTCTATTTTAGGTTAGGTAATGGTTCTTAGATCTGTTATCAAAAGCAAACTAAAACTCCTAGCTATAACCCCAGCAGAACCAGTCTGGCCTGTCTGGGCTGTCATCACAGATCACCGCAGACTTGCTGGATTTATTCCTTCCAGGTCTGCATGCTGAAAGTCTAAGATTGTGACACAGCAGACTTGTCCTTTGGGGAGCTGCTTCCTGTTCACAGACAACTATCCCCAAAATGTTAGGAACTGGGTGCTCTTGGAGGAATCTTTTAGAAGGTCGGTGATCATATGGGTAAAGGCAATTCCCTGATGACCAAATCATGTCACAGAGCCCCATGATACAGTCACATGGGAGGGGAGGATTTTGTAATACAAACGGAGGAGTACATTCAGCTACACACACACAGACACAATATACACATACAGAGACACAGACGCAGATACTCATACACACACAGACATGCACACACATGTCTACACAATACATACATACATATACAGACACACACATACAGACAGACACAAACACATACACACACAGACACATATACACACACAAAGAGACATACACACACAGACAGACAGACACTCATATACACATAGCTACACACAGACAGACACACACACAGACACACACAGACACACACACAAAGACACATACACACACAGACACACTCAGACACATGAACAGACACACACATACACACATATACACATAGAAACACACAGACACACACAGACAGACACATATACACAGACAGACAGACACACATACACACAGACACATACACACAGACACATACACACATACACCCATATACACACACATAAACATACACACATATACACACACAGACAAATACACACACATATACACACACAGATACATACATACACACAGATATACACATATACACAGACACACATACATGCAAACACATACACACAGAGACACATACACACAGAGACACGTACATACACATAGACACAGACACACACACATACAGGCACACACACACACACACACATTGTATTGTTTTCACGGTGACCACCGGACAAGAAGCAACTTAAGAGAGGAAGGGTTGATTTGGGTTTCCAGTTCAAGGGGCTAAATGATGAGGAAGGCATGTCAGCAAGAATGTACAGCCCTGGTCGTATTGTGTCTAATCGAGGGAGCAGAGAACACAGGCCAAAAGTCAGGCTGAGCTCTGAACCCTAAAGGCTTCTAGTGACTTACAACCTTCCCCAACAGCATCTCCAGCTTGAGGCCACATGTTGAAACGCTGGAGCCCGTGGTCGCCATTTGACATCCCAACCCTACAGAGAAGACTCGGAGCTTCTGATGAGGCAGGTGTGAGCCTGAGTGGTCCCTGGAGTGAGCAGAAGCTGGTGTCTCACTTGTGCTCCAAGCTGGTAAGTGTAACACCAGGATGCAGAACAGAGCTGAAGATAGAGAGATGGCTGAACAGTAGCCAATCCTCTGCCCCCACAAACGCCAGCTTACCAGCACAGGGCCTTGTAATCAATGATATAATAATGTGATTTTCATGCAATTCAGACAGCTTGTCATGAGTTATTCAGATCTGGTAAGGAGACAGTCAGTGTGTGGTCTGGTGGGACTGTCACTTCTGGCTAGATTCTCATGTCTCCTGTTGTAATTGTTTCCAGATATAGATTTATTCTCAATTTTTCTCATTCCGTCAGAGAGCCAGATAACCATTTGAATTCAAGTACAGCATGCATGTAAATTACTGACAGGGTTTCTCTGTAGCTTTGGACCCTGTCCTGGAACTAGTTCTTGTAGACCAGGCTGGCCTCAAACTCACAGAGTTCCGCCTGCCTCTGCCTCCCCATTGCTGGGATTAAGGGCGTGCACCACCACCACATGGCTTAATGTATTTAACTCTTGAGGAACTTGAGACATTTTAAAATCAGTTTGCTGTCACACAATGAAGTTGTCCTCTGACTGAATGGCATTGGAATTCTGCAGTTTCCACTGCAGTGACAGTAATTCCTAGAAGGACAGAAGGAGGTACCAATACTGAGCAGAGATCTCTGATTGTGTGATCTTTGCTCTCAATTCTGAAGGCCCTGAGAAGGCCTTTGTTCTGTCCTTATTTCTTGAGGTTTTGTTTATTTGCTTGCTTTTTTTCCCCTTACAGGAGCATTGTAATGGTTTGAAGGAAAACGGCCCCGACAGCCCCGTAGGGGTGGCATTATTAGGAGGTATGGTCTTGTTGGAGGAAGGGTGTCACTAGTATGTCACTAGGGCGGGTTCTGAGGTTTCAGATGCTCAAGCCAGGCACAGTGTTACTCTCTCTCTTTCTGCTGCCTGCTGATGCAGATGTAGAACTCTCAGCTACCTCTCTAGTAACATGTTTGAATGCATACTGACATGCTTCCCACTGTGATGATAATGGACTGTAAGCCAGCCCCAGTGAAATGTTTTTCTTTATTATAAGAGTTGCCATGGTCATGTCATGGTGTCTGTTTGCATGATAGAAACCGTAATGAAGACAGGCATTTACAGCAAGTACTGCCTTGCCATCTTAAGAACACAGTGATGTCACACAAGCCTATACTGTAAGTGGCAAAGTCTATGCTGGAGTCTTTGCAAGATTTTTCCTGCCATTTTTGATACTGATGCATCCTGGCTCTTTTCCAACTCTAAACCCTACCTAAAGAAATGTGGATCTGTGGGAAAGTTTTCACCCAATTAAACAATGAGGAAGCTTGAAACTGATTGATTAATGGGAATTGATTCATGTGCTTGACTTCCTAACCATTATTTAACTGAGCTTAATATCTTTAACCTTTATAAAAACACCGTGCTGCATGTTTCCCATTACTAAAAGGGGCAATATTAAAATTCTTTGAGGTCACACAGCCTCTGCAGGGAGCTCCACCAGGGACTCACTCTGTATTAGGTGGGGTGTTCTCAGCCTATCATAAATTATGTCACTTAAAAATAGCTCTATCAGAGGGCTGTCCAAATGACATATGTAAAGGAGAGAAAACAGTCAAACACCCCGGGGAAAGGAAGGGCTCCAAGCAGAGGCTTGCCTAGGATGGCTGCCTCCCACCTTCCCTTTGTGATTCTATCAGCCTTCACAACTGAATTATTTTTAGAGTCTGATCCTGTAAATTGATGCCTCTCTGCAGCTCTCAGCCCTCTTCACGTCTCCTGTTCTAAAGCTAAGCTGTGGGTTTTTGCGCCTACCAGTACCCAGCATGTTTACTGTAGATATTTTTGTGCTTTGTGCTACACATGACCCTCAAATCAATCCTTCATACCAGCAAAATCCAGGTTCTAAGCATCTGTCTGGAGGCAAGATGTCAACAGGTCTCTTAGCATCTGCTGCTGCGGGTGCGTATCCTCATAGCTGTCAGGTGCCAACGGCAGCCTTCCTCCTTTAGGGCAGAGAAGGATTCCTTCAGATTGGGAGCTTCTTTCCCTGGGGCCGCACTACAAGCAGATGTTTGGGTCCAGTGTCAGTAACAGGGATTTCCAGGTTCTTTTGTCCCAGTAGAAAGACCCAGACCAGAGATACACAGACCCGTCAAAACAGAGAGGGTTTACTAAGAAAAGGAATCTTTCCAAGTTAAGGCAGAGCCAATCCTAGAAGACTAGGACCTTCATGGAGAACTTCCTTTAACATATGCTGTTACACAAGGACCTTGATTGGTGGGTTTGTCAGCCTCTCTCTCTCTCTCTCTCTCTCTCTCTCTCTCTCTCTCTCTCTCTTTCTTGTTCTCCCTACTCCTGTTTGCTTTCTTTTATATTCCTTTTTTAGTTAACTTTCACCTTATTCTTCATCTACAATTTCTTGCCAAGGAAAAGTTGTACTCCCAACTTTGTTATTTGTTTAGTTTGTTTGGTTTCTTTTGGTGGGGTAAAGGATGAGGACCCGTCTGCTAAAACTTCACCCATGGTGATGAAGGGCATAGTTCAATCTTAAAAAAGAAACTCTCTTCTTGTTCTTCTGTTGGTTGCCAATGAGGCTCTGGATCCCCTGTCTACCACTAGGAGGGGTTTAGTTTGAAGCATTAATATCCTAGAAGACAAATTCTACAAGAATACAAAGTCTGAGCAAAAATACTAGAATATCAGCAGTTGTAAATGGAGACTGTGCTTTCATTTCTGGCCACCCAGACCTGAATAATCACACAGAAACTGTATTAATTACAATACTGTTTGACCAAAAGCTCAGTTGTTTTTCTAGTTAGCTCTTATATCTTAAATTAACCCATTTCTATTAGCTTATATTTTTCCACGAGGCTCATGGTTTGTTACTTGCTTCTTGGGTGGCTACGTGGCATCTGCCTGACTTCTCCTTCTTTCTCCCTACTTTCAGTCTAGTTTTCCTGCCTAGCTATATTCTTCCCTGTCATAGATCAAAGCAGCTTCTTTGTTAACCAATGGTAATAAAATATATTCACAACATTCAGAAGGGCATCCACGTCAACCAGTGCCCTCAGAAAGCAAAAGGGCAAGGAAAGTCATGACCTTTGTTGTCCCAAGAGAGCTCTGCTTATACAGCTTGCTCTCTAGGATGAGATACCTTAGACTATAAACAAACAAACAAACAAAAATCAGCCCAACTCCTATGGATGGTTATATTGTGAGAATGTAGCAAATACAAAAGAACAACTTAAAGAGAAAATTCAATGGCACAACACATTAAGAGGGAAATAGTATGGGTTCATAATCATTGACACCAACATGGCCAGAAGAAAAATAATGAAGGAGCCAGAACTTTATGTTAACTCTTCATAGATTTATAAAATAGGACTCATATTTGTATTTAGGAAATTAAGTCATTTTTCTTCTCATTTGGGGAGAATTTTTAAGTGTTTCAGCATAGTAGGTATGAGACGATTAAGATGCTCGAGAGGCTGTGGAAATTCATAAAGTATTCCATGGGATAAACTATTGAGTGTGTGTGTGTGTGTGTGTGTGTGTGTGTGTGTGTGTGTGTGTGTAGATGGAGCAGGTCCTTCTGAGATGGTCTCAGTGAACCTCAGAATACAAAGCAGTATGAGTAACATTTAGTCATCCATCTCTTTTTAGAATGTTCCTGGCCTTTGTACCAAGTTAAAGAAGGTTTGCCTTTTAGCTTTATCTACCAGTATTTCTGGTAGGGTCTAGCTGGATAAGTAAGCTACAGATCTAGGAGTGGGTCTAGTTAGATAAGTTAGCTACAGATCGAGGAATGCCCCTTAACTTTTAGGTGAGGACTCCCAATGTCATGCCTTGTTATTAATATATGTAGGGTGACCCCAGGGGAAGGCTAACAAGAGTAACTCCTCAGGGTTTGAGCATTGCTGCATGAGCTCATTTAGCAAGGGGTCCCATGTTACTGATGAAAGCAAATAATGGAGATTTGTTATTAGAAAGAAAATTAAGACTGCTACACATCACAAAAAGTGATGCCCAAGATGGCCATCTGTAATGACTTAAACTGAGGTGCAGTCATCATTGAAACTGAAGGCTCGTTGATTCAGAGAGCCATTGAACATCTCTTGACATGGTTTCCCTCTTTGTAGAAGCGGGAATGCAGAAGGCCTTTTGGAAACTCTCCAAGCCCTGAGGTACAGAGTCTCAGCCAAACCTAGGCTACAACCTAGAGGAAGGAAAGCTGATGCTTTAGCATGACTGTGGTTTAGCCATCTTGTGAATCCCTGCTCCCACACTGAAAAGACAGGTAAAAATTCATGGGCATGGGTGGATATTGCTGGCTATTGATAATGGGATTTGCTGAGAAAGTCAAGTTTCTTTATGGGGATGCCCATGGTATGTAGCTTTTGGGGTGGACTGAGACTGAGCAGAGGGCCTTTAAACCCTAGAAGAAGGCCCAAGTGTCTGCCCCAACATGTCAGACATTACTAAGCCATTTTACTTGTATTTGGATGAGGCCAGACACATCGTCAAGGGAGTTTTCGTGCAAATCCTGGGACTTTGGAAAAGACCAGTTGTTGTAGAATATTGTTTTAAGATATGTTAACATTTGTTTATGCTGTGAAACATTTGTTTAACGATGCAAGGATGTGTTGCACTCTTTTATGTTGCATTTGTTTAACTCTGTGGAGCTGTTTTACTTTGCCTGTCTAAAGCACCTGATTGATCTAATAAAGATCTCAACCATCAATATCAAGGCAGGAGAAAGGATGGGTGGGGCTGGCTGGCAGATAGAATAAATAGAAGGAGAAAGAGAGGATCAAGCAGCAAGAAAAGGAGAAGGAAAGGAAGAATCAGGGACCAGCTACCCAGCTACACAACCATCAATGGAGTAAGGAAAGAAAAGTACACAGAAATAGAGAAAGATAACAGCCCAGAAACAAAAAATAGATAGGCTAATCTGAGTTAAGGAAAGCTGGCTAGAAATAAACCAAGCTAAGGCTGTGCATTCATAAGAAAGAACGAGTCTCCCTGTGATTTATTTGGGAGCTGAGTGACAGGCCCCCAAAGACCAAAAGAGTATAAAAGAAAACAACCAACTACAACCAGTGCTGTATCTGTCCAAGAGACTTGACCTAGTCTCCGTTGGATGACCATCATGTAGAAGGGCCATAGCTGCCACTGCTCAGCTGGTGAAAGAAGTGTGGTCCCTGTATTTGGTTCAACAATCTATCAGCCCTGAACCCTGCCAGTCTCCTGCCCGATGGTGACCCTATGACATCCCTGCAAGACCGTCTGGAGGTGACTGACCTGATCCAGTCCATCAAGCCTGACTGGCTTTCTGCTGGCAACACCAGATGAGGTAGAGGTGTTATTCATAGACAGGCACAATCACATCTAATACAGGATCAGATATGCAGGAACATTAGCAGTGATCTAAGACAGGACTATCTGGGCACAACCTTTAAGCAGTGGTATCTCAGCTCAATGAGTAGAGCTTTTATTTTTGACTCAAGCACTTTTTTGTGAGAAAGACAAGGTTATCACCAGTACACTGATAGCTAATCTGCTTTTGCCATAGTCTATATCCATGGGCTATCTACAGGGAGAGAGGAAAAGAGAGAAGACATCTTAGTTTTATTGGAAGGTGCCTGCTAAGTGAAGAGGGTGGGCATTGTCTATTGCAAAGGGCAACAAATGGGGATTCCTTTGAAGCCGGAGGCAGCAGAGCAGCTGACTTGATTGCCCAGAAAGTGGTCCTAGAATGAGAGAGGCTTCTTCAAGTCTTGGTAGCCCTGCCAGAGGCCAGCTTAGCTGGTAAAAGACGAACTGGCCACACAGGATAAACATGAATGGTAGATGCTCCCAGATGGCAGACCCATCCTTCCAGTGAGTCTGGGAGGCAACTGGTTTTCAATCTCCACCAAGTTATCCACAGAGGGGCCATAAAAACTGCTGAATTCCTCAAACCCAGTATAGTGGTTTGAATTAAAATGGCCCACAAAGTCTTATGGGGAGTGGGACTATCAGGATGTGTGGCTTTGTCAGAGGAAGTGTGCCACTGTGAGGGTAAACTTTTAGGTTTCAACTGCTCAAACCAGGCCGAGTGTCACTCTCTCTTCTTGCTGCCTGAGGATCTAGATATAAAACTCTATGTTCCTCCAGCACCACGTCTGCCTGTTTACTACCATGCTTCCTGCCGTGATCATAATGAACTAAATATCTAAATTGTAAGCCAGCCCCAATTAAATGTTTTTCTTTATAAGAGTTGCCATGGTCATGGTGTCTCTTCACAGCAAGAGAACACTGACTAAGATACCCAGGTATTCTGTTCTGAAGTTAGAAAGCCTGGGTAAAGACACTGCTTTTAGATGACCCACCTGTGCTTAGATAAACCACAAAGAAGGAAAGAAGATTCCACAGGGATCTGAGCTTGAGAAAACAGGCCTGGGAGCTTTTCAAGTTGGACTCTACTGAAATCAGGCCTACTGTTTTGGGCTATAAATATTTGCTGATGTTTATTGATCCTGGAAATTGGCAAACATTGGCCCTTTGCTCTGCTTGATGTACTCCTTACCAGGAAGGATTTATTCCTTTTGAAATTATCTTTGGGTGACCACTTGCCATCCTCCCCAAACTCCAAGAAATTCCCCAGGCATAATTCTCACCACTTCCTTCTCAAGTCCTTACAGGCTCTGAGGGAAGGTCGCCAGATTGTTAGATTGTTGACTGGTCAGTGGAGGGGATTCTGCCATCTCCATTTCCAAACCCACCCACCAGGTCCAGCCAGAAGACTTGGTCAGATAAAAAGGATCCTTCCCGGACTCTGGAAACTGCCTGGAAGGAACCCTATCCAGTTATCCTCACCACCCCAACTGCTGTGAAAGTGGATGGTATCATTCCATGGGTCCATCATTCCCAATTAAAGAAGGCTGCTGAGGATGAGGACAGATAGACTATCACTTATGCTTTGGAATCCTTAAAGATAACACTGACTGGAGATCATTAACCCAGAACATTATGTCCATTCTTTTCCTTCCTCTCTATATGGGAACAGGAGCCTACAGCCCTCAACATCCCCTTATCTGGTCTTGGGACTTAATAATAATAGACACAGTGAAGGTGATAGTACTAGGGATGAGCAACCCCAATTTCATCTAGATATTTGCTCTTTTAGGCCTGCATTTGGAACTTGGTTAAACTAGAAGGGGTGGTTGTGGGGAGTATCTTTTGAGAGAGAGACAGACAGACAGAGAGAGAGAGAGAGAGAGAGAGAGAGAGAGAGAGAGAGAGAGAGAGAGAGAGAGAGAGAGAGGAAATTAAGTTCTGTGCATATCCTGTTCACTATGCCAGGTAATGGGGGTAGGATTTTTTATTGTGTCAAGTGGGGTTATGAAATTGGGGATTCACAGAAGCATGCCACAACTATATATACACAGAAAGAGGAGTCCCTCATAAATACTGTACAGTAGTGAACTGTAGCTCCATAACCATAAGACTGAGCTATTGGAAATAACATTGGAATGACTACATTCCCTGGGACACTGGAAAAACTTGGATAAAAAGACTCTATAATGTTACCAAAGAGAACCATTGAATAAGTTTACCATTCAGAGGAAGGCACCACCCCTGGGCCCATCTATCGATCCCAACAGAGATCTCGTACCTTTCCCAAGGGGGAAAGACCCAACCCCAACCCTGCTCTCTCCCATGAGATTGGTCCCAACTAGTGCCAAAATCATTGCTACCCTTGGTCTCACCAGCACCGGAGTCAGGGATCCTTCTATATTCTCCACCCTTAACAAAGTTTACCATTTGCTTAATTACTACCACCTGGGAATTGGTCCGGACTGCTGGCTGTGCCTGAGCCTTTGATCCCCTTATTCCACAGGACTAGAGACCAGCAAGACCTTTGATCAACCAGCAAATAAAAACAATGGGACTGGGAGTACCCTAAGATAATGAGGAAGAAGAAAGTGTACGCCTTAACCTGAGTCTGGGGCTGTAATGGGAAAAGCAAACTGCACCCAACCATTGTTCTTCTTCTGGTTGGAGCTGGTATTACTTGGGCAACAGCCATAGGAACAGCGACCTTCAAAGGCAGTGATAAAACCTTTAGAGAATTAAGTGAAGGAGTTTACCAGCACTTCGGGCTATTAGATATTAGAAGACTCTTAATCTAGGCTAGAGGAGCGAGTTGACTATAGCAGAAGTGGTTCTGCATAATCTAAGTGGCTTAGATCTTCTCTTGATGAAACAAGGAGGATTAGGTTGGCTTAGGAGAAACCTGCTGTTTCTATGCCAACCGATCATGTATGATTAGGGAAAACTTTGCCATGGTCAGGGAAAACCTCAAAGAAAGGAGAGATAGATTAGATAATTAGTATCAGTCTTTGTTTACCTGGTCCCCATGGCTGACCACCTTAATGTCATTATTAGCCAGACCTTTGCTTCCTATCATGATGAGGCTGGCAATAAGACACTGAATCTTCAACAGTATGGCCAACTATGCCAAACAGAATAGACTCAGTTAAGCTACCGGTCCTTAGGACCAGCGAGAACAGGACAAGTCAACAATTCTACTTATGCTCATAGAATCAGTGGGAAATGTGATGGGGCAGACAGTGCAGAGGTTCCTCCACCATGTATTCTTGATGAAGATAGTGTAGGCAAATTTCATGGGAAATTACCCAATACTATTCTAGGAACCCAGGTGGGATAACCCAAATCATTTACTAGGTTCTGATAAGACTGCTTGCTTTAAACTGCTTAATCTGTGAAGCCCCCACCTTGTAGTTGCCAAGTGAGATGATGCCAGAACATGGTTTCTGCCTTTAAAAAACCGCATGTTGTGAACACGTGTGGGTAAACCCTGGTCCCCGAACACTGGGATGTGGTCCCGGATGGCTGGAATAAAGATTTTCAATAGGCTGTATTTGAATTGTCATCTCTGGTGACCTACCCTTAACAGACAGATAAACTAATCATTTCTCATATCTCACCTTTGGAAAAGTCGTAATAACCTTTAATTACAGTTAACTTAGTTGTGTGCATGTTGTCTTTGGGTTTCTGTCACACATAAAGCTTGTTGTGAATCACTCAGACCTGTAATGAGCTTAAGCTCAATTCTTTGTATTTCTATTTTACAACAATCCTTTACTTTAGGATGAGATAACTAAAATCCATCTCATTTGACAATATTTTCCTTATTTAACTTCCTTTACCAGAAATAGGTTTTATACTGATATTTTCAAAGCCTTTTTTTTTTACAAAAATTAAAATTGATGTCAATCACACCAGGTATGATTAAGACTTTGACCACAATTTTTAAACCAAATTTGAAGCAAACTTTATTTTATTCCACCGCAACAGAGAGCTGGCCAGGTCCTGCTTCCTAAGAAGAGTTAGAGGGAGTGTTGCTGAATTAATTTCTTAGGGCCTTTATAAGGAGCTAAATTGAGAGTAGGTGAAGAACAGTTTCTAGAAGTGAGGCTATAGGGTAGTTAGGAAGTAGAGAAAGCAAAAGAAAACACAAAAACACAGTCACTGTCACCTGGTCACGGACTAGGCATTCTCCAAAACAAGTCTAGGTCATGGGTTGGGACAGGTCACAGACTAGGAAGCAGGAACTCAGTTCTTACAATAAATGAAAACTTACTTTTAACAATACAACAACATGGCTCCTGACTTTGAAAGGGAGGCAGGCAGCTCCTCCATGTCAGTACATCAAAGACAGGCCAGGGACCTTCAGGGCCTTCTGTTCTGCCAATGTGGCCACTTTACATTTTTTTCCCTCGAGTCCTTATTATTATTCTCTTTAATTGACGTTCTGGGACTGGTGGCCAAGTCTGACCTGTGGGGCTGCCAGTGCCTCTACCTTCCTTTTAAATTTTAGTTACAGGTTAGCTTAGTAACCGCTCACGTATAAGCCAGGTGATGCTGTTGTATGCAGCAATAGATTTAAAAGTCAAAGATTTTAGAGATTTTATTTGTTCTGTTTTTAAATGAAGTTTTAAGTTAGACAGTTGATCTAGTTATTTAGATATAAAGATATCTTTAAAACCTGTACTTCCAAAGATATGACACTTGTAAACAAAGTAGAATTAGTATTCAAAGACAGGGAGCCACATCTGATCATTGATGAATCTCTAAGAAGCCTGAAGAGGTGCCAACAGCTTGATTTTATGGTCTCCCCACCCTATCCTTTTAAGTTGGATAAAATAAGAACCTTGATACTCTTAATCATTTTTGGGGGGGGGGGGATGAACAGGCAGCTAGACAATAATTTTCATGTTTTAAAGGCACAATTATAAATTAAAAAATATCCTAAAGTTGTCAAGCATTAGTTCTCTTTCAGAAAGACTTGCTATGGCAGCCCTTCCTCTTTATGTAGAGTTAGCTTCCTAGACTCTGAATGTTGCTGTGTGTTGGGTAGTGGCTCCTGTGATTTCCATTATGAAAAGGAAATTCAACACAAAGATTCTAGACAAATAAACACCCATCATTAATTACTATGTCTAAGAGATCCATGAAACAAAGGCTTCCAATCTATAAGCCCCTTGCCCCAGGACAGATAGTTCCTGAAATGCTGAAGGTTATTGCTTATGGGAGATAACAAGTCAGATGTTTTCAGTGCCCTAAACAATGTTGTTTGAACTAACTATCCTGGATGTGATTGATCACAGGTGTGCAGGAGGTTCACGGGCAGGAACTATGTTAGGCTGTGCCCTTCTGATTGGGTGTAGGTAGGAAATATGTCAGGTTGTATGCTTGCTTGCCTCTGTTGAACCTCAACAGAAATATTTTAAATCCCCACAAGCCATGACTAAGAGCCATTTTCTGTAAAGCTTGGTATGGCCCTCACCTGAGCTCTTCACCAGACCAGTATTTAATTAAAGTTTGCTTCAAATTTGACTTTAAACTGCAAGAGTGGTCTCATTCTTGACCAATGGATTGATATTTTCTGGAGGCCCCAGCAAGTTTCAGAAAACCCATTCAAATTCTGAAGCTAGACCTCCACTCCAGAGCTCCAGGACTGAGGGGCCACTTCAGGAGGAATGTGAATGTGCCCTGGGATTTCCCAAGGCTCTGAGGCTGCCTTTAGTTCACAGACAGACTATTGGAGTTAACTTCATTCTGAGAAATACAGCAAGCATCTACAGAGGCCTCCTGGTTAGTCATAGTTTGGTTCTATTTTGTGGGATCCCTATGTAAAATATAAAGGGGTTTCGATGGGACCCCAACATTCTCCCATCCCGGGCATATAGTGAGACATCACCTGCCCACCTGATTCTGGTTCTGCTAGGAAAGTTCTGGTTGTTTCCTGCAGAAAGGTCTGTCTCGTTGGAAAGGTTTGTCTGTTTATTTCTCTTGAAAGTCTGCCTGTTTTGTTGGAAAGTTTTTTTCCTGTCTGTGTTTTCTAGCATGTCTGTAAGTATTGTTTAAACATGGAGACCAGTTGATGCCTCCTTGGTAGGCCCACTCCATGAGGTAGCCTTAAATCACGATGGTGGTGAAGTCACATGACATCTCTCTTCTCCAACCCTTGCAAAGATGGCTGCCAGCCAGATAGCTGCCTAAAGATGGCGTCAATCAACATGTTGCTTATATCCACAAATGATGCCTTTAAAATTGCCTGTGCACAGATTTTAAACTATCAGTTCCCAGTGTCACTCGTTTTAACTTTTTTCAAAGATTTTATAAAGTTTTAGCCGTCCCCTCCATTAACCTCTCTTTAATCCTGTTACTAAGCCCTTTCCAAAGCTGCAACAAGCTCTCCAGGCTCCAGCCCTTTGTCTGCAGACCTAACTGTTCCTTTCTCCCTCTAGTAAATTAAAGGAGGGATATGCTCTTGGGGGTCCTAGGTCACCAGCTGGGACCTTCCTTTGCACTCACTTGTTGCATACCTGTCAAAACAAAACAAAACAAAACAAAACAAAACAAAACAAAACCCAAACCTTACCACCCAGGGAGCTTTAATAGCTGCTGAGCTCCTTATTAGTAAATCAAAGAAACTAATCTTTGGGTCACCCACCACTGTCTTCTCCCACCACAATCTGCCCTGTCTCTTAACTATCAAAGACTTATGAAATTCACCTCCTTCCTGAGTCCTTTCTCTCCACGGGGCGCTATTAGAAGATGCCATACGTACTTTCCAATCCTGCCCACCCCTCAATATCTCAAATCTCCTTCCTCAACCCAATGCTGACTATTCCCTATCTCATTCTTGCATTGAACCCTAGAGGAACTACTGCCCCATCCTTCTTCAAACATACAGGAGGACATATTGCCTCAGGCCACCTATACCTGGTACACAGATGGCAGCTCCTTTTTACATGAGGGGACCGGAAGAGAAGGCTACACCATGTATCAGAGACTGAGGTGGTTGAGGTACAGGCACTACCCATTCATTCTACTAACCAACAGGCTGAATTAATAGCTCTTACCCATGCCTTCCAATTGGTAAGATGGTTTGATGGGATAATTGGTATTTGTGAGTTATTGCTTTTAAAAAATTGTATTGGTGTTTATTCTTGTATATTGAATATTGTGAATATGCTTCTACCTCTGTTTAAAAATATATATCTAGTATTGATATATTTACCATATTGTAATGTACATTTCTACCTCTGATATTATTTATGTAATGACATTGTTTACATTTGGAGATCATTGTCCTCATTTATTGCACAGTTGTTTATTATCTTAGTCTTCAAGTTAGATAGGTATCGAGAATTATAAATAATAGTCATATATGTTTGTCATATTTATATTTAGGATAGTCAGGTTCTTTAGATACATAGAGATTATATTTAGTATATATAGTATAATCTTCGACCTCTTCGGAAGAGCTGTAAAAAATGGCCTTTAATCTAATCTAGAGTTTTGTGCTAATGAGACATAATCACTCCTGGCAACACCACTTTACTCCTGAGAGAACGTTGAGCACCAAAAACACTCCACTGGGAGCTTGTCTTCTTCTTGGCAGAACTGGCCTTTGGGCAAAGAAAAAGCCCATACCTGGACCACTGACAGAGTTTCAGAGTATCCATAAATGGATAAAAACAGGATTGTCTTATCTTGCCAAGACAGGATAGGATAGTTCTAAAAAAAAGTTCCTTGCCTTTGAAATTGGTATGTCAGTTATGTTAGGCCTTGGCCAAAGTTGGTTGCCTCAACATTGCAAATGAGACTTTGGGTGATTGCCAGGTAGTTAGTTGTCTCTGTCATTTGTTGCACATTTTGGAAGTTTCTCGTTTGTACTTCCTGGTTGCTTAAGTAATATTTCTTCCCTTCTCAGATCTTTGATGGGGTTGAAGATTAGATAATTGTAGTTACCCTCTACATTATTTAGACTCCTTGAAACAGAATGCTTAGTAAAACTTTTGTTATATGTCTCTTGCTTAATATTGTTTGTTGTTTGTAATTTTTTATTTGGTATCTGTTCCTACTGTATGTAGTTGTATTGGGTTTAGTTCGATCTTGTTTAGAGAAAGGGGGAGATGATGGGGGACTTCAGCCAATCACTAAGGTGTGTCCCTCCCCAGGGCCCCAAATAGCCTATAAAACACCCATGTGTGTTTGTTTCCTCCTCTTTTTGGCTTCCTGCACTCCTGGCTTTCGCAGGATCTTTGGTCATGTAAGTTTTCCCTCAATTATTAAAATTTTTTGAATTGAGCTGGTCTGGTTATTTATCAATCGACCACGCCCAACATTGGTACAGGGACAGACAATCCCTAAATGTTTACACAGACCTCAAATATGCTGTTCATATCCTCCTATCCCACACTGCTATCTGGAAAGAGCACGGGCTACTTAGAACAAAAGGAGGATCCATAACTAACTCAGGTCAAATTATGGCCATGCTAAAAGTCTCCCATCTCCCCAAGGCTATAGAGATTATTCACTGCCAGTCTCACCAGACTGACAGCTCCAATATCTCTGGAGAAACAACCGGGCTGCTGGGCAAACACCTATCCAGCCCAACGGCCCTGCGTATGTCACTACATCTTGCATTGTGCGGCTACATCATGCGTTGCGTGGGTGTGTTGAGCTCTGTGGTTCATTCCTCATCACTGTGGCTTCAGCCTAAAGGCAGCAGGGGCAACCAAAATCTATGATCTTCCATGCCGTGGTCGCTCGTCTTCTGGTTCCAGAGTAAACTATTTCTAATTTCCTTTGAGTTGAGTTATTTTTGTGTCAATAACTCCCCAGAGATATAATCTCACTTCCTGGACTGAGAGTTGTTACAAGCAGACGTTGGAGTCTGGTGGGCCTCTGCTACAATTTATGGGTTCTTAAAATGGAATTGGGCCAGAGACAGATGTGTAGAGAGAACTCCAAAAGAAGGAGGTGGGCTAGAGGAGAGGGGAAGGTCAGACATTTAATAGCCCCAGATCCCAGTGGGTGGGGCCTTTGCAGGTCTTTTCTTTTTCGGAGGTGTCACTGGGGAACACCCTATTGGATACATAGTAACAGTTAAGGTTCTTTCCGATTTCCTTCCCTAGGGTGGAGTGTGGAGGGGTGTTGGGATAGAACTGGGGCTGGGCATGGTGTCTGTGGTTTCCTGGAAATCCTTCTTTTTGGAAGTTCCCAGCTCTCATTTGGGTCCAGCTTTCAGTTCTACAGTGCTGGCTCAGTTCTCCTCCATATGGAAATAATCACAAATCTTTGGGCTTTCCCTAATACCCACAAAAGCTGTCGATGAGGCAATTTCTGAAATTGGTCTGTTTTCATTGAAGATCTAGAATAAATTCCAATGAGTCCCCAAGGATAAAGAATTTCTTTCTTCAACAGAACGACCTCAAGCTGAATATCGCACAACCTCCTCAGGGCCCCACCTTTTTTTCGCCCCCCCCCATGCAAAACTAACCCCAGTGTCTTTTTGGCCCACTTCGGTAGTTCAGCCACCTTGTCCAGAACACATGTGCCCTCTTGGGTCTCAAGTATTTCTCCAATCAGTGAGTTGAAAGGTGAAACACTTGGCTCTTTAAAATGAGCTCTTGCTGAAGGGGCTTTTACATAGTTTTCCATTTCCGACGTTCAGATCTGAAAGAATAGCCCGTGTCTTTGGGTGTCATTGTGAACTCAGCGCTCTCAACAGCAAGGGTACCTTTTAGTGAGCAGCAGGCTCCCAGGGAGGCTATCAAGTATGCAGATGCCAGGTTCTGGCTGGAGTCTCGGAGTCAGGCTGTAATTGAGTCTAGCATCGAATCTTCATATCACAAAGTATGTAATTTCACTCAAGGCCTAGGGCCGTGAACCCATTAGGCTGCCCTCTCACTTATAGCCCCCACGGGAGTGGCAAATTATCTTAAAACCAGCCCTTTGATCAATTTAATGATTTTTTAAAATGGTAAGTGTATCCTGTCGTAATGACGTCATGCTGTATTTTCAGTGAACTACAATTTCACTTTGGAGAGCAGGTAAGAGGGTTCATTGGGTAAAAAACTTTTTTCCTGTAAGCTTAAGGATCTGAGCCCGAATTCCCGAAACCCATGTAGAAAACACCCCATTGCTGGGGCTGGGCAGATGGGAAGATTTCTGGGACTTTTGTCTAGGGGTCTTGATTGGGTTCTTTTCTTCCCCTGGTAAAGAATTGAAAGGGAGGAAACATTTCAAGCTCTATGGGGTAGCATCAGGGAAATTGTTGAATGCAGGGAACAGGAGCAGACAAAATCAGCCAGTAAAGAAAGGCCTTTTCAGGAGGTAAGGACACATACTAAATAGCCAAGAAATAGAGGGGGGCCTGGAATTTGAAGCCCGTTCTGTTCTTGAGGACTGGGTACTTCCTGAGGCTACAATTTATACTGATGATGAAGAATTAATGCTCTGCTTCCTTATATTGACATTATTATACTATTTGACACTTTAAGGAACATTTTGGCATGTGTTTTATTCATTTCCGTATCTTCTCTGGCACTAGACACAGAGTAAGAGCAGATGTGTGTTTGTGTGTCTTTATTGTGTGTGTGTGTGTGTGTGTGTATCTGTGTGTATCTGTGGGCATAGGCAGTAGGTGACACTCATATTGTCATGTTTGGCGAGTGTACAATCTTAGCATTACTAGGAACATATTGATGTACTACTGTGTTAATGTGTTTATGAGGTCAAATAACCAAGTGATAATTTGAATTCCTAGTTATCTGCAGGTCCAGAGGACCTGAGGCAGAAACTTTAGGGGAGGTGGACACTGATTTCTATAGTCTTTCACCCACCTACGTTCATTCAGTTTCCAGTTGGGATTTCTCCATGTCCCCTGAAGATCACAATCTCTTCCTTTCCATTTTGCAATACCTTGTTCAGTCCAATAAAACATCACTGTGGATTAGGGATAACACGCCCTGCTTTGAACTGAATCCTTCTCCAGTTCCCTGATTCCAGCTGGATCTTCTGACAGCACGAACCCGACTGAGTTTGCCTCATGTTTACAGCTCTTTTGTGTGCCTGGATTCTGAGTGCCATTATGACTTACTTCCAAGCTATGGAAAGCCTAGAAAACCATTTCTAGACTTCTTGCTTCCTTTTGAGGATAAGAGAGAGTCTCTTTTTTAGTGACAAAAAAGCTTATGTAATGGGGAGGGATGACAATAGGGGAGGAAGCGGAGAAAGAATGTCCCTGGCAAGGTTTCTCTCCACTGCCCACTCTGGCTTCTGAAGAAGCAATTAGCATGCAGATCAGCTGCACAGGTCTTGCATGCATTAGCAACTGAGCTCTGGCTTTCCAAGCCCTTCTCTGATTCTCTGCAAACCCGCATGCCCTCTGGCTGCTGTGGCATGACCCTGTTCAGAATCCATTAACTGGAGATTTAGGCCATGGATGAAAATGGTCGTTCGCAGTCATGATTAATGAGACAGTTGCTTCAGAATCGCAAGGCGCCATACTGATTAACCACTGTTAGTATTTTCTCACTATTATACCAAAGAAACATTTCATCACATTGAAGCGATTGTTCGGACTGGCTGGGTTGCAGAGAAAGGTAAGTTCTGAACATGATTAATAGCAAGTACTATTTTATATCTTTATGAATATAACAATAACGCTCAGCTTTGGAACAGCCCGTATTGAACACTGTGGTGCAGTGTGTGGCCATCAGAGTCATCTGGGAAGGAAGCCTGAACACTGTCTTCTTTGTACACAGGAAAATGACACCCTCATCTGCTGACTGACAGATTAGGTTAAAGCTGGCAGTCACCTGTCCAAGCTGCTCTGCAGCCCTCCCCTGAGCTGGTGGGAAGGACATGGTGTCAGGGCAGTTTTTGTCTTTATAAGGAGTGGTGTGCATGCCACTGGGCGTGCAGATAGGTTGGTTGATGCTGAAAGCAACCAGAGGGACCAGTGTGCCTGATGCTACCCAGGAGAGAAGAAAGCCACAAGAGAGTACTAGGATTCCAGAGGTTTACTAAAATCTAGTGGAATCTTAAACTTTTCAAGGGTCTGACGAGATGGCGGGAGAAAGGCAACCTGGAAGTGACCAAAAAATGAAGCAATGAAGCTTTTCCAGTTTGTAGAGCTCAGCAAAAGGAAGGGTTTCAGAGGCAGGGCCTAAGGAGAACAGGACTATGGCCGCAGCAGAGGGGCTGGCTTAGTGCCATCAGCATTGGGAACCACACAAAGCCGGTTCCAGGTTCGAGGATGCCACTCACACTGTGGAATCCAGGAAATCCAACCTCTTCAAATGTTAGTGTCATCACACGCAAGGATGATGGACAGTGAGGATGATGGACAGCGAGGAGGATGATGGACAGTGAGGAGGACAGCGAGGATGATGGACAGCGAGGAGGATGATGGACAGTGAGGAGGACAGCGAGGAGGATGGACAGCGAGGAGGATGATGGACAGTGAGGAGGACAGCGAGGAGGATGGACAGCGAGGAGGATGGACAGCGAGGAGGACAGCGAAGAGGATGATGGACAGCGAGGAGGATGGACAGCGAGGAGGATGATGGACAGCGAGGAGGATGATGGACAGCGAGGAGGATGATGGACAGCGAGGAGGATGGACAGCGAGGAGGATGGACAGCGAGGAGGATGGACAGCGAGGAGGATGATGGACAGCGAGGAGGATGATGGACAGCGAGGAGGATGATGGACAGCGAGGATGATGGACAGCGCGGAGGATGGACAGCAAGGAGGATGATGGACAGCGAGGAGGATGGACAGCAAGGAGGATGGACAGCGAGGAGGACAGCGAGGATGATGGACAGCGAGGAGGATGATGGACAGCGAGGAGGATGATGGACAGCGAGGAGGATGATGGACAGCGAGGAGGATGGACAGCGAGGAGGATGATGGACAGCGAGGAGGATGATGGACAGCGAGGAGGATGATGGACAGCGAGGAGGATGGATGTCCGAACCTGAGAGAATCACTGGGAGACTACAACAGGATGCTTGTAAGGTACTCCAAAGAGATCAAAGCAGGAAGGCAACATTGTTCAAGTGCCTTTTAGTGACAGTGAGAGTGACCAGGATAAAATATGAAGATGAGCAGCAGCAGCCGTTTGGAAAGAAAACTGACATACGTTTCCCCTCAGTGAGGTTTGCTGTAAGGAAGGGACCCCAAAGCCATGATTGGGCCTCAAGGTAGAAAAAAGCATTAGACAGGAAAAGGCAAGTGTATGGAGACTCTGAACACGGTGGAGTCTTAAAGGGAAGGAGGGACTTCCCTTTAAAGCTGGGCGAGGTGCATCATTAAGAACGAGGGTGACAGAGATAGAAGGCAGGCGTGGGGGGCATACACCTTTAATTACAGCATTCCAGAGGAAGAGGCAGAGAGGAAGAGAGGCAGAGGCAGAGGCAGAGGCAGAGGCAGAGGCAGAGAGGCAGAGGCAGAGAGGCAGAGGCAGAGGCAGGGGCAGAGGCAGAGGCAGAGGCAGAGGCAGAGGCAGAGAGGCAGAGGCAGAGAGGCAGAGGCAGAGGCAGAGAGGCAGAGGCAGAGAGGCAGAGGCAGAGAGGCAGAGGCAGAGGCAGAGAGGCAGAGGCAGAGAGGCAGAGGCAGAGGCAGAGGCAGAGAGGCAGAGGCAGAGGCAGAGGCAGAGGCAGAGAGGCAGAGGCAGAGAGGCAGAGGCAGAGGCAGAGAGGCAGAGGCAGAGGCAGGGGCAGAGGCAGAGGCAGAGGCAGAGGCAGAGGCAGAGGCAGAGGCAGAGGCAGAGGCAGGGGCAGAGGCAGAGGCAGAGGGATGATCTCTGTGAGCTCAGTTTGAGACCAACATGGACCACATAGCAAGTTCCTGGACAGCCAGGGCTACAGAGTGAGATCTTATCTGAACACACACACACACACACACACACACACACACACACACACACACACCACACCACAAGCAGATATAGAGGAGAGAGACAGAGAGACAGAGAGAGACAGAGAGACAGAGAGACAGAGAGAGAGAGACACCATGCCATCATGCTACCATAAGAGGGATGGAGGGAGGGAGAGGCCACAAGAGTGTTTTCTGAAAGCATTCTCCAGTTATCCCCCTGCAGAGTCTTTGACCAATCTCTAGAAAGAAGAGAGATCTAATATTTTTATAATCCTTCAGGGGTGGTGGGAAACCTCATATCACATGATTTAAGTTAGCATGGCGTACATGACAAAGAGCACAGAGAAGCCAGGGATCATAAATGAGCACCGTTGAGTGACAGCCCTGACTGTTTCTTAATTCCCATTCCCAGACAGAGCATCAGATAGGCACGCCCTGATCCAGATGATGAGAGCAGGCCTATGTTTAACACCCAGGTGACTGTTTCCAGATTCAGGTCTGGATCCCAATTCCAAGATGAGCCCATTCTGTAAGACAGGGAGAGGTGAACCTAGGCAGAAAGTCTGCCCTACCCAAGGGACACAAGTTAGGGAAGTCATGTGTTCGCTCCTAGAGGGGCCCTAAGGCCCTCATCTCTCCAGGAGACGACGGGCTCTCTGAAGGTACCCTCACTGCTGCAGCTGGCTTGTCGGTGCTGTCATCACAAGACTGAATGGGCTCTGAACTGGAGTATGTTGTCTCACCTGTACAATCCCTAACTTTTCATAAGTCCAGGTCTGTGTTTCCCAGAATCCCATTTGTTATGCAGCCATTGTTCCCGAAAAACCCTGACTGCCACAGAGGGACTGTGCAGGGCTCTCCATGAACCTGTTTTCTGGGGCTGTGCTTATTGATCTGTGGTTACTGGTCCTTAAAAATCTTCATCTTTTCTTCCCACTGAATTGCTTCAACCTGAAATTTACAGAGGGCA
Organism: Arvicola amphibius; assembly: GCF_903992535.2. Taxonomy (NCBI): domain Eukaryota; kingdom Metazoa; phylum Chordata; class Mammalia; order Rodentia; family Cricetidae; genus Arvicola; species Arvicola amphibius. The sequence goes on from NC_052058.2 coordinate 44,940,394, forward strand.
TTACTTGTTGCCCTCCAGGCTCTCCACCTCCACTCTTACAGTTCCTTCTTCCTTCTGGCAAGCCCTGAGCCATACTCTCCAATGCTTCCCTAGCACTGTAGGGCTGCTTCCTAACCAAGTAGAGAAGGGTGCAGAGGGGGCAGCCTGTTGTCTAATGCTCAGCTTGGCTATCGACGGGGGGGGGGGGAGGGGGCTTGAGTTTGTTTTACCTCAATGATGAGAGCAAATATTTTAGTCTTTGTAGGACATTTTGTCTCTGCTGTAATTAGCTGCTCACCTCCGCCCTCCAGAGGGAAGGCAGTCTTAGATTATTCCTATTGAATGAGGGCAGCCAGGCCACAGGATAATTTTCTTTCTGAGCTCTTGTGTTTCACGCAGTTTTTCTGTGCTATGGAAGACTAACCCCCTCCCTCCTCCTTGCCCCACCTCCATCCTCTTCTCCAGCTGTGTAGAAGCAGCTGGTAAGCAGGTCTAACCTGCAGCTTGGTAATATCTTCCTAGAGCAGGACCAAGAGAGTCAGCCAGGTCTGGATACAACTGAGACATTTACTATGTGAGGTTGGGCACCTTGTCCAATCTCTCTGAGCCTTCCTTCTAAAGTGGGGACACTTACACCTACACTCTGAAGTGGTGTTTTAGCGTTAAGTGAGAACATTTTGTTGACTGTTGGGTACACAGCTCATGGTTGCCAGCATTTCTGTCCTCAGATCACTCTTAGTAGGAACTTACAGCTCTCTCTCACTCAATTAAAAAGTGACTGAGTGTTTTCTGCAGTTACTGGGGCCTGAGCTGGCCTTTGGTCAGGGGAAATCCAACAACACACAGGTAGAAAGACAGTGAGCGGCCTCCGAAGGCTTTGAGAATTATCTATTATTCTTTCCTCATAGAGACATAAAGAACACCTTTCTCCCCCTCACAAGGTCCCAACAATAGACCAAAGAAGTTCAGTGCCACCAGAGTTCACCTGGGGAAGCAATGAGCTCATTAGTTGGGGCAGTGTGCAGGAGCATGAACGACCCAGTAGCAGAGCCCCTGGAAGGTCTGTGCACAGGAGGAATGATGGCCTTCCTGTGACCAGGTGGATAAAGCCGTCTACGGCTGCCTTCTGCAGCCAGGGTGGAGAGGCAAGAGAGTGGAGATTTTGATATGCTTGATTGACAGTGGTAGATTCCAGGCAAGAGATAACTTCTTGGTACACTAACTTCAAATAATATGTTTGATGTGTTAAACTTTTGCCGTGGAAGTATATTTAAAAGCAGAAATACATTCAAAGTCCACTAAGGAAAGGTCTTATTGTGACATATAAAAGCCCACCTGACAAAAAGCATACAAAACTTCCTGAAACCTTAAAAGGAGTTTGTCTATGAGTTATGTGTTATCCTCCATGGCCACTGACACCTCCCATGGGAGGATTCTCCTCATTTCTATGTCCTCAGCAGTGACCTCTCTCCTCTCCATCCCTCAGTTACAGGGTCATGCTACTCAAGTTTCTTTGACCCTAACACACACTGTTAACAGGATTTGTTTATTTAGCTGCCTCTCTCCTTATTCCTCCTACTAGAGTATAAGCACAAACATCCCACGTGACTCTATGCTTGTTTTGTTTTGGTTGTTTTTCTATGTTCTTTTGAGATAGGATCTTGTTAGATAGCTCAGGGCTGGCCTCAAACTCTTCAGTTTCCTCTCTTAGACTCCTAAGTGCTGGAATTACAAGCCTGTGACACCATATCTGGCCAGATGGCATTCTTTGTGTGTGTGTGTGTGTGTTTCTGGTTTTATTGTTGGGAATTTCATACATACATATAACGTGTTTGGTAAATTATTGGTTTATTTTCATGTATAAATATACAACAAGTTTTAAAGACCAGTATCATTTTGCACAGTGTCGCAGTTTTTTAAACTAAAAACCATAATTCTGCTGATTTTATCCTTTAGTCTATAGAGTCTGTATCAGTCATAATTAGATCTAGATGGTAATAGGAAATTTCAGATTACTGTTAACAAAGAAGATCAAGGTCCATTTCTCTCTCCACTGAGTTAGGATAGAGGGAGGCTGTCTGGGACTGGCAGCCCTCTTTAACGCATCACCTAGGATGACTGAGTTTTACATAACTTAATACCAAACAACCCGGCTCACAGGCGATGTTCAATACACGACCGCTAAATAAAGAAATGGCCTCAAGTGGTTGAAGACTGTGTCTACCCCAGAACATATCAAGAATGGCAACAGACACTAATATTTACCCCCCATATGTTCTGTGTTCAGGTTGTCCTAAGTACTATATGCTAGCTCTATTATCAATGCTGAGTCATAATTTTATGCTAAAGATAAACTTTATAATTAGTTTTATATTGTGTGTGAAATCCAAGGCTTGGCAAAGCTAAATTAATTTGCCTAAAGTTGCACAAAATTATACTGCTCCCTGTTAGCCCCTGTGGACTTGCCTCATTAGCAAAACCAGAAATAGCAACAACGAAAAACCTACATATGTGAAAAGTTGAAATTCGTGGTGTTCTTAAATTCTTGCTATTTCAGCTCACCTTAAAGGACGCTGTGAATAATTTAGCCTCATTTATGAAGAATACACACCATGAAAAACGTGTTTCGAATGTATGTATTCTTGAAAAATTGGTTGAGAGAACATGAACAAAGTAGGAAGACTAGGCTCATGTTAAAGGTCAGACAGAAACTCAGACATTTATAGACATTTTAGCTTTTTATCAGAAAAAAATGTGTTCACATGTTAATATTTAGTGCAAACGGTGTGGAAATGAGTGGGGTGGCATCTGCCTGAAATATCAGCCGTGTGATAGGAGAATCATGCAGTCAAGACCAGCCTGGGTAAGTCAACGAGACTAAAAACAATATAGCAGAGCCTACAAGTTTTGTCAAAGTTGTGTTCCTGAGCAGTTCACTAGGGAGATAGTATAATGTATGTTAGTAAGAATTACTAACTCTTCTAAAGCTAGACCACTCTTGTATCCTAGGTTGAAATAGCCCTTCAAGGAAGTTAGGTGTCTTGGGGTCGCTATTGCTGTAATGAATCACCACAACCAGAGCAACTTGGGGGAGAAAAGGGTTTATTTGGCTGATGTTTCCACAGCATTGTTCATCATCAAAGAAAGCCAGGACAGACACTTAAACAGGGCAGGAACCTGGAGGCTGGAGCTGATGCAGAGGTCATGGAGGGGTGCTGCTTATTGGTTTGCTCCCCATAGCTTGTTCAGCCTACTTTCTTATAGAACCAGGACCATACACCCAGAGATGGCCCCACCCACAATCGGTGGACTCTCCTCCATCATTACTAATTAGGAATTAGTAATTGATGAGTTGCTATAGGCTTACTTACAGCCCCATGTATGGAAGCACTTGCTTAATTGATGACTTCAGCTTGTATGAAGTTAACATAACACTAGTCAACACATTAGGGAAATGACAGATTTCCTCTGCCAGAAATATGGAATGGCTCTTTGTGAACTCCCTAGGTGGAGACTTAGAACCCAATGGACAGACGGGCATCTAAAACTTTCAAGGCATCCATCTGCGCAATTGCATTTAGCCACTGTCCTGGCTTGAGCCATTTGGGCAGACCTATGCACAGTTATTACTAAGTACATATGTTACAGATATTTTTCCTTTAATTTTCTGTTTGATTCATTGGTTGTCTATGAACTCAATCCAGACCTCTCTCTAGAACTGGCAATCTTTATGTCGCTGCTTCTTCAGTTCTGATTTATGTTTTTCAGAGCTTACTTCTCGCATTGAGTTTTGATATGATTTCTGAACTATGTTTTCCAAGCATGACTCTCAGTATATTGATCAAACTGCCTCAAGGGGAAATGAGTAATGGCTGACAAGATGACTTAGTGGGCAAAGGGACTTGCTGCCAAGCCTGATGACCGGAATTCGATTCCTAAGAACCATATGATGGAAGGAGAAGTTCAGCTCCCACAAACTGTCCCCAGACCTCCATATTCTGTGGCATGTATACATCTATCTACAACAAAACTAGATAAAAATAAACACGATGATAAAAATATTTAAACAAAAAATAACAAATACATTTATTGAGTTGATTTGGCTCTTCCTTCCTTCAGCCTGATTGCCCCCTGAAGATTCAAAGCCCCTTCCAAAGTAAAGTGGAATAAAACTGAGGTGGAACCATTAAAGCAAATGTAAAAGTATGGACTTTCTATAGCAGTTTCCCCAATGACATCATGCATCTTTGATCTGCAGTGCAATGCTGGCTCTGGTCTCCAGGCCCTCTCTGGTCTCCAGGCCCCCTCTGGTCTCCAGGCCCCCTCTGGTCTCCAGGCCCCCTCTGGTCTCCAGGCCCCCTCTGGTCTCCAGGCCCCCTCTGGTCTCCAATTCTCTTGCTGGGAGGATCCGGCTGGGCCCCCTTGACATTTTTTGCTCGTGGCTTCCATCTGCGAGTTTTTGTAAGTGTTTCAAATCTCTCTTCGCAGCGCTCTCCTTCATTTCATGTTGGCGCCACTGTGTGAAAATTGAAGCAACAAACACGGCAGGCTTCTAATAAGTTTCTCAGTTTTGCAGTGTGACTTTTCTCACCGTGCAACAAGAGAGCAGAATGAAACTCTAAACAACAAACACATTTCCACAAAAACCTGTAAAACTATGCAATGTAAACTGCAGCTTCACGGGCCTTTATTTAACCCACCTGAGACTTCAGCTCATAGTCCTTAATTTTAGAACAGACAATGTTTCTTTGCTGCTAAATCCCCTCAATCTCTAAGAAGAGATTGAGTTTCAGATAGAGGAATGTTGAACATGAGTTGACACTTATGTATGCTTGAATTTCTAGTTGCATACAATAAAACAAAGGAACAGAAACAAACAGAAATACAAAACAGGGCCCCTGCACACAAATCAGAACCCAAGGGACTGAGTATAAGTATCATGACTCCATTTTTCCTGGCTTATGGGCTTTCAGCAAAATGATGAAAAAAACGAATGAAAGATACATTCCATAAGAATTTGGTATTGACAAAAAGATTGCTTTTATCTCAAATAAAATAAAAGGGAATTCATTCTGAGCAAATTGTGAGTGACTGTGGCTCAGAACTTGGCTCTCTGATGCTCACATGAAGTGTTCTAAGGCAGAAACAGTTGCATAACATTTATAGTCTAGTAGCAGGAACACCACATGGGCAGATTACAACCAAGCGAGGAAATACAATTAGCTGACATTCTCAGATTGTGGGGTGGTGGAAGGAAGTCTGGAGCTTTTTAATATTACCAGAAACTTTGGGGAGCTTCACACTGGGTGCTAGAGACTAGGGGGGGGGGGGGGGGTTCAGACTTTTTCTGTGGGGTCTTAGTCTCATAAATAACTGGAGAAACGGATATGAAGGGAAACACAAAGACAACTTTATGGTTCCTTGACAGGAAAAACAGCAGTGAAGGCAGCATCCAGAGGAGAAGATGGAGAGAAGGAGAGGAGGAAAAGCAGGGTGTTTGCAAGCAGCCGCAGGGTAGAAGCAAAGGAGAGAGGAAGCTGGGAATATCAGGGACAAGCTGGATAGACTATGGAAACACAGATAGAAGATAAGGCAAAGTTAAGGCTTAGGATCCCTGCAGAGTGGTGTCTCCCTAAGCAACTGCACAGTGGTAGCGTTTCTGGAGGAGGAAAAGCACATTGTCATTAAGCAGATAATTATTTCCCCATCTCCTTAGTGTGGCGTTTCATGAATCATATTCCTGACTGGCGAATTCGCGAGATGAATGTTATGTACAGCTGAATTAACTTGTAAGAGAGAAGAAAGTAGTAAGCAGAGTTTTAATCTTCAAAGGATATCAGAATGCCATCACCTTAGCCAGTACCTCAATAGATTCCATTCTGTTCATCAGCAGAAAAGAGTTTTCCCTTTCCAAGCCTCATGCAGTCCTGGTATCCACACTTCGTGGCTTCCAAGGCTATTGTAATAGTCCTTCCTGCCTGGAGAGTTGAGACTTCGAGAAGAGTTTAGGAGATGGGCTGAAATTAAGGGCTAGATGTAACCCACAATAGCCATGAAATCTAGGAATCCCATTCCAAAGCTGCTCACCAGAAGGGACTGAGTTCAAACTGAGGTTTTAGTCATGTGTGCAGCCACCAAGTATGGGTGTTTATTTAAAAAGAAGAGACAAGACAGAGTGTCTAATAAGGCTAAGGACAATTATGGCTTTTATCCAATGGGAAGGGTAATGGAGTAAGCCAAAAAAAACAATCCCATACCAGTTTGGAATTATGATTAATAAAAGGGTTATTTATTTAAAGGAAAAACTTACAGATCACCGTTCTAGACAACAGCCCTCTCCAAGACCAGGAAAAGAGTCTGGTAGCCAGAAGCGGAGTCCGAAGCAAGAGAGGGAGCACAGGGCTTCTGCTGCTTTATTCAAACCGAAGAGACCACACCCAAGTGGGCTGGTATCTTAAAGTCTACTGGCTGAAGGAGCAGAAGGAGCTCCTGCAGCAGCGGGGGTGGGGTGGTGGTGTGGTGGTGATACTTTCATTTTTAGATCCCCTTAATCCAAACTACCTAACCATTTCCTTAAAACCCCCGCCCTCATCATTTGCTAGACAAATTTGTTAGTCAGCTAAGAACCACACACATTCCAGAACCTGGGTCTCCCTGCCTTCAATGACTGAGTGCCAACACACCTGAGTTTCCCTTGTCACAGGGAGTATCTTTCTATGTGCATGCTCCATACCCTCTCTGAAGCCCACCATCACGACCTAGTATGTCTCTGTTTTCCATCCCTGCTCAGAGGCAGCCTTTTGCTCCCCACCACCAATAAACTTCTTGCATGAAGTCTGTTGTGTGATTTTGCAGCATTTCTTGACTCTGATTGCAAAGATACCCTTTTGCTGGAAAACCCTTTCATTGGAACAATAACTTGGACAGGGCCTTCCGATGGTGCTCCCACTGGAGTCTGAGTCACATGGGGACCCTACCCATCTGTCTCACCTGCAACAGATTCACTGGCTCACCAATGCTGGAATCTCCATCCCTCACAGGGAATCCAGGAACTCGTAAGTGATTCCTCTAGGTCGGTGTAAACACTTCCTGAATCTGAGGAAGTAAACACTGAGCAACCAGCACCCCTCTGGTACTCTTGGAGGCAGTGGTACCTCCAGGCACAGTCTTTAAGGCCACAGTCGACTCTCTTAACCCACCCTGATCTTTTGAGTGAGACCTCTTTGTTGAGCCTGGTTTTTCATCTTTCGTCTTCACTTGAAAGCCTTGGTACCAGCTTCCAAGTCTCCTCAGGCTTTAGTCCCTGTTAAGTGTGGTGATGACCCTCTGAATGACTGTGTCTTCTCTCAGTCCTCGTTGAATCCTGAGAATGCCCTGGACTACAGGCTTAGGATCTTCATCTCTTCTCACCCATGAGAATGGCATCTTCCATACCTTCTGACTCCCCCTTGGATGCCTCTAAGGAAACCTCTGCCCCCCCCCCCCCCACTTACTGCCACTTATCTGCGATAAACCTTTTCCTCCACCATACCTTTGAGCGGCCATGTTCCTTTTTTTATTTTCTTTCTTCATCCATTTGGTGCTGAAACCATGAGGTGGCATACAAGAGCTCCCCACCCAAAGAGCTCAGCACTTCAAACGAAGATGCTGAAAAGATAACTTTCCTAAAGTATGTATGGATCATTTGTTTCTGCAGGTTCCTGCCAGACATCAAATTTGACCCAGATTCTAGAATCTACCTTCTCAGTTGCTTCTCCCTTCAGGGCTCTAACCATTCCTTTCTCAGTCTATGCCGCGAGTGTCTCCAGACCATTCCAAGTCACCTGCCTGGACACTTGTTTTGTATCTCTTGCCCCTGACTTGCTATACCCATCTGAGTCTCTCTACTAAAGACACTTGGTGTCTTCCTTTTCCTCTGCTCAGCTAGCCTTCTTTCATCTCTACCTAGAAACTGCAGTCCCTCCAAGCTATCCCTAGTCTCTTTCTGCCTTCGGGTTTTTCTTGGATGGAGAAATTATAGAAATACCAGTCAGTGGAGTTTCAATTTTTTTGAACCCCTCTCTCTCATGTTTGGACTACAGATAGCTTGGCCTCAGTACAGATCAATTGCCAAAAAATTGGTACACTTGATTTCTGTCTCAGGGTTTCTATTGCTGGGAAGAGACACTATGACCATGGCAACTCATGTAAATGAGAACACTTAATTGTGGTGCCTGACAGTGTCAGAGGTTCAGTTCATGGTCATCATGGCTGGGAGCATGGTAGTGTGCAGGCAGACATGGTGCTGCATTACTAGCTGAGAGTTCTACATCTTGCACTTAACAGGAAGTTGACTGAGTCACAGGGCAGTATCCTGAGCACAGGAAACCTCAAAGCCTGCCTCCACAGTGACACACTTCCTCTATCAAGGCCATACCTCCTATGAGATTATGGGGGGCAATTATATTCAAACTACCACAATTTCCAAATTCTCTCAAATTGTGACAATTACCACTGCACAAAAAATCGATTCTAAATCTCTTATATATAATCTTGTTCTGCTTTACAGCTCCTCAACATCCCACACTTAAAAGTCTCTTATCTCTAAAATCTCTCTGTGCTCTGCTCTCAAAAACAACTCTTAAGACTACATTGTAAGCTCTATATTTGTAAGTTCACTGGGTATGGTTAAAAAAATTCTATAAAACCTGTAACAAAATTTGGCCATAAACTTATAACTAAAGGCTTATACTTAAAAATCTTATACTTATGCATAGATAATTTTAATTTGTTACAACATATTGTATGTGATTTAACTCTTGTCTAGGATCTGCACACATGTGTAACTTGGATACACTTCTCATTTTAAAAATAGATCTGCTGAGAAAATAGATGTTGTAAGTAGAAACCATGTGTCTTGATTCCATGTGATTGGCAGCCATATTTACTAAAGTTAAAGAGCACATGCCATATGACTTCACCGTCTTAAGATGACAGTGTGGTGTGACATAAAACAACAATTATAAAACTACTCGGTCTCACCGAGCCCTTAATTTCTTATTGTATCTCTTTTTAGACTACAAAGAAGCAACAATAAGTCTCCAAAATATTCTAGGTTGGTATGGATTTTGTATGATGATAAAAATTTAAAATTATAAAATCTACTCAGATTAACAAAAGCTGACTTAGCATTGTATAGCTAACCACTTATGTCTTTGCTGGTTGTGTTCAAGACCAGGCTTCTAGAAAATTTGAATACTGAACAATATATGATTGATGAATAAGATTTATAAATTCTCAAGGTCTTCTCAGGTTAATGGTAACTGATTTAAGTTTTAGTTATTTGGATAAACTGAGTCATATAAGAAAAGTGATATTCTGTGGATGTAAACCATAAAAAAAGATGAGAAAAAATTTCCAGTCTTTTGATGAAATGTATTTATGTGCTAAAGTCACTGTATTTATAATTTAATGTTTTATTTTGATGCTTGAAGAACTTCAATTAAATATTCAAATCAACTTTTATAAAGCTCAAACTAAACAGGTGAAAGCAGTAAAATCCTAGTCTTGTGAAAGCTGCCAACTTAAACCCCTAAAGATAGCTGTGTGGTGGTGGCACAGGCCTTTAATCCCAGCACTCGGGAGGCAGAAGCAGGCAGATCTCTGTGAGTTCGAGGCCAGCCTAGTTTACAAGAGCTAGTTACAGGACAGGCTTCAAAGTTACAGAGAAACCCTGTCTCAAAAAACAAAACAAAACAAAAAGATAATTAAAACATGCAAGTTAAAGTGTTTTCAAAGTTAAGCCTAAATTAAGTAATTAAATCAGGTATACTTAATAGATAGATGGTCCTCAAACTCTTCAGAGAACTACTGAATATGGCATTTAAAATGATTAATAAAAAAACTTCCCATAATAGATATATTACATTCTACTTGGAATCCTTAAGTTTCCAAAGAAGATAGTTGGGGTACAAGGACTCTACCTGAATTGTGGTAACTCTAACCACTGGGAAAAAGTACCCCCATGCTTCACCTGCCGCCAGGGCTCTGCTCAAACAGTGGACCCTTTTAGATTGATTGCCCTACTCTCCCTGGTCAAAGTAAGGGCAGTTTTCTCAAATTTCTTCACAGGAAACCTGGGTCTGGCAGCCAAAGGCCAATGTTGTATTGCTGCTCTCGAGTCTGCTGCAAATTAAATGCCATCCTGTCCGACCGCTGAAGACCTGTGACCACTGCCCCACAGGGACCACTGGAGGCTAGGGCAACTGTCTAGGCTGTGGTTAAATTTCTGCCATTTTAATTAATACAGAGACCATATGGATTATCCTGCTAAGATCTCCGATGATATTGACTAACTGTAGCTCTGTCAGTTTAACAGAAACAAGGACCTGAGCTCCCTCCTCCAAGGCTCCAGCTGACTTCTCTTTGTATTTGAAAACCAGGCCTCAGGCCTCACTTCCCTAGACTAGAGCTGCTAGCCCTTCAGCTGAGAGAGAGTAACCATTTACCTTGCTCTGGGAAGAGATAAACTCACAGAGCAGATTTCGAAATAACTTTTTTACTGCTCCTTTACTTAAAGAAAACTTGCTTGGCAAGGACTGTTCTCAGAATCAATCACTGGTCAATTACCACCACATGGTCAGTTATCAAATAGAAAAGAGTTTAAAGTTTATGTAAGTTCTGAGGTCTAAGAAAGTTCCCTGAGGTGTATAAATGCCAGTTGTAAAGATCTGAGGATGTTTTGATCACATGCCGGACTCTCTGAACATGGCTGATGAGGAGGGCTGACTGAGAAGCCAAGGACAATGGCACTGGGTTTTGATTCTACTGTATGTACTGGCTTTGTGGGACCTAGTCTGTTTGGATCCTCGCCTTCCTAGACCTGGATGGATAGGGGAGGAACTTGGACTTCCCACAGGGCAGGGAACCCTGACTGCTCTTTGGACTGGAGAGGGAGGGGGAGGGGGGTAAAGAAGGAGGGGAAAGGTAATGGGAGGAGGGGAGGAGGTGAAAATTTGTAAAATTAGATAATTTAATTAAAAAAAAAGAAAAAAAAGATCTGAGTACGTGTAAGCTTCAGGAAGTTGCCGAGGGTCTTAAAAAGTGCTTTAGATGTATAAATGCAAGTTATAAAGGCCTAAGGAAGTGTTTCATTTCTTTGCTCCTCCCTACACTAAGATTGCTATAGTTTGAAATTTCAACATCAATCTAGAGAGTTCTGAAAAGCAGGTCCAGCACTGTGTTCTATTATTGGTCATAAGCTCAAGATTTTAAATTTACTTTTGTTGTCTTCTAAAAATAAAGTGCCTCCCATAGTGCTAAAAACATCTGTCATGCATATATGTGTGTATGTATATATTCATATATACACATGCACATACACATACACATATTCAGACTTCTGTATAGTTCTCTGGATAGTGTGTTAATGCCTTTAACCCCAAATCGTTTTGGGGGTCTCCAAGCTTTTACTATGGGTCAAAGACAGGAGACTACTGCCTTTCCTACAATATGAGTTTCAGTACAGATCGCAAATAGTGCTAATGCTAACATATAAACTTTTATCTCTTATTATAAATTGCAGGGATTCAGCTTGAATCCACTTTTCACAGGTTAAACAAATTCCAGATAAATCCTCCTTAATTTCCCCACTTGCCTATTCCTGAGAGTGGGATCTCTTTTTCTTCCCTTTTCTGGGGGCTCTCCTACTTCAATCCAGCAGATTTTAATTAACTGAAGACTGCAAACTGCTCCCATGTGGCCTGCACTTCCCTAGTTCCAGATGGTCCCACAGAGCCTGGACAGCAGGTGAGATGGCCCGCTCTTCCTGGCTTTTTTGGATCCCCAAAGATGTCGATGGCCCTCAGACAAGAGCAAGCAGTCTAAAGAACTCCTCCTTCACCATCAGCCCTCCCTATTTCCTCACCTTTTATGATAAACAAAAGGGAGGAATATCAGTCAAGTAAGAATATTTGTTCCCTCTTCCTCTTTTCAAGTTTCCAGTGAGCTGAGTTGCAGGGAAGCAAACCTGTACTAACTGTGGGTGCTGACCCCAGGAGGCAAAACTCTTAGGTGTGGCTCTCTGATGGGGGCCGCTCTGGAGGAGCTCACAGTGGAGGGTTCCCTGACCACTTCTCGCTGTAATTCCTTGGTGGTCTGTCACACCTGGAGCAGAGTCTACACCTCACACAATCATTTGAGACAGAAAGTCTTTTCTCTCCTCCTCTACCTTCTGCTGTTAATAAATCTACTACTTACTCCCATCAGTTTCTGTTGACCAGGTTTTTGACAGGAGGACAAACCGAACCAATTTGAATGCGGTTGGATGATGGACATGCAGGGTGGATATGCAGACTCTTCATGATGACCCACCTGCCAGAGTTCCAAATTTGCTTTGGATGTCCTTCACCCTTGGAAGGGCCCCCTGCTAAGCAGGAATTCTCTGTAGGAAAATAAGTCACTCAGTTTCCCTCAGGTCTGCATGCATTTGCTGGTTCACCTGGCTTCTGGATCCCCGATAGAGAAATGGAGATTTGACATTGCTGTGTCTTGGTTGTTGTCAAGAGAGGTTGCTGTGCCTTTCACAGCATGTGTGAAGGTGGTGGTGGTGGGTGGTGGGGAGGCACATTTACATATAATGTCTTAAATGTAAGAGTCTAAGTGTGCGTTCTATTATAGATAGTTTTTTTTTCCCGTGCTTTGGATGTTCAATATATTTTAGAGTACTGAAACCCACAGGTGAGGTATTCTGAGGTGAACATAGTAAAAGAATTCTTTTTCTGCTTTTTTTTCTCCTCTATTTTTCATGAGGTGAGACGTGAGAATGTAAGGTCGAAGTTGAGTGCTTTGTATTAGCATTAAAATTCAGGGAAATCTCGCATCTTATAAAGTATAGAAGAATGAAGGAAAGATTTTCTGACAAAGGGGAAAAGAGCTTCTCCTGCAGGGCGAATGATGGAATGTAGCCTCTGACCCCTTTCCACAGACTGAGAAATAGACTTGCCAAGCAACCGGTGTGTACTGGGGCATGCGTCCTCAGGACCAGGGGCCGGGCTGAGAGAGACCGGGAGAGGAGATGTGATTAATTCCACAGGAAAACATCCCAGGGCTGTAGAAACCTGCTATAGAAATAACACACCACACCCGGGAGAGTATCTGTGGGGCCCAGGCCACAGGCGTGTCTAATTAACCAGATCTTCTTCATTCCCTAAGAAGTCAGCATCCCCTCTCTCCTGACCCCTACCCTACTCCACACCTGCACCTTCTCGGCCATGTCCAGTGCCCTTGTTAGAAATCTGGTTGCGTTGCCTGGCAAGCAGAAAGCTAGAGACTGGAAATGAAAATTCTCTTTGTCCAAACAGTCCAGTGTAGATCCCATCTTGTGTCTCCCAAGTCATTTTCCGAAAGTGCAAGGACAAGCACAATGAACCTTTTAGCGAAGGTCAAATTTTGGTCTGTACCTTAGTTCCCAGTTCCCAGAGTGCCCTATAAAGGCAGGCTTTGAATTGCCAGCTCTCTCCCCTCTTTCCTTCCTCCCTCCCCCTGTTCTTTTCTTTGTTTTCCTTCCTTTTATAGATAGCCCTTTGAACTGGCTGTGCCATCTAAAGATGACGGACGGCTAGGTGTAGATTATTCCTTTCAGTGGAAAGAAAGAATGTTCCAAATAGTCTTGTTATGGTTGTGATCTTTCCTTTGGATACACAATAGCACTTGGGCAGCAGCAAGAGACAGAAGCATGAGTGAACTTGAAGAAAGCAGGAACTTCCTGAGAGAATCCCCAGTGGTCTCCAGGGTTCAAAGACTGCGGAGTGCCTGGGCATGAGAGAGAAGCCGGAGTGCCTTTGAACATGTGTTAGTAAAACCCAACTCTCCTGGGGGTTGAAGACCACTGACTGGGTGTGAGCTCCAACTGGCATCTGGGCTTGGTTTTCTCTATTTAACTCCGGCCTGCTTTGGGTTCCTCTGCGGTGATAAACATCAAGAACAATGGGTGTTGGGGAGGAAAGGGCTAATTTCAGGTTATAGTGTCTACTTCATCAAGGAAGGAAGCCAGGACGGGCAGGAACTGAAGCAGTGCTCACTGGCTTGCTGCCTCTGGCTTGTTCTGCTATCTTTCTCATCAAGTTCAGACCTATCTGCCCGAGGATGGCACTGCCCACAGTGGCCTGGGCCCTCAGACACTAACTAGAAGTCAAGCTGGGACAGTTCCTTAAGGACTGCACTGCCCACAGTGGCCTGGGCTCTCGGACATCAATTAGAAGTCAAATTGGGACAATTCCTCAGGTGAAGTTCCCCCTTCCCAGGTTTGTCTAGGTTTGTGTCAAGTCCATAGCTGAAGCTAACGATGACACATTACTAGACAGCACACATTAAAAAGGGACCAGGAAAGGCACTGTTTCTCGAATCCTAAGCTAGAGTGACCCCTGACTCATTCCCTCGTATTCAGTTGGCAAGGCAAATCGCCTGGCAAATCAGAGTCCTCAACAGTGGGACTGAGAAATATTATTCCTTAGAGCATGAAGCTCAGTCAAGTGACAGGACAAAGGGATGGATGTGGATGGAGCAGGTCATTCAATCTCCCACAACACCATCCTAAGGGAATCTGGGGAGGGAATGGCTTTCAGATAAGAGACTGTCTAACTGCTTCTTTCTCCTTCAGAAATCAGGCCACACTGCCCTCACTGCTCTCTCCAGGACAGAGAGTTGATAAAGTGTGCTGTGGCCATGCAGTCTCTCTCCGCCTTGCCATTTGGGAGCAAGCCCAGGACAATCGTGAGCTCCAGCTTGTCTTTGTAACTTCCTGGCTCCCAGCATGGAGGCTAGGCCTTGCTATGTCACATGGTATTTAGCTCCATCATCCCCCTCAACCTATGGGAATCAGAAACCTCCTATGTCTTCTAGAATTGAAGGGAAATCGGTCTCTTTCCGTTCAAGATCTCACCATGGCTGCCTGTGGCCATGATGCTCTCTCTCTCTCTGGATACTCTGGGATTAAAGGCTGCTTCTTTCTGTATCTATGCTATCCTACACATGGCGATTCTTCACCCAGTCCTTTCTGGAATCAGAGACCTGCTTTCTCCTTTCAAGGCCCATCATACAGCCTGTATGGAGGAAGGCTCTTACTCCTAATAAAGGCTCTTCGGAAGGTTGAATCCATGTCAGCTCCTTTCTTTTCTAAGTTCTTGCAGTGTCTAGAAGAATTACGATATAAGGCAAAAAAAAATTGTCTTCCATGACATGATGACACTTATCACTTGTCTCATGTGCTGGTTTGTGAAAGCCTCTGACTGATGAGGCGTGGGTGGAAGAGCTCCAGGGTGAGTCGTGGAGAAGCAGAGCTTCTAGCTTGAGCAGGTATCCGGAGGTCCCTGGATGGATGATAGGAGGGGCTCCCAGGGTTTCGCTGCCTGTATTTGGGAAGGGGATAAAGTGATGCTCTTGTGATCAGCATGTCTCATGTTGCAGAAGGCAGAGGCTCCGGATTATGCTGCAGCAGCTCTTAGGAATGCATCCATGGTATTTGAATTCTCAGTTGATACAGATTTCACCCTTCAAAGTTGCTCTTGATCTTCATTTCAACTCCCCATTAAGCTAGAAAATAAGCAGGATTATGTTGTTGACACATACATCCTTTGTGGATGTTTGCTTATCTCCTCCTGCATTACCAATTATCCCAGAACGTAATGGCCTATGGAAAATCTGCCTATATTCAGAGCTTCATAGATTTCAGTTATTATGTTATCATTTGCTATTGTTCCCCAATGGCTACATATTCATGGCAGACACATGAAGGGGCATTGATCCACAGCTGGAATCTCGAACCATGTGTAGGCTCCATCACTTGTATGGTTGGTGTTTAAAACTCACTGATGGCTGAGACCTGCCCTGAGGTCTGTTGGTGGAAGAGATGAAGTAATGGAAATGCTTGAAATCCAAAACATGAATGCAGCTACTGCAGAAATAAAATTGGTCACAGTCACAACAATGAGTGTGACTTCTACAGAGGTATCTCCTGCCACACACCCCGACTCTGGTTTAAGGTCCTAGGCTATGACAAGGGCTGGGAACCCCATGACACAGGAGCAGCAGGCACCATGCCGTGTAGGTGCCCAGAACTTCATTCATGTTAGGCAAACACTACCACTGAGTTATACCACAGGCCTCCATGCTTACTTCTGTGTCTTTATCAAGTGTTTTCCATTAAGGTGCAAACACTGATCCCTTTGGCCGTTATAGAAATGCCAAGTCTTGTCCAAAGCATGAGGGTGTTGTTCAGCTAGTTCCTCCAATGGAAGGAGATGAGAGAAAGAAGAATCTTAGGACTCAAGATGCTAAAGAAACTTATGAGGCTCAGGAAGCTTAGGAAGTTACACAATTCACTGGGCCCCTCCCCGAGGTTATAAAACCAGGAAGCCATTGCTAGGAAGAGGAGACTTTTCAGTGCAGCTGAAACTGGGCAGGGGCCTCTCGGGATGAAGTTTGGCATGCCTAAGTGGACTTTTTGATAGTGTGGCTGTCCTTGGATTCCCTACTGAGCTCTATGTAACCCCTCACCCAAGCATCTGTTAAGTTATTTCGGTCAATTCATTGGTTCATAGGGAATCTTTATATGGTCTGTTGGTGCCCTGTCTAGGGTGAACAGATCCCAAGAAGAGTCATGCAGCTGAGGGTCCTGTTTGAAGCCGACCTAGGATGAATGCAGGGGTCCGACTCTTATAGCAATGACATGGGGAATATTTGTTACAGGGCAGTAAGCAGCTGGGGACAGGGTATACTCTTTAGGGAATGGTTCTGTGGTTGGTCTGGGGATATTGAAGGCAACTACTTCTAGGAGATCCATAGGTGTGTGCTTAAATGACGCACAGGGGTAATTTTATCCTGCTTTCTGTTTTCAGCGGAGTTGCCAGGTGTTTTTATTAAGCTACCATAAAGCTTGACTCTGGGTCAGACGCTTGTCCACATTAAGAGAACAGAATAACTTGTGAGCACGCCTATAAATGTATCAGAGAGCAACTGTTCCAAAGAGGACCTTCAAAATTGCTGTCAAGGAAATGTTCTTGCCTCCCACTGAGGAAAATGGTAATCTTTTTGCTTTCTGGAATAGCAGGACTGAGCTGTTTCTGAGAGTAGCCCTGTCTGCCTGAGGACAGAGGGGGAGTTTTCAGGCTGGATTTGCCCTGAAAGTTAGGTCCCTGCTGGCCTTTGTCACAGGAATGGTTGGGAGGGAGTGTGCTCTCTGCCTGAAGGACGGGATTTGTTTCTGAGGACTTGCACGTCACTTCATTTGTGAAGTCTTCAAAGCAGAATTAGTTGCCATCTTCCTTCCCATCACAGCCTTTAGATAGCCTGCAGTTATACTCCGTCATTTATTTCTTCTGTCTCATTTTACAGTTGATTATATATTTCTACTTTTCACTGTACTAGAACAGAATTCTATTTTTCTGTTATACTTTCTAACTTGAAAAATTCTGAATATAAAGAGACGTTAGAAGAAGTATAGTGCCAAGCCAATTATTTTTATTTAAATTTACTACACAGTCATATTTTACTTATGTTGATAGGTGTGTATTTCTCTAAGCTGTTTAGATGTGAGCTATCTTGATATGTTTTCCTAAGCTACTAAGGAAACTCCTCAGAACCAAGGACAAACTATTGAGCAGCTGTCATAGCAGCTGACCCTCGGGAAGACGGCAAGTCTCTAATGACACCCAGTGAAACATCTGCGCTGTTTCCCCAACTGAGGGCCAGCAGTGTCTCTAGTCCTCCTTGTGTCTTAGTGTTGAACACCACATTGTGAAGAACTGGGACTTTTCCTCTCCTGGGTCTGTTGATGTTATAGAATTTCATTTCTCTGTGGAATTTAGCTTTTCCAGCAATTCCAATACTTGTTTCGTTAGGTTGTTTTAATTTTTATGTAGTCTCTCTTTTTTTTTTGTTTTTCTCTATTACTGCACAGCTAGTGTCATTTTATCATTACTGTGATAAAACATTTCCTGGAGGAAGGTTTTATTTGGTGATTATGGTCCATCTGTGTCATGGTGAGGAGTATGGCAGAAACAGGAATGGCAACTGGAACCCGAAGTGAGAGCCAAAGGCTCACATCTCAAACCACAATAGGAAGCAGATAAAGTGAACTCAAAATGGCCAGAGTTTTTAATTGCTCAAAACCTGCCCACAGTGACATTCTTTCTCCAACAAGTCCACACCTCCTATGCCTTCTCAAACAATGTCACCAAACAGGGGTACATTATCCAAATTAGGTCCTGCTCACCTCTGAAAACTCGAGCATCCTCATTGAGATTCTGCTTACCTCTGAGAACTCCAGCATCCCTGTTGAGGAACTGCTCACCTTTGAGAATTCCAGCATCCTGGTGAGGTCCTGCTCACCTCTGGACACTTCAGCATCTCTGGTGAGACACTGAGACAGTGGTATTGGAGGCTGTGATGAGAGGGCTGTTTTAATCTGCATTTTGGTTGTTCATCCAGTGTATTAATGGAGCAATTTTCTTCTCTTGTTTTCTTGTCTGCCTCTAGGCTGTATTTCACACTGAAGTATTTTCATTGTGAAAATCAAAGCAAAGCAGATTGTGTATTTATGCCTCGCCCCCATTTTCAGCTCTGGTTGAAGTGTTGGTGGTAATGCAATTTCAGATAAATTTAGATGTGTGGGTTATGAATGAATTTTCTCTCCCTAGAATTCCCCGTTCTCATTAGTGGGAACAACAGAGTTACATTTAATAAATAAAATGACCAAAAATTTTAAAGAGTTTGTACCTACATAAGAAACACTTATTATAAAGAATAGGATCTATCTTTATTCTGAGGTGCCTTTCCGTTTGAAGCATTTGCAGCTCAATCCATTCTTGAGGAAGGGCCCCAGGCTCTTCCACAGCAACCTTGTCCATTGCCATGACTTGGTATAGAGTGCTTTAATGACTACAGATGACATAGATTAGAAATATTGTATTGGTCCCATTAATATGCCTGCAGGATGTTCTGAGTTAGGTTATTTTGAATAGATTGTGCTCTAGCTTCTGTGCTCTCACCTGAGCTTTCTTAGCCACAAGCTCCAGAATGAAAACACTGGTTAAAAAAATATCTGGGACTCTGCTGGATGAGACAGTCTACGATGGAATAAATTAAATTAGTTACTGTTGATGTTTATTCGGTGGGAAAACAAAAACAAAAATGAATCCCTAAGATGGTTACAAAAAAGTAACACTAGATAGAGAATGCAGAGTGAAAAACTAATCTTCAAACACAAAAATAACACCTGCTGGGTTTCATCTTAGCTCCCCAAAGAAGCATACACAGAAACCCCCAAAACAAAACCATCATCTATCATCAAGTAGATATGTGTTGAAGAACATGTTTTACCATATTAACCTGGTTTCCATCTTTAGTGCATTCTACAGAGTATGGAACTAGTAGGTTGTTCACTGTGCATCTTTCTTTCTTCTATCAGGGACTGAAAGCTTGGAGGGTGTATCATCTCATCCTCAGCGTAAGAAGCATGAAATTTAGATTTTCTACCAAATGCTTATAAAGCTTGTGTTTCTAACAAGGAATTCACAACCTTTTATCTCATCCTCCTTGCATGCAAATAGTTCACAGCCCACCACACACACATAATCATACAAACCATTGTTTGCATCAAACACACACTACATTCTCAGATTAAAGGGGCTGACACCGTTCCCCTTCCATTCTTATGCACCATGTTTCTAAAGACTAGCCAGCTAAGCCAGGCGGTGCTGGCACAAGTCTTCCTGTGATCCCAGCAAGCAGAAGGATCTCTGTGAGGTGGAGGCCAGTTTGGGCTACAGATCAAATTTCAAGACAGTCAAAACTACACAGAGAAACCCTGCCTTGAAAAACCAACCAACCAAC
This sequence comes from Arvicola amphibius, assembly GCF_903992535.2. Lineage (NCBI taxonomy): Eukaryota > Metazoa > Chordata > Mammalia > Rodentia > Cricetidae > Arvicola > Arvicola amphibius. Next base: position 44,960,242 of record NC_052058.2, read on the forward strand.
CAACCAACCAACCAACCAACCAACCAAACAAACAAACAAAAAGACTAACCAACTGAGAAAGACTGAGATTGGAGCCCAGCCAGTGTGGAAAGACATAGTCACCACCTTCCTGTCTTTGAGTACTTGCTCTTCAGAGAAGACCCTCTTGATCAATAGTAAAGTTTTGCCTTCTTGAGCACTTGTGTTGTAGGCATGCCTCTTTCTTTGTGTCTCCAAACTTGTTTGTTTGTTTGTTTGTTTGTTGAGACAGGGTTTCTCTGAAGCTTTGGAGCCTGTCCTGGAACTATACCTCTTGTAGACCAGGCTGGCCTTGAACTCACAGAGATCGGTCTGCCTCTGCCTCTGCCTCCTAAGTGCTGGGATAAAAGGCGTGTGCCACCTAAACTTATAATGCTAAGTATCTGGTAGGAAAAAGCCTGGATTTTACCTCATGATCATATACAATTTAATCAATAAGCTGTGAGTCTTGTGTGGCTAAATTATACACACACACACACACACACACACACACACACACACACATACACACACAGCATGTTTCAGGATTAACAATACAATGCTACATCAGGTAAAATGTCGTTAAAGCTTACTTTATTTTTCTTCTTTCAATTAAAATTTACCAGGAAAGCAGTGCATCCCAAGCTCTCAGAGTCAGTTAGGACCTAGGAAGCATAGATCTAAGGGTTCAGTTTATCTTACAATTTCTTTCCAATGAAAATGTGCCTGATCTTTTGCCTAACAATGAAGCACATTCATGGGAGAATCATTTCTGCCAAACTGTGTGCTTTTGTAGTTTTCAGTACCTCCTGTTTCATTTCTTTCATAAAGCCATGATGCCAGTCTTCGACAGGGACAGAGCCTTTCTTAGACCAGATGGGTGTGGTCCAGGGATTTTAGGTATACTCAACTGTTGCTAAAAGCCAACCTGAGGCAGTGGCCCCCAAGTTTGCTGTCTTATACAGAAGATAATTAAGGACAAGTCACGAGAGAGCAAGCAAAGCAAAGCAGGCTTCTATTAAGGAAAATTTTGGAAAGATGAGAGAATCCCACTGAGTTGAGAGCAGTCCCAAGAGACGGAGAAAATCATTAATATGTTTGTCTAGGGGGTTTAAAAATAGGACTTATGCTAAAAACAGGTCAAAGACTGAGGTAATTTCTACTGAAACCAGTTTATTCTCTGAATATATTGGGAACCAAGACAATTCAATTGTGTACATTTTCTTCTTGCCCAGCCACTGAGATGATTACTTGCGATTGTTCACTCAGGAGTGGCTCTAGTCCACCAATGTTCATCTCTGACCTCTGCTCTGATGGCTGTTGACCTTGGGGCATCTGGTGACTCTTGGCCCTGGCTGGCATCTCTCTTCTCTCCTCCAGGTGCCACTCATCTCAGATCTTGGCAGGGTCTGTAGCTCTTAATAAGACTAAACTCTCTGGTCTCATGTTGAGTTTAACCACGCCAGGAAGCTAGCTTCCATCAGAGCTACCAGGATGTTCTGTTGTGGCCATTATTGCAAACTTCTTATCTAGCCCTTTGTCCTTGGAGAAATTTTGAGTGGTTTTGAGGGTGTCTCACTGAATTGGAAACTCACTGTTTAGACTTGGCTGGTTGGCCACTGAGGCAATCTGTGGGGATCTGCCTCTTTCCAAATCAAAGTCTGGTCATCAGGTTACAAAGCACATTTATTGGTAGAGTCATTTCCCTGACTTTCAACCTTCATAGCTTTAACCTTAATGTTCCTTTTAATGTCCATTCATGTAGTATCAGTAAGAAGGGGTAAGAAGTTGAGTAGGATTATGGGTTCTTCTTTCATGTAGCTATGATGCTAACCTTTGACAGTGTCAGAACCTTTCCCAGGCTAAATGAGTGTGGTCCAGGGACTTCAGGAATACTCAACTGTCACTAAAAGCTAACCTGAGTTAACTTCCACTCTGACGTAACTGGGTCTTGATAACAGGGGTTAGTCATTATGTCCAAAATATTTGGAGCATCAGGCTTTTCCCTGTGCTCTGATCTTGGATCAGAGTGGGTATTGCTGACCACTTGTAGGTCTTCGGGCAATCTGCCTATATGTCCTTCTTGCCTACTTGTCATTATTAAAGGAGACTCTTCGTACCTCTCTGCTTCTTCTTTCTGTTTCTGAGCATGCCTTCCCTTGCACCTCGGGTCTCCTAACTCTCTACAGTTCCCCTTCCCCACCATGGCCATGGACTGGCTTCCAGGCTGGTTGAGTCACGGCCATGGCTTTTGTCTTTTCTTCCCCATTCTCCTCCTCCAGGCAGCTACTGAGATTTACAGCTTGTCTGCTCTGGGTTATTTTCTTTTAAACCCTAAAAAAATTATCCTTGAGGGGGAAGAGAAAAGGCTGAGAACAAGAATCTTGGAACTCAAGTTCAAAGTTACTGGATGTTACTTCCCTATCTCTCTTCTGTGAGGAGTCATAACACAATTTTTAATTCCCAAGAAAGAGGAAATCTGGATTGTTTTTGTAAAGCCCTGGGATAGGAACACAATACAAGATGCATTAAGGTTTCAGGATAGTAATAAAAATAAAATATTTCATATGAGTTCGGTTTGGTGTTTCTTACAAGAGAGTGCTTTGTCCTTTTTAAAGTTCTGTGTGCACCTTGAAAAACACTCATTTTTTTGGCAGGGATTTTTTTGAGTCTTTCTCATCCTTGCGAGCACATTCTTTAGTCCTTTGGTAGACAAGGGAATGCAGTTGTGAATGCCATGTGTCTTCTTCTGTGGCTGTTTTTCCCCCCATTGCTCAGTATTGTAGAGCATATCAAGGCAACATAACTATGCATGCCATGTGTTATGGAATATTATTTTAACTAGGCAAATATGTGTTACATTTATTTATGCTGCAGAATATTGTTCTGTGTAAAGGTGTGTTACTTTTGTTTACGTGGAATTTGTTTAACTAATTATCTAAAGATGTGTTGATGTTCCATCATGCCTGCCTGAGACCTGATTGCTTTAATAAAAAGCTGTGTGGCCAATAGCTAGGCATGAGAGGGATAGATGGAACTGGTGGGTAGAGAGAATAAGTAGTAGGAGAAACCCAGGCTCAAGAAAGAAGAAGAGAGGAGAACATGAGAGAGAAAGAGAGGGAGATCCCCAGGGCCAGCCAGGTAGCCACCATCTAGTGACACAGAGTAGGACATACAGAAATAAATGCAAAAATGTAGATGAAGAGAACTTAATTCAAGTTAAAGAAAAAAAGCTAGCCAGAAATGAACATAGGCTGAGCATTCATAACTAATAATGAGTCTCCTTGTCATGATTTGGGAAGTAGTTGGTGGCCCCCAAAATTAAAAGCCTTCTATAGCCTTGTGCCTTCCAGGATGGTTGTTTCTTGTGGCTCAGGTTGCTCAGGAGGTCAAGGGAACACAGTTGTGTATGCCATGTGTCTTCCAGCATGGCCATTCCTCAGTTGTTGAGTAGGTCAACAGGGAGCAGAGGCTGGTTTGAAAGAAGAAATTAAGGCCTGCTGGTCTCCATAATTTTTTTATAATCAAACCCTTTAGTTTTTCTGAACAAAAATGATTTAAATGTTTTTCTGCTCTACTTTAGATGCTATCCATGCAATAGTCTGATCATATATGCTATGTATAATAATGTAACAAAAGAAGGAGGGTCATGAGATGTACAGTCTTAGAATAATGTTCCAGAGTCAGGTCAGAGGTCAAAAATATTAGCATCTTCTGATGTGTTGGTAGAGGTTTCTGTCCTGCCCTGTCCTGTAGCCATTCAGTCCCAAAGAAGCACACAGAGATCTACATTAATCATAAACTGGTTGGCCTATTAGCTCAGGCTTCTTATTAACTCTTATAACTTATATTAGCCCATAATTCTTCTTTATGTTAACCACACAGCTTGGTAGTTTTTATCAGCGAGGCATTCTCATCTTCCCTCTGTGTCTGGATGATGACTGCAGACTGACTCCTTCCTCTTCCCAGAATTCTCCTGTTCTTGTCACCCTGCCTCTACTTCCTGCCTGGCTACTGGCCAATCAGCATTTTATTAAAATAATGCAAGTGGCAGGATACAAGACCATTGTCCCACAACATTCCCCCTTTTTTTCAAAACAAGATCTCTGAATATAAACTCCTTTGTTTAGCTCCTCCCCAACTATTATCCATAACAACTTGCAACTAACACTCTTAACAAAGACAAACATCCATAATCCATTCTTTTTGGGAATGTGTGAATAGTTTTCTGGGATACTTCCTGCTGACTGGGGGTACTGATAATCTTATGAGGACCTAAAGAAAATTGAAGATTGTGGTCAAGTCCTGACTGGAATATTCTGTGAGGCTTGATCATCTCAGCTGCCAGTCTTGAGGCTGTTCTGCATGTAGAACTCAGGCATCTACAACAATACAGTGAAATCTTGTAAACATTGAGAAAAACAACACATGAATACACTCTGAAAACCATTAATATCTTCTTATTTAAAGAAAAAGAACACTCTTACTTGGATTTCCAAAATAGGCCTCCAAAGACATTTATTGAAGACATTGAAGCACAGTAGCACAATGAAATATTAACACTTCTGCTAACACATGAAGAATAGCGGAACTTGGGGAAAGAAAGAAAAATATGGTTCAATGTAAATGATCCCAACTGCTGTAGTGAAAATTTATGTATTTCTCCATTGTACCAGCACTGCTGTATTTCTAAAGTGACGGCCCTTTCCTTCTGAGCAGACTTAAGCCTTATGTGAAAGCTGGTGGCAGAGTTGCAAGAAGTTTCCAATTTTATTGGGGATCTAAGAGAAATTATTTAGCGGTGAAAAGATGGCGGGGGGGTGAACTTCAGTTTTCAGTGGGTCTGTGGTCCTTTTGCTCACACCCCTAGAATTTTGGAAATAAAACTGACTGGGAAGGCTCAGTATGCAGTTCAATTGTAGACACTTGCCCAATGTATACATGGTCCCCAGTTAGATTCTCTAGCAATCCACAGACATATGGGCACATAGTCACATGGAAACACATACATACAGACACCACACACACAAACACACACACACACACACACACACACACACACACACACACACACGCTGGCACGCATGCATGCTCACACCTTCCTGGGAAAGGACACTTCTTCAATGTATCAAAGTATATTGCAAAGGGTTACTGGTTTCTTACTTTTCACCCCAGGCATACTTTGTCATGCTAATTTTCAGTTGGCTCCCAAGGTGAGCAGCAGTGTGCCCTGCTCTTGATCTAAGGCCTGCTGTGCAAGTTGCTTTAGTCTATGCGATCTGAGTAGCAAATGCAAGCAGACGGGGCTGTAGTAGACTTCCACGTCACATCCAGACTGACTTGGCTCTTGAACATCGAACCTCCACCATTGCCTGGAGTCAGCAAGCCCAGGTTACCTTGCCTGTCTCAAGGAGCATAGGAAGGACTTCAGAACAGTGGGGTGCAGAGATGGTTGAGTCCAGCTTAGGTTACACTACAGATTCTGCAAGGGAGCCTCTCTGAAGTGACCAGGACCCGAGCTTTTCCATTATTCTCTCCTTCCCACTTCTAGCTCCTTAGTGGTACAGATTGAGGTGTCATATCCTGTGGCTGTCGCCTTCCAAACCATCTTTTGAGAGGAAAACTCCTGAGGAATAGAAGGGTAAACTGACTTCCATAAGGTCACACAGTGGGTGCAATTTGCAACCCAGCTGAGCTTTCTGGATCACCTTTAACACTGACATTTGAGATCTGCAAAGTGAAGGTGGGCACCGCATGGGCTTGTGATGGCCACCACAGGTCAGTAAGAAGGGCCACATTCTCTTTTGTCTGTAATCTTGAACTAAAGAGAGTTCTTTTTCTTTTTCCTTTTTGGTAAATGTTACATGAGAAAAATTGCTTGCTCAAGAAAATATAAAAATTTGGTCATATGAAAATATCTGTTAAGAAAGAGAATTTATTTTAGCTGTTGAAAGTAGTCAGTTTCACAGTACCTTGATGAGATATAAAGATCTCGATTTCACTTGTGCAAAATAATTTAAGATGTTTTTGAAAGTTGTGTTTTTCCTTTGAGAGGGCTCCGAAGTTGTTCAGCTTTTATGTTTCCCTCTTTATCTTCCCCAGTGAGATGCAAGTGAGCTTTGACATTCTCAAAAAATAACAGCATACCAAAAAAAAAAAAATTGTGTCCGGACAACGTGGAACCCAAGATGACAGTGGTCAAGTCAGAAATGTCGTGTGTATACTTCATTTTCCAGTTTGGATTGGGATGTGGGGCCTACAGGGTAGAATAACAAATGGTTAATTAACTGGATGAAGACAAATGGTTCTATGCTTTTTAAATGATTTGTTAGCTCTATTTAATTAAGAAAATCAATGAGTCTGCTAGAAACTGATAATTAGTTGAATAATGGGAGATACAAATCCTTTCCAAAAACGTAAGTTGAAAAAGGGGAAAAAAACATCCGAAAGAAGCAAAATGTTCTGGGAGATAAGTGAGGTATATGGGAGCGAGATTGCATGTTCGCAAAGTGATCAGCTCTTTCAATTTAGCCATAATAAATGCTGCTCTAAATGCTTTAGAATCCTTGGGTTCCCTTTCACCTCAATGGGCGCAAATTCCCATTGGCCTGGAATAACTAGGTGGCCACTCTGTGTGATTTCCTGGGCCTGAGTAGATAAACATGGAGTATGATGATTTCTATCTCATGCAGAGGAATGAAATAGAAACTGGGCAGTGAGCTTCTGGAAGCCGTAGATAGCACTTAATGATGTATTCTCCATGCTGGTGACGGACTATGAGATGGATTATGAGCTTCAGGCATTGAAAATATTGGGGATGTGGTTATCTGCATAGTTGGATAAAGAACACTACTGCTAACTGCTAATTTATTCAAGCATGGTTTAAGCAATTGTTAGCCAGAAGCATGGGAAGGAAAGACTGGATATTAAGGGTCCACTGGGATTAATTAATTGAGCTTCCTTTCAATACTGTGACTACATGAATTATGAAATCTAAAAACTTTATCTTCACACACAGCAGGCCACCCCAGCTTCACCAGGCGCTCTACCACCCCTGGAGCTAAGATAACACTCCTTATCACAATGAAAACACTCGTGGGCCTTAGCCATTTGATAGAGAAATGCAGTTGGAGGGAACAAAAGGCAAGGAATTGGAAATTCCATATGGCTGAAGAGTGAAGATTAGCTGAAGTGCAGATGGTGGAGCAGGAGCCACGTGTGAAGGACTGAGAGTGAGAGTTACTGAGATAGAAGGACCAGGGAAGCTCAACCACTCCACTAAGTCACTCTTATTTCCTGACTGATTGGTTGTCGGTACTCTTTCTTCATGATGGGACTCTACATCCTCCGGGGGAACGAGCTAATATGCCTTTGGGACAGGGAAGCCAGGACATCAGCAGACTAGCTCTAGATGTGTCTGCTTTTAGAAACTACATCGCCAGTGACCTTTGACAACAAAACATTCCTGACAACACTACCTCTGTGTCTGTCCACCGTGCCATAGCCATCCCAAGGCACCATAGCTACCACGTCTCTGGCAACTGACCCTGACACCCTGGTTCTGGCTAGGATTATCTCAATTACCCCACCCAGATCACATTCATTGTCTTCAGGAGTGAACTTCACTAAGATGAGGCTCTGGAACACTCAGAAGAGCCTGTCTAGCAGAAAGCAAACATAGAATGTATGTTACAAACAATGTAAGTGTTAGAAGTATTAAGACACTGTGGTTCTTAAGATGCCAGGTCCCACAGCCTAAGGAAATCAGGCCATACCTCCTGCAGATCTCATCCTGAGACAGAGAGTTAAGAGGTTGTCTGTTCTGTGGCTTAACAGCAGCCTCTAATTTATAGCCCAACCAGTATTGGGCTTTGGCATGCTCTTCGTCAAGTGTGCAGTGCTGGATTAAATCATGTGGTGTAGAACTTCCTACCACTCCCGAAAAGTCTTTAAAAGCCTTGGATCTTCTTTGTTCTGGGGATTGCTCTGGGGATTACCCTGAAGAAGCTTGTTTGCCCCCTTCGCTGCCATCTCTCATGTCATTCCTTTATCCCCACAATGCTGCTGTCTCGGGGCCTCCATCGAGAAACAAGGCTAATACAAAGGAGTCTCCCGCAGCTGGGCAAAACCAGAAGTGATGATAAGTTAGTACGGATGGGGCACCACTGTATCCCTTCCTGAGGTAGTTGTAACAGATGTCATGTCTAGTGAAAGCAACCCTTTAGTAAGACTCAAAACAATGAAGCAGACAAGGAGAGTTATACAAAAAGAAAGACGTAAAGCGAAGACACCCTCCACATGTGTGCCGAGAAACAGAAAGACTGTGAAACAGCAGCTTTGCCACAGCTCATCCCCGGCCTTGTAAATCCCGATACTAGAAACTTCAAGCGCTGAGGTAGTGGAAATGTTTGAGGAATAATTCAGAACTATAACCTTTAAAAAATTAATGATGCTATATAGAAACCACAAATAAAAACAGAACTAAGCAAATATGTACAAGAACTGGACAAGACAGTCTGAAAAATGACTAAAACAGTAAACTGGAGGAGAAAATCATAAATATTGTTGAAAAATTAGGTAAAGAAATTGAAACACTGAAAAAGAACCAAACAGAAACCTAGAAATGAAAATAAAAATAATCAATTACAAACCTTGGCAGGAAGCATTGCTAGCAGACAGGACAATGCAGAAGAAGGGTTTTTTCTAGTGATGAAAGGCAAATGCACAGAAAAATATTAGTGAGTATTTCCAATACATCAAATAAGTCTGGAATATAACCCCAGAATGTATGGATAAAAGGTGGAACAGGGATTAAAATTAAAGGGAAAGTGTTGGGGACCATGCCATCTTGGGCTGCCATTTCTTGGGGACCAGCCTCAACAAAAATACCACTTGCCAGTGTAGGGGCATGGGGATAAGAAATATAAGTAAAGAGCATGAAGATGCCAATAAAAATAATAAAACAGAAAACACAGGACAGTATCAGGAAGGAGTTCCAGTGAATACTGAAATCACCTGTGTTTGATTTCCAACTGCTTAAAATAATCCTGATTCCAAAAAAATAGGAGTAAGATAAAAAAAAACTGCATTAACATGATACAAGGAAATGAACAGATCAGTTGAAAGTTGCCAGCTACATTCATAGTTAAACATTCTGTTGCTAGAACAAAACAAGTCACACTCACACCCTAGACCAAAGCATTCTGTAGGCAAACCACAGAATGGGTAGAATCCATTGTTATTTCCTTAAGGGAATAGAAACTTAGTCGTATCCTTAGACTTTTGTTTGGAGTAGAAGCATACCTACTTCTCTATTCCTAAAATACAAGGTCTGGATATTAGCCACACCTGTTGACAATACCCTTGAGTGAGCAGAACTCTCTGATCTAAATCTAGGTGGGAACTTTGTTGAGGTAGAAACACAATAACCTTGAAGGAATAGAGGTAAGTTCCAACTCTCTGACCTTTGGTCAAGGTGGAAATAGACTCACATTTTTGGGCCTCCACAGGAAAAGCATTCAATGAAAAATAAAAACCAACCCAAACCTGAGAAAAAAGTTGGCATTCAAACACAGGAGGCATTGGGAAGACCAAATAAGCTAGACTAGCATATACTTTCAGTGACTTGGATTGAGATGTCAAAGGCACAAGACAAAGACACAAACAAACAAAAGCATTCCAACATGTGTACAAATGCAGAAATACCAGAATAACTCCAGATCTATCACCATCCTGAAAAGCAAGAAACGCCTAGAGCATTTTATCTCAAGCCCAGAAAACAAACGACTGCCAACAAAGATTGACTCAAATAGCAATTGTTCCTTATCTTATTGTTGAGGCATTTACCTCTCAAAATCAGCTTCATAAAGGGTTTACTCTGGCTCACAGTTCCAAGGGACATTCATTATGGGGGAAGAAACTCATAATGACAGGAACTCAGGGAAGTGGGTTGCTTTGCATCCTTAGTTAGGAAGCAGAGATTGATGAAGGATGATGTTCAACTTGCTTCTTCCTTCTTATTAAACCCAGGACTTCAGTCCATGGAGTTGTGCCACTTACATTTAGGGTGGGCCTTCCACACTCAAATACCCTAATGTATTCTTCTACAGACAGATTTAAAGATTTGTTTCTATGGATATTTTAAATCACATAAAGTTGTCAATATTGTTATGTCAAGAAAAGTTTTCTTTCAAAATTGATGGTTGTTTGGTGACAAACACAAATTAAGGCAAATTATAATACACAAGCCAGGATTGCTGAAAATTCTTAAAGGAATAATATACACAGTGAAAGAAGAAAGGCAGGCTCCTCCATGAGCACACACGAAAGAATGCATTCCATGAAAGCATGAACTGATGAACAAAGAACTGTGAATTAATCAGTTGTGTATAATACAGCAAAGTTCTCCAAAGAAGTACTTACAACATAGCCTACCAGAATCATTAAGCAAAACCTTAGGAAAAAGTGAGTCACTTTCAGTAAAAACTTAAAGTGTAAATGACTTCAATTCACCAATAAAAAGACACAGAGTAACTGAAGAACCATAAGTGACGGGGTTCCTCATGTTACCCCTGAGTGACAGCTCACAGCATACCATGTTCATGGCAGGGGTTTGTCCCAGCAGCATTTGGATATTGCTCTGGCAGTGTGCTATAGATAAGGCTAACATATTGAGGCTTTGAGTACAACAGGTGACCTGCTGTAACTTGGTGATCTTGACCACTGTGCTGAAGGCCCATGAGCAAGGCTGGTGGCTTCCAAAAGAACCTAATATCATGCATGAATCCTCCTCAGAGCAGTCTCTTCTGGTGTTCCCTGAGCAAGAACTGGTTTTGCACTTTTGGAGTAATTTTCAGTTTCTTGAGACGTATCCCTTCAGAAGTGAGGGTTCATTTAACTTCAAAGCTGTTAAAGGAAAGTGCAGTGGTCTCAAGAAGCCTATTTGATGTGGGAGGGTCTTCTGTTTGAGTTGATTTCATTGGTTAATGAAGAAACTGCCTGGCCCATTTGATTGGCCAGCCCTTAGGTGGGCGGAGTAGACAGAACAGAATGCTGGGAAGGGAAGTTAATAAATCACCATGCCTCTGTTCTCTGAGCCAGACTGCCGTGCCTCTCCTCAGGGAGACAGATGCCATGAAGCCAGCCACCAGGTCAGACATGCTGAATCTTTCCCGGTAAGTCACCACTCGTGGTGTTACATAGATTATTAAATATGGGTTAGTCAAGATGTGAGTAAGAGGCTGAAACTAATGGGCCAGGCGGTGTTTAAATGAATACAATTTGTGTGTTGTTATTTCGGGGCATAAGCTAGCAGGCAGCCGAAAGCCAGGCGGCAAGAATGCAGCCTGCAGCTCATCACTAGACCTATTATGCTTATCTGCTATTTACAATGCAAACAGCAAGGCAAAGCCTTGGATACATGCAACTGTGTGTAGTTTTAAGGAAGACCACAGGAACCCAGTGAGGACATTAGCTCACCTGTGTTCTGGAAGTACTCAGAAAAGGTGTAGTTTCCAGAACAAGCAGTCAGCTGAACAACTTGGAACATCTTTCATAACTAAAGGACTGTGGAGTAATAAAGAATGTAGCAAGAAATAGAAAATCCAGACTTTTTATGGATAGTAAGAAGGGTATAAGAACTGATTGGCTGTTGTTTCTAAGAAACACACTTAATTAGAAAATTCAACTAAGAACTGAGTGTCAAAGAATAGAAATGAATCTATGAAGGACACAAAAGCCTCAAAGAAGCAGACATAGACATTTTAAAATCTGACAAAGTGGACTTTAAGCCAAAACTAGTCGTAAGAGATAATGAAGGCTTCTACATACTGATAAAAGTTATAGGTACTGTGCATAAAATATTGAAGCTTCCAATTTCACAAAACAAACACAGACATAAAATTATATGTAGGTCCTGGTACGATAGCAGCAAACTGCATGACTAAGACTTAACCAGACTAGGGGCAGTGAGGGAATGAAGGAAGGACAGACACACAGACACATGTTCAGAGAAGCTGGGGTCAGATGGGAATGCGCACCCTGATGGAGTGACATCAACTATACCACATCCTGGAACTTCATTATGTTTATCATGCACATAAATAATCACATGCAGGACACATGGGGAGGGGTTAGCTGGTCTCTGTAGGTGAGCAGTCTCAGGCTGTAAACTTCTGGGAGGAGGAAGATGTGGTTGTTAGTTTTTGCACACAGTATAGACATTCACGCTCAGACCAGAGGAACTTCACCTCTGGAGGAAGATTTTGCCACTCTCATGGGTCTGAGGTATTGGTCCTTGACATGGCTGTGCCCATGCCCAACAATACACATTTGTTCTGGTAGCCATGACACAGGAGCAGCAGGTGGCACTTGAATCTAGGAGTTCAGCCCACCACAAAGCAAGACACTAATGGGTGGATTTCAGATAGGCGGCTCCGGAATGTCTCTTGCTAATTTTGTGCCTTTACATGTTTGCTGTTGCCATTTTTCTCTGGTAGCTGGCGTTGTGTGGTATGGGGGGGGGTCTCCACTGCTTTTACTGTTGTGTTGCTGTGGTCCACAGAATTACGCAGTGAGAATTCAGCTGATAGATCATTAGGCTAACTGACCAGGATCAGATATTTCAATGGAGGAGACCCAAGAGCAAGGTGTTGGGAGTATTTGCTTTTCAAATAGTTGCTGCCTTTATCGTAAATTCCCTGTGTGCCGTGATGCTCTCCTTTTATAGTGGGGTTGTCCCAAAAGCTCCAAGAGCAGAGTACTAATCAATTATTGGGCATAATTTCCTCATGTACTGGTAGACTGGATGACCTTTTCCCATACCGTGGGACCCAGATGTGAAAGTAGCCACAGAGTGAAAAAAAAAAAAAATCCTTGTTCTCTTAGTCAAATCTTTGCTCCATTTTCTGATATAAATTTAGAAGGCTAGTTCACCACAATTTTCTTTTATGGCAGGACATCTGGCCAGGAGAGGAGTCTTGCACACAGATCCCATTTGGGACCTTCAAAGATAGGCACCAAGGGAAGGGTACAACATGTTTGAGCTTGTTAATTCATAGCTCTCACATCTAAGGAGGCTGGGTGTCCCAAATTCACCCACAGCCGACTTGGGAAAGTGCTAGCCTCAGTTAACCTCCACTCTAACCCTAAAGAACCTATTAACTCCTTACACTTACCCTCACCTTGGTTTATCAATGCAGAATTTTAACCTAATAATGATGTATCACATACCACCCTCCCCTTCTCCCTTCTTAGGATTTATAGCCCTCTCCTCAGTTGACCCTTTTGGCCCTCAGATATGCCCAGGTATCTCATGTGTCATGCCTCCTCTTAGCCATAAAGTGCCGGGTTATCTGGCAGAAAGGGCGGGGCCAGAGCCAGAGCTGCTGGACTATCCCGCCCAGCCATGGGAGAAACATACCCACTGAGTAGGGAGTCTGTTAAAGCAGGACCTTGTTTAAGTGTATTAGGCAAGAACTTATATAGGTTGAGATGGGGGTGGGAAGCCTGGGATGGGCTGGGGTGGAGCAAGGAACAAGGGCTAGTAATATTCTGCCACGTTTGTGGTGGCTGGGCAGAGGCAGGCCTAGGTCAGGTTGTGCTGAGTCACTTCCTGTGTGAAATCATAGCCAGAGACAGGTCTCCAAACTCTAGTGACGCTCAGGAAGTTACACTAAGCCTCACCACACTCAAGTTAGGTTTAGTAAGTTACCCTGGGCCTCGTGCCTAGGTCTCATGAGGCCCAACAATAAAGTAAGATGACAGTTACCTGCTTTCTGTCATTCTTATCTGCGTTTATGACCCTGAAAAATGCAAGTCCTGTATCCTTGCTATTGCCAGAGAATTGATGATTGTGTCTGTATATGTAGATAAACTGGAAATTTGGGAGGATTAAGAGAGGGAGAACAATTAAAGAGACAAGTTGAGAAGAAGAGCCGTATGAACTGATTCGTTTCTTTCACCCTCAGAGCCTTTCTGAGTGAGTTCCCTCACCAGCTGTTGCATCTTAACTGGACCCTGAAGAGGTCTAAGGATCTGGTACCTGAAGGATCTCGTTATAGTGTGATTATCTCATGGAAAATTTTCCCCTGTGATTATGGAGATGATTTCTTCTTAAGCAATGATTTTATACAAATAAAATAGAATTTTGATGATTGAGGGTTTTTAATAAATATAGTAAGGGATTGTGATAGAGTTTAGTTTAGCTTAGTGGGAGCTAATATAGATAATGCAGGATATGGTTTTGCCTTTACCCTTGATAAAGCAGGGCCTACGGAGGATAGAAAATAAATACAAGGAAGTTCCAAGCACCTAGGACTTATGAGTTTCTCTTAAGGAGTCATATAGGCTGTGGCTTAGGTTAATGATTAAGAAAAACAACTGAGTCCTAGAAGCTAGCTCATGTTCTTTTAACCTTAATAGTGGGAGATGTGTTCACAGGTTTCAGTGCACATCATAGCCAAATGAAGCTTTAAACAATGACTTATTTATAGTAATCATGCAGAGTTAGGTTAATATGTTTTTCTTTAATGGCTTTTAGGTAGAAAATCTTGTGACACAATTTAAGGTTTAGAAAGGCACATTGTTGAGTGAGAGACTCACTGAGGTCAAGAAACAAGAACAATGGCAGACCGGTTGTTATCAGCTGATGTCCCTTTCTTGCTAGGATAGGTTGGTGATCAGGGGTGATGATTAATTCCTTATCCCAATTTCTGCCCTCAGCTTCCTGATATAATTTAATAAAAAAAATGTTGATGAGTGGGAATGCATCTTAGTGATTAAAAGCAGGGTTAGCTGATTGTTTTTCATACATACAAGTTTAAATTGGTGATTCTCTTAAGTTTTTTATGATTACTTGTTAAGATAAATAATAAAGTAGTTGATTCTTTTCTTTGTAACCAAAAAATGTAGCCTGCCAGTAAAAGAACTGGCTGAGGAAAATACCTTGCTTGCTTCTCCTCTGCTAATCTATAACAAGTTGCTTGGACATGGATACATGTGGATTCTTGGGAATAATTTGATTTTCACCCGGGATACATAGAATGTTTAACCATGCAAGGGAACTGAGAAACATGTTTTTTGCTTGTATTCATTGTAAGCATCCACTTAAACAATAGAATGCAGCCACGTTATAGTTTTAATACTGCTTAAACAATTCTGCTGGGGGATATAAGCTGTGAAAAAAAACATTGAGAATAAACTAAAGGGAAAGATCTGGATAGAGGTAAGAAAAGAAATAGAAAGAGAGGGGGAGGGAGATGATAGAAAGACCCTAAACGTGTGTGTGTGTGTGTGTGTGTGTGTGTGTGTGTACGCGCGCGCATGCATTTACCCTTTTGTGCTGGCTCCAGAGAGATAAATTCCGCCTCATTCGTCAGCCCCAGAGAATTACTCCCTCAGATAGGAAAGTCAAATTGTGTTGAGTGATTAGTTCGCTGACTCCAAGGCTCCTCTCAGTTCCTGAGCTGCTGAAGGCTGCTCCTCACAGCAGCTAATTCACCCAGCACATATTCACTCAAGGCTTCTCTGGCTCCACACTGGATTCCAACTGTCTACTCTCATATTTGGGGAGGCTTTTTAAACTAACAATCAGTGAAGACAGTGCAGAGCTAAATTATACTCTAGATCAAACTGATTTAACAGATATATCCAGACGATTCCACTCAGCTGATAGGGATTCCACTTTATTCTCAGAGCATACGGAACCTGCTCCAAAATGGATCACAATACAGGCCTCGAAGGAAACCTTAACAAATATTAAAAATTCAGATGAATTCTCCTTTTTTTCTCCAAGTATTTTTCTCTTTTGTTAAACATAGATTCTTTTCTAATACAGTATATTCTGATTATAGTCTCCCTCCGTCTACTGCTCCCTGTGCTTCCTCCCCCCCCCCCTTCCCTCTGGGAACTGTATAGTTGAATCTTGAGGTAGATTGATTCCCAACTTTCTGAGGAGCCTCATATTGATTTTCATAGTGGCTGTACAAATTTGTACTCCCATCAGCAATGGAGCGATGTTCTCATTGCTCCACAATACTGACAGTATTAACCATCATTTGTGTTATTGGTCTTAGTCATTCAGACAGATGTAAGATGGGATCTTTAAATAGTTGATTTGTATTTTTATGTTTAAGGGTGTTGGACATTTCCTAAGTGTTTCTCAGCCATTTGAGATGACTCTGTTAAGAATCCTCTGTTTATGTCTGTACCCCATTTTAAAAATTTGATTATCCAGTTTTTTGATACCTAGTTTCTTGAATTCCTTGTATATTTTAGATATTCGTCACTTATCAGATGTAAAGTTGATAAAAAGTATTTTCCCCTTCTGTAGACTGCTGCTTTGTCTAAACGACTGTATCCTTTGTCATGCAGCAACTTTTTCAGTTTCATGAGGTCCCATTTATTAATAGTTGATCTTAGTGCCTGATATCAGTGTTCTGTTCAGAAAGTCTTCTTCTGTGCTAATGAGTTAAAGGCTACTTTTTGTATCCTTTCCAACCACACTGAAAAAGAGAAATCAACAGCAAATGGGACCCCAGAGAACCCCAAAATAAACACACACAGTTATGACCATGCAATTTTTATTAATGATGTACAAAAACATGGAGTAGGGGAAAAACAGCCTGTTTAACATTTGGTGCCAGTGCTGGCAAAAACTGGATATCCATCTGCAGAAGAATGAAATTAGATTCACATATTTCACTGTATACAAACAAATTTGAAATGGATCAAGGACTTTCCGTTTAAAACACCAAACTTTGAAACTTCTAGAAGAAAATGTAGGGGATGTGTTTCAAGATACAGGTATGGACAAGAGCTTTCTGAATAGGTCTCCAAAGCAAAGAAATGACTCCAAAAATTCCAAGAATTAACAGATGAGACTGTGTGAAAATGAGATATTTCTGTTCAGTAAAGAAGATGATCAGCAGAGTGAACAGAGAAAATAACCTTTTCCCGTTGTACTTTGGAGTCCCAGTATCTAGAATTTATGACGAAATGCAAAGAGTAACATCAAGGAAACAAAACTACCTTTGAACATGTACTAATGAAATAAATAGACCAACGTCTAAAGAAGAAACACAAATGTACACAAAGTATTCTTTAAAAGTCAGTATCTCTACCTATCAGGAAAATGAAAATCAAAACCTCATTGGTACTCCATGTCAGAATTGGTACTCCTGGTCAGAATGGCTGTCATCGGGAGGCAGAAACCTAGTGCAGTGGAAACTCCATGGAACCTATGAGGGTGATGTAAACTAAGACTCCTAGTGATGGGGGACATGGAGTCTGGACTGAGCATCCTCTGTAAACAGGTAAGACCTTGAGTGGAGGAACAGGGATACCAACCCAGCCATCAAACCTCCAACCTACAGTTGTCCTGCCTACAGAGTGTTCTGAGACCGGAACCTGGTAGAATCATCATCAGAGAGACCAGAGATTCATTCAGCCACTGATGGGAGCAGATGCAGAATATCCCAGCCAAATATTAGGTGGAGCCTGAGGAGTCCTTCAGAGGAGGAGGAGGAAGGAAGAACTGGAGGAGCCAAAGGCGTCAAGGACACCATGAGAACATGGTCCACAGAATCAGCTGACTGGGACTCAAGTGGGCTCACAGAGATCAGGGAGCCTGTAGAGGACTGGAATAAGTCCTCTGCATATGTGTTATGACTGTGTAGCTTGGTGTTCTTGTGGGATTCTTAACCATGGGACAGAATCTGACTCTTTTGCCTACCTTTGGGACCCTTTCCCTCCTTTACTGGGCTGCCTTATGCAGGCTTGATGTGAGACTATGTGCTTGGTATTATGGTAACTTGTTGTGCTGTATTTGGCTGCTGTCCCTGGGAGGTCTGCTCTTTTTGGGGTAGACGTGGGGTGGGTGTAGACCTGGGGAACAGGCAATGTCGAGGAGAGGGTGTGGGAAGGGGAGGAAGGGAAAACTGTAGTCGTGATGTAATATATAAAGAGTAAATAAATAAGAAAAGAATAAAGAAAAAAGAGAAAGGAAAAAAAGAACAGAAAACTCACCAGAACCCCTGGAAAGGATGTGGGGAACCAGGGACTCTGATTCACTGCTCATGAGTGTGAACTAGTACTGCCATTGGAGAACTAGTGTGGATTTTCCTCCATAATTAGAATTGGACATTCCATATAAGCCAACTGTACCACTCATGGACATATACCCGAAGAACTCCATACTCTACCGCAGAGATTCTTGTATATCCGTATATCCAGTTCACAATCATTATGAAATGAAAGAGTCTAGATGACCAGCAACAGATGAATGGGTAACAAAAATGTGGTTTGCACACACTATGGAATTTTACTGAGCTATAAAGAAAAGTGAAATTTGTAGGAAAATGCAAAAGTAAGTGGGGTGGCCTAGATTCAGACAAACATCACATTTGCTCTCATGTGCAGATCTTTGTTTTAATGTGTCCATTTTAATGTGTCCATTTTAATGTGTACACATTTGTATAACAATGCATGCAAATGTGGGTGTAGGTTATGAAACCTGGAAGGAGACTATGAGAAAAGAAAAAGACGTTTTGAAGAAGGGAGGGCAGGACTAAAGGACACGCGTGATAAGAAAGCAGAAAGAGGTCGGGGGAGAAATAAAGGAGACAAGGAAATGGGGGAGATAAGAGAGTCAAGGGACAGGCTAACACAGATTGTGTTTGAAAATGCCGCAATGAAACCTAACGCCTTGTATGCTGATTTAAGAAAAAGAGAAAAAAAATAAACTTTAGCTGTCAAGACACTATTGACTCTCATAGGATGAATGTAGTCACTTGATGGCCCTATACTGTGTGAGAGAGACAAGCACACTAATTCTCAAGGAAACAGATGTGACTGCTCATTTGGCCCCCTTTCATATTGGTGCCTGAGATGTATAGTTAATGACAAGTCTGGTTAAGCAGCTATTCTGCTGACATCAAGTATGGAATTCATATGGAAGAATAGAGCTAAGAATACAGAAGGATTTCCCAGCCAGTATTTCCAAACTCAGAAAACCTGAAGAGGCTGAAGAACAGAATCTTGAACATGTTGAAGTATGTTTAAAAATAAAAAAAAAAACCTACAAGTCAAGGGGGAAATCTACGACTACAATGAAAGAAAATGGAAGAACCCAAACCCAAATATACGACATAAAATTTAAAACATAAAGCTTATGAGAGTAGAGAGGAAAAAATATGTCAGCTGACCTGTGGTTACAGAGGTCTATGGGAACCAGAGGCATAGCTCGCACTGACAGTCACAAAGGTCTAAGAAAGTCGGAGTGTGAACTAGAGGGTCTGTGGTCAGAGAAAGTCAGATTTGCAGAGTTGTAAAGATTCTCAGCTGACCCAAGTTATAGAGACCCAGAGAAGTCAGACTCTAAACTGGATGCCCTGAGTTGGCAAGGAGACCTAGAGGGGCCAGAGGTCAACTGGCTGACATAAGGTCGGGAAAAGACACTACTATTAAAGGGGAAGCACAGAGAGTGCTGTAAAACAAACTCCAGAACTCGCCTGCTTGTGAAAGAACAATTCAGTCCTGGAACCCTCTCCTCCTCACTGACTTTGAATCTGCTAATGATAACTGGCATGGATTTCAAAAGTCTCTCCTCTGCTACTATCAAGGTTTCTCTCCACTGGAGAGCTGTGATTCAGGAGCATCTATAGTCAGAAGGTGTGTGTGCAGATTTCCTCTGCTTGGGATGCCTATACAGATACTGCTTCCAGGAACGAGCCTATCAGAAGACACACAGATAATGCCTTATTTCAAAACCATAACGACTTAAAAAGAATACCTGAAAAAAGCCTATTCTAGAGCTCAAAACTAAGGAAGTGGATAATTGAGGTACAGTGTCTTCTGGAAGGGGTAGAAATCCTTAAACAAAAGTACTCAGTTCACTTAACGGTTCTTAAATTTCTTAAATTTCACTGAAGTTCTGCATTTAATTTGTTTTAGAGTACTGCATTCGGTAGAGGGTTCATCCATCTGGGAAAACATCACCTAAGCTATGCATTTAAGAAATGAGACTGTACAGAGAGGCCACCAAGAGTTGTTGCAAGGCCAAAGTAGAGAGAATAGATCCTGAGGTGACAATAAATTGAGAAGTATTATTTTAAAAAAGAAATAAAAAGGAAAGGAAAGGACACAACTGCTCCTGGGTATGGGGGGGGGGGAGAAAGTTTGTTATAGATCTGTGGGAGAGCATGGTTAGAGGCAGGGACATCTGGAAGAGATGTGACCAGACTTTGCTGAGTCATGTCGGTAAAGGAGAAGGGGAAGAGAGAGAGAGAGGGTAGAGAGAGAGAGAGAGAGAGAGAGAGAGAGAGAGAGAGAGAGAGAGACCACCTGCAGCAGCCACCAGTTAGCCCAAGGGTTCAAAAGAAGTGCTAGCCAAAATGGGTGAATATTATCAGGAAGGGCATCCCAGCTCCTTGGGCTGGAGAGTTCAGGGTAGGGGTGGGTTATGTTAGCCAGAAGGACCCTGTAACAGGTAGGGACTGAAGGATGCTGGAGAACCTGGTGGCCAGGTCCACTTTGGTATGTTAAATAGGTCTTCAGCCTTTTTTTTTTCTTTCAGCCTGGGTTTGAGACTTAACAGGGGTGGTGTGGGAGAATTGTCTGTATTCTGTCAATCATGTTTTAAATAAACGCTGATTGGCCAGGCAGGAAGTATAGGCGGGAAAACCAAACAGGAAGTAGAAACGATGCAAGGAGAACAGGAGAATTATGGGAAGGAGGAAGCCGATTCCTCCCACTCCTGCCTAGATCACCGAAGCAGCAGGATGGGATCTGCCCCACTGAAAAAGGTACTGAGCCACATGGCTAACATAGATCAAAAAATGGGTTAATCAAGATGTGAGAGTTAGCCAGGGAGAGGCTAGAGCTAATGGGCCAATCAGCTTATAATTTATGGAGACCTATGTGTGATTTTATTTGGGGCTTGCCAGCTGTGGGGTACCAGGCTGGACAGAAACCCCCAACAAGCAGGCCCCCTTCATGTTACACAGGGAGGTAGAATTACAGCAGGGAGCAAGAGAAGGCAGAGATAGGAAGTTTGGTCCTTCAACCTGGTGCTCTGCCAATGGAGGACCTACAGTGAAATGTATGTGGGCATGAGTAGCCATCTTTCTGCAGCTGCATGGTGTGTGCATGGTCCTGGAACTAGAGACTGGAGACACAGCTGTCTTTTGTTCATTACATAACCCTCACAGGTCCAGAAAGCAAAGTAATCAATTCCTTCCCTGCTGTGGAATATTAATTTAAGATGTGTTACATTTGTTTATACTGTGGAACATTTGTTTAATGATGCAAAGATGTGCTGCATTCTTTTATGTTGCATTTTTTAATTCAGTGAAGCTGTGTTGTTTTGCTTGTCTAAAACACCTGATTGGTCTAATAAAGAGCTGACTGGCCAATAGCAAGGCAGGAAAAAGGCTAGGGGGCTGGCAGGCAGAGAGAATAAATACAGGAGAAATCTGGGAGGAAAAGTTTGGGGAGCAAGAAAGGGAGGAGAGGAGGATGCTGCGGCTCAGCCACCCACTTACATAGCCAGACATGGAGTAAGAAGGAAAAAAAAGATATACAGAAATAGGGAAAGGTAAAAGCCCAGAGGCAAAAAATAGATGGGATAATTTAAGTTAAGAAAAGCTGGCAAGAAAGAAGCCAAGCTTTTAACCAGGCTGGGCATTTATAAGAAAGAATAAGTTTCTCTGAGTGTGTTTATTTGGAAACTGGGGGGCATGTCTCCAAAGAGCAAAGAGAAAAAAAAAAACCCAAACCACTGCATTCCTCTCTTCTGCCTTTCAGGCTCCTGGTTGGGTCTCCAATCAGAAAAGTTTATCCATCATGAGCAGGGAATTGGGACATACACAGTCTCTATACCCTGCCTTTGGCATGACAAAGGATGTCCAGTTGGCTTGAGGCTAAGATGGTGAATGACCTGCACAGGTGACCATGATTATACAATATCTGTTTCATCAGTCAGTGGGGGAAAATTAAAAAAAAACCCACCCCCCAACTGGCACACTACTACAACAGTGGTGACACATTCTAGAATTTCCCAGCATTCCTTGCTCTTGTGCGACACAGGTGCAGTGCATCTTCTCTTTTCCTACAGTTCATAGAGACTTTTATGGTATTTTAAAGAACAGTATATAAAGCAATGGTCTCCATTGTTACATTTTCACACATCCTATTAGCATTGAATCCTGTGTGTACCCAATAATCACTATCTTTCCCTGGCTCTTCCCTCCTCACTGGTTCATCTTTCTCCAGACGGTTCCTTTTCTTTTCCATGTCATACATATGTTGGAATTTATGTCCTACAGATGGTAGAGACAGTCAATATTGTCTCTCTTCACCCCACTTAGAGTCTCATCCTTTAGTCCTCCCACCACCTCCATAGCTTTCATACTATACATGTATAGACACACACCCATACCGCCATCTATATATACATAAATACAGATTTGAAGATAAGAGAAAAAAAAACACGAGATGTTTGTTCCTTTGGGTCTGGCTCATTTCACTTAACAAGATGATCTACAATTCCATCTATTTCCCCCAAAATGGCACAATTTTATTCTTCTTTGTGTCTAAACAAAATGTTATTATGTATATAATATTACACACACACACACGCTCACACACACACATACACACATACACACACACACACACACACACACACACACACACACTCCCAGTCTTATATTGATGGACAGTTAAACTGATTCCATATTCTGGCTATTTTAAGAAGTTTATCAAGCCCAGTGGATGTGTAAACATCCCTGTGGTATGCTGACTTAGATTACTCTAGGTTATCTACCTGGAAATAACAGAGCTGCATCACATGGTCATTCTAGTTTTAGTTTTCTGAGGCATTTCCTCACTGATTTCCATAGTGCTGCGTTGGTTTATTCTTTTAGTTGCAGTGAATACGGGTCCCTGGGTCCTTACATCCTTGACAACATTGCTTTTTGTATGAATACCATGCCATTGCTCTGAGCTGGAATCTCCGAGTAGTATTAATTTGCATTTCCTTGCTGAGGATGTTAACCTTTCTTTCAAAAATTGACTAGCTATTATATTCCTTGTTTTGAAGACAGTGAGTTCAGTTCAGTTGACTGGATGATATGACATTTTGCTGCCCGATATTTGAAGCTTGTTTTTTTATTTATAAATTCTAGTGATGTTAATCTGTCACATGTACAGTTGGCAAAGATTTTGTCTAATACTGTAGGTGCTCTCTCTTCTCTCTCACATCCTTTGCTGTGCAGAAGGTTTTGCATGTCATGCAATCCCAGGGATCAATATTTGGTTATTTCCTATGCTGTGCTGGTTCTTTGCAGAAAGTCCTTGCCTGTGACTATAGAATAATACACTTGATTTATGCTTTTCTGTAGCAATTTCAGCATTTTAGAGCTTATATCGAAGTAGATCCATTTTGAGATTATTTTGTGCAGTGTGAGAGATAGAGTCTAGTTTTATTTTTCTACACATACTTACGAGAAGGAATTTGGGCACACTTAATACAAAGGGCAAAGGAACACACTGATATTTGCCACGTGCAACACAAGCACAGGAGCCTCAGAGGATTTAGGCCTGCCAGCACCTTGATCTTAGACATTCAGAATTTAGAATTGTGGGAAAATAAATTTGTATTGAGCAAGCCATTCAGTCTGTGGTGTTTTGTTCTGGTGACCCCAGGAAAATTACTTTTTTTGTTGTTTGTTTTGAAATGGAGCTTCACTTTGTTCCAGCTGGTCTGAAAGTCCCTGTGTAGTCAGTGGTGACCTGTGTCTTAAGGTTTCTCCTGCGGTGATAGAACAGAGTGCCCAAAAGCAACTTAAGAGGAAAAGGGTTATGTTAGCTTATAGCTCCACAGCATAGCTCATTACTGAAGGAAGCCAGGGTGGGAACTGAAAGAACCCAGAGATAGGAGATGAAGCACGAGTAATGGGAACTCTGCTTACTGGCTAGCTTTTCATAGCTTGACCAGCTTGGAACAGCAACCGAAAAGAGGCCAGAGGCACTTTATATCGGCATAAATAGTATAAGAGGCTACGCCCAAGTGGGCCGGTAACTTAAGGGCTGCTGGTGGTAGGAATTCCTACAGCAGGTTGGTACCAGTATATATGGATTGGGCCATTCCACATCAATCATTGAACAAGACTGTGCCCCACAGGCCAGTCTGGTGAAGACATTTTCTCAGTTGAGGTTCCCTCTTCTTTGATGATTTAAGATTGAATCAGTTTGACCCAAAACAAGCCAGAATACTTTGAGCCCCTGATGGCTCTTTCAGCTTCCAACTTAGGGATTACAGGCACCAATAGCAAGGCCAGCAGGTGAGGCTTCATTTTTAACACAGGCACTGACTCAGGAATCCGCATATGAAGACATGGATAATTTGATACTGGATTGCAAATTAAAAGCAACCAGCAAGTAGTTGCAATTTCAATGTAGAAATCAAGAGGCTTCTTACCACCGAATAAACTAGCAAGCAAATGAGCATTAATGGTGCCGGCTACGGTTAAGGGAAGAGAGAAGGACAACGGCTCAGGCCGGGGACTGATCCTAGTTCTCATCCAGTAAAAATTGTGTTGGTTTCAATTTTTCACAGACACCTCAAGAGAGACCGGGGTAGGGATGGAGTTGGGGTGGGGGCTTTTGTTCAGCATCATACAGCAGCTCCTCATAGTGTGTCACTTGGTCCAGACGGCTGGACTCTAGGGCTTAAAGTGACGGGAAAGGGACTGGCCAGGTGGCTCAGCAGATTAAGGTGCTTGCCACCAAGCCTGATGGCCTGACTCGCATGGTACAAGGAGATTCTCCCAAGTTGTCATCTGACCTATATAGGAACACCATGCCAAATGCATGTACACACACACACACACACACACACACACACACACACACACTGTATGAAAGTGTAGTAACCCAATGAGTGACAAATACAAGATTCTGCCCCACCTGGATTGTTTATGAATAAACCCATTTTGAATTTCTTTCATTAAAGTACAACTCTTTATGTCCTTACCATCCTAAAACATCCTCTCTAGGCCGGAGAGAAAAGTGTTTCTTTTCATGTACAAACAAATTAAATATTATGGAGTTATCACAGAGAACAATAACACATCGATGAGGGATTTCAGCTTTTACTAACTTGGACAATGAACAATTTTCTTGCCCAGAACTCTGCTGGGATGAAGCATCGCCCATCCTGCAGGCTGTGCCCAAACAGTGATTAGGCAATTATCTCCTCATTTCCAGAACTGGATGTTTCCTTCATTGTCTTCTGGACTCCCCTCAGGAGAAAGGAGATTATTTCCAGACACAGAGTCCTCCATCCTGCTGCCACGAATTTCATCAGCTTTTCCTTCTTCATGCACTCAATTTATTCAGGTGCACTGCCAGAGACTTTTCATTATAGGTTAAAAAAAAAAATCAACCAGCTCCAACAACAAAGGGGATTTACTGACGCCTGTCAAAGCAACCCTAGCAGGTATGGTTTATGCAATTTATTCTGGATTCTGGTTTCTTTCTCTGTGACTATTTTCATTTTATTATCTATATTGCATTTCTATCCTCATGACACAGAATCCTATGACCATAGAGTTTCCCAGAATTAAGGGGCAAAGTTTTAGAGTACTATTCCTGCTTGACTATCGCAGAGTGCATCTTGCTTATGAGATAAGAAAACACATGGTTGGTGATCTTTGAATGACCTTTGAAGAGGTGGAGTTTGCGTGATTGTTTTGCCTAACCTAATCCCACAGTCAAGCTGTAGCTGCCAGACTGCACAGGCTTTAGAGAGTTGAGTACAATCCCTTCCATTCAACTGGCAAGTTCCCCTGATAATTTCCCCATGTAATTAACCCCTTAAAATTTTCTCCAATTTTCTTGCTTTAAATTTCTTGTCCTGGAATCTTGGAAGGGTGAAGAGTATCCTGGTTTGATTTCTTTTTCTTTTTTTTTCTTTGATTGAAAGTAGATTTTTAAAATTATCTCACATAATATATCCTAATTATGTTATTTTTCTCCCTCTACCCTTCCCATTTTCTCCCTACCACCCTCCTGTCTGGATACACTCCCTTTCTGTTTTTCATTAGAAAATGAGAAGGTTTCTAAGAAATAATAATAAATAAAAAAGATAAAAACTAAGATATCAGATTTGAACAAGACAAACAGATAGAAAAAAGCCCAAGAGAAGGCACCAGAACCAGAGACACACACATTGTCACACTCAGGAATCCCATAAAATCACTCAGCTGGAGGCCCTAATGCATCCACAGAGGACCTGGTGCAGACCCATGCAGGCCATCAGCGTGTGGAGAGCAACACCCTGGGTTGTTTGAGGATTCACATAGGAATCCTTTGACCAACAACTCAGGTATGACCCAGTCCCTATACTCTAAACTTAGTTTGGTGATCAGGAATGGCCCGTTGG
Organism: Arvicola amphibius; assembly: GCF_903992535.2. Lineage (NCBI taxonomy): Eukaryota > Metazoa > Chordata > Mammalia > Rodentia > Cricetidae > Arvicola > Arvicola amphibius. The sequence goes on from NC_052058.2 coordinate 44,986,682, forward strand.
AACTCTGTCTCGCTCATTTATCTATTTCCTTTAGATTGCCTTCATGTATGTGCGTGCTTTAGGAAGCTTCTATGGTAGTTATTCTCCATACTACCCTCAAATGGCCCTTGCTCTACCTGTCCCTCTTGGTGCCTTACTCTCTACCTAACTTTTTTTCTCCATTAGCTCCTTTACTCTTTTGGGTTTTTTTTTCCTTTTGCAGGGCCCATCGCCGAGCTGCCAAATAAATCGCACGTGGAAGCTTGTTCTTACTTATGAATGCCCGGCCTTCGCTTGGCTTGTTGCTAGCTGGCTTTTCTTGTCTATGCTTTGCTTCTGGGCTGGGCTGGGCTGGGCTTCCCCCCACTTTTTTTCTACTTCTGTGTATCTCTTACTTTCACTCTGTGGCTGACTGGGTGCCTGGGTGGCTGCCCCCGGCATCCTCTCCTTGTTCTTTTCCCCCCTCGCTTTCAGATTTCTCCTCCTATTTATTCTCTCTGCCTGGCAGCCCCACCCATCTTTTCTCCTGCCTGGCTATTGGATGTTCAGCTCTTTGTTAGACCACCAGGTGATTTAGACAGGCAAAGCACCACAGCTTCACAGAGTTAAACAAAGGCAGCATAAACAAAAGCAGCATGCCTTTGCATCATTAAATAAATATTCCAGAGCATAAACAAATGTAACACACCTTAAAATAATATTGTACAACTCCTAACCTCTGTAGTTCTATGGATTGTAGCTTGGTTATCATTAACTTAACAGCTAATATCGATGTATAAGTGAATCCATACCACATTTGTCTTTCTGAGTCTGAGAAACCTCTCAGGATGATTTTTCCTAGTTCCATATATTTGCTTATAAATTCCATTTTTTTCAAGGGCTGAGTAACACTTCATTCTATAAAAATAATATATTTTCTTTATGTATTCTTCTGTTGGGAGATAGCTAGGTTGTCTCCAATTTCAGGGTATTGTAATATAGGAACAGAGCAGCAGTGCACATGGTTGAACAAATGTCTTTGTTTTAGGATGGAACATCTTTTGGGTATAAACTCAAGAATGGTAAAACTGGATCTTGGAGTAGCTTGATTCCCATTTTCCTGAGGAACCACTGCATTGACTTCCATAGTGACTATACAAGCACTCAGTAGTGGATGAGTGTTCTGGCTTGGATTTCTTTATTCCAGTTTGGGCGACCTACTGGCATGGCTGCTCCCTTTTCATTCCGGTTATCACCCCTGTGCTCGGTTTATACTGAAAGATGGTTTATGTCTCCCAATCAAGTGAGCACAGGTAATGAGAAGAGCCAGAGAAAGCAGCTTTCATGGTCTTTCTTTTATGCCTTGCCCAAGGAGAGCAGAAGGAGATGTTGGGATTGTCCTAGCAGCTTGCCATCCTCAAAGAAGTGGCTCTGCCTTTCCTAGCCAGGGACATTTCATTAGCAGGACCAGCAAGCTGCAGGTACAATAGAACTAGACCCTGAGGGTGCCCAGGGGAGTGAGCTCCTGTCGTAGACCAGTACAAGTAAAATGAATTAGCTTCCAGTGGCTAAGAACTCTGGCTGCTCTAGGAAAGCAGATGCAACAACCCAGTCAGATGATGTTACTGTCAGATAATTCTTAGAATTTAAATGTGGTGTTTGTTCTTAAGCAAAAACATAACTCTAAAGATTCGGTACCCTTTTCTAGTGTCTTAAGTCAGGCAGGCTTCACCTTAGTGGGGGGGTGAGTTTGGTGACCAAGTTTTTAGGGGCAGAATGTAAGCTATCCAGATGACCCAAGTGATTATCCATAAAATATCAACTCTTTTAATTTATATAAATACTACCAGCAATCTTGCCCTCCCTTTTACTACCAAGACTCAACAAGGCCAATAGTGAACTCATTTTCAAGTTAATATTTTAATCAGAATAATACATGTATACAGTCTTACAGTATCATTTGATTTCAAATCTAATAATGAAAATGCTATACCTTCATGTCCTCTGATCTCAACCCTTAATCCTAGCAGCTATTAACTCTTCTAGATTTTAACTGAGTCTTCATCTCCATAGCAAATAGAATTCCAAGACAGTTCGTTTTCCTTGACTACTTTTCTTTACTGAGACCCATAGCATGTGTCTTCTTTTTCTGTTTCCCTGTTTCCCTCTTACACAGTACAGCTCTGTCACGTTTCGTCTCATCAATGTAGAGTTTTCATGATCATGGCCATGGAAATATTTTCATCTGAGCCATTTCCTTTCCTAGAAGCCCCACTGTTTCCACTAGAGTTGTAATAATTTCTCCACCTTTCAGACGGCTTGATTTACTCCTTAGCTAACACGAATTTTTCTAACCCCAGCCCCAGTTCTCTGCCAGGAATGTCAAGTTCTTCTCAGCAGAACCCAGCTCTGGGGCAGCCATCAGCTTCATCTTTCCAGGGAGACTTCTTAATGAGTTTTCTTCCTCTTACTTTGCCCAGCACCCGGAGTTCCTGAGACTGACATGCAGTTATGGTTCAGAGCTTCCAATCCCCAATGCCGGGATATCCAAGAGAGAACAATATTAATGTTACCTTGAAGGTACAAATAAATCTATAAAAAAATCTATAAAATAATCCGTTCTGTCACTCTGTGGAAAGATTGAATATATAGAGCTATCAAAGGCATCTATGCTTGGGACTGAGACATAAATACAGGGCACCTCTCTTCTCTGCTAAGACCTCAAGGCAACTGCGCACTGTTAAGGCCAAGAATAATGATGCCTCGTATATGGTTTGTTGTCATATTTAGTTCTTTTTCAGCAGACAGGAAGTAGGAATGTTAGCTAGAAACAAACATATAATCAAACAAGCAGTCTCTCTGTCTCCTTCCTCCTCTAGATGAAGGCCGTGTAGATTTGATCCTGGGAAGCAGTTCAGAGGCAGAGTCTTGACTAACACATATGAGGTCCTTAGTTTGGCCTGCAGCACTGCACACACAAAAGAGTAGAATTTTTCTTTCTAAATGAAGCCATGAAACCTAGGAAGCTCACTGAACCCCTCCCCCTTTTCTCTTTGAGATCTCTCTGACAGGGTATTCCATTTGCAGGGAAAGGGATATGCCGAGGAGCAGGGAGTACGGACCACTAAGCCTTGCTGAGGCCTCCAAGTCCCGACCATTAGCTTATAGTCACTACTGTCTAGCTGTTCTCCAAGGCTGCCCACTTCCTTCATCAGGCACATAATGAAGATAAACACCCCAGACTACATATCCTGCAAAAGCTCAGTTAAATACGTTCATGGCAAGTTCCTTGTGACTGTGGCTGTGGAAACATCAGCCTTGACTCTGGAGATATGATAACAGAAACTTTATGACTTTTTCTTTGCTACAGGAGTTTGGTTTCACTTTTCCACCTTTCACTAGATTAGCCAAGCTCAAAATACACAAAAACCTGGAGTAAACGAATGCTGAGATATTCATACAGTTCATAATGTATGTACTATATTGAATTCAAAATAGTGCCTGCTTAACAAAGCATATTATCTACATCTCAAGTTTAAGCAAATTAGAAAGGGAGGTATTGGGCCATGTGCTGAGTAACGGTGTTTCAATCAGTGACAGATTAGAAACCCTTAGGCACCTGGCATGGTAGAAGCCTTCCTGCATGCCAGTTAGCACCCACTGCCAGTACACTATAGGAGCAATAAGATCCCAGGACTTTCTGAGATGCATGAGCTGTTGGGCTAGAGAAAAGGGGACCGGCTACGGAATGACACCATTTTTGAGGCTCTGCTTGCTGCCAATCAAACTCTCATAATTCTCCTTTTATGGTGTTTTTTCCTCTATCCAAGAAGTGATCCTTGCCTCCAAGTACCACCTCCTTAACTCAGGGTTCAAGCAGTATTTATGGCCTATTGCCCACAGGGTCTTTGCCCAGGCTACTGCTGCACAGCAGATAGTAAACGAACACACATTCTCTGTTACTAGATCATGAACCTTATTCGGCCTTGACATGATGTCTTTTAGGAGTTTGTTTATGGCATCCGATGACCCTGGAGAGGGTCATCAATGGCTTAGAGGATTGATGGGGAGGTGGAAAAACTCAATAAGGGTATGGTTGAGATAAAAATGGCTTTACTCTTCAGATCTGGATAAAGGATGGAGATGGTCCTCAGGAGTTTAGAGACACTTTCCTAGGGTTGCTAATGAAGGACTGGTGGGAACTGACTAAAAGTCCACAAATATAAAAAAGACAAGAGACAAGTAACTACAGGAGAAGGGACAGCCCCCAGCAGAGTCCTCAGTGAGGGTTCATCCTGAGCGACAGGTAACCGTAAGTGAAGGGACAACCCCCAGGAAAGTCCTCAGTGAGGGTTCCACAGAGCATGTGCTGCCTCCATGAGCTTCTTATAGACTCTGAAAGTGCAGAGAGACCTGGTGATAGAGAGGTGGCCAGTGTAAATCCCAGTCACCAGTAAAGCCAGGGTGGACAAAGAAACAAGCCCAAGTTGTCTTGGAGGCATACATCTGAAAGAATACCCTTCCCTGAGGATGGTCCCAGGCAGGTCCCTCAGGAAGGATCAAGAGGATTTTGTTGACTTAGCAAGTGACAAATCCATGCCTTTTATAACCCTTGGAGACCTTCTAGGGGCAAGAGAAATTGAGGCAGGGGAACAGTGATATTGACATCTTGGCTCCATATAACTGTTGTTAATGTATCTCTTAGCTGTTTTTTAAACATTTAAAATTAAAAACAAACTAAAAATAGAAGAAATCCATGAGGAGAGATACTAGTTTTGTATAACTATAAGATGCATTTGCGTGTGAAGCTGTGTGAGTGGACAAAGTCCAAAGCTAAAAGAAAGCAAAAAAATTTAAAGTAAAAGTTACAGTGGGGTAAAATTAATTTATTGCTTATGAAAGAAAGATGCCATGTTCAAAGTTGGCATAGCCTGGGTGAAGAATGTTCTGAGGGAGTTAGGTGTAGAGTCAAGCCTGAGGCCTTCCTGTCCAGTGTCCCCTGGACACAGCCAGAGCTACAGTTCTGCAGGCTCCATCTGTGGCAAGGTCCCAACACAGCACGGCCACTCTTCATCTGCTGTCACATCCTTTTACTCTGTCTTTTGGTCACACATGCTCGTCACGATGCCACAATCTTAAGTAGTCTTCAGTGCAATAACAAATTGTGTAGACTTGTACCTAGTGTTGGAGGGAGGGCTGCTTGTTCTTCCTGGCCACTTGGCTAGCTAAGACCTGGAATAATCACACAGAAACTGTATTCATTAAATCACTGCTTGGCCCATTAGCTCTAGCTTCTTATTGGCTAACTCTTACATCTTAATTTAACCCATTTTTATTAATCTGTGTATTGAGACATGGCAGTGGCTTACTGGCAAAGTTTCGGCATGTCTTACTCTGGCAGCTCCATGGCATCTCCCTCTGGACTACATCTTTCTTCCTCCCAGCATTCAGCCTACCTTTCCCTGCCTTGCTATAGGTCCAAAGCAGTTTCGTTATTCATTAATGGTAATCACAGCACACAGAGGGGACTCCCACATCAGCCTAGGAGTTGTCCACTATGCCACACAGCCTGGGCGTAGACTAAGAATGCCATTGAAGTTGGCACCCATAGCGTGATGAGGTCACCTAACTCATTTCTGGGAACGTTTCGCTGCTATTAAACAGCCTGTGACTGCAGTCTGCAGGTGGTTATCTCCATCCCCGTTAAAATCAGCATCTGTAAGGCAGTGGATTTGATTTTCACAGGTCCTGAATGCTTACTGGTTCATTGACTTGAGATGCTCATTCAGAATTCACCTGAACTGAGTCTACCTGGAACACACGTGAGCTCAGGAATGTCAATAGGAAGGGAAGAAAGGCTTTATAGGCATCTCCACTGTGGAACCCTGACTATGTTTGATGCTGTTCTAACTGCCTCACTGAATGAACTGGTTGGACAAATTTCCTTGGTCTCAGAAACAATCCACTGTGACAGCACTCATGGTAAGATTCAACATCACTGTGTCAAAGCCTTACATGCTTCCTTGAAGTTAGGATGGAGATTAAGCCCCATACTGCAGGCCAGTGTTTACACAATTAGGAGGATTACAACAACTGACCAGCAGAGGCCCCATTAGCCTGAGACACCATGGCAAAAATTCCCTGTTTTGGATCCCTAAGGAAAGTAACTTTGAAATGGCCAGTCAATTGTTTGCTCTTCATTTCTACTTTTTCTGCCTTTTCTGCCTGCAAAGCCTTCCGTATCTACTCAGATCAGCCGCTGACTGGGATGCCATCTGCTTCAACAACTGTGAGCGAAAGCCGACTCCATCCTTAGGGTCCAGTTTTTCTCTTCTTTATTTATTTTTAATTGTGTTCCTTGAAAAACATTATAAAGGCCAGGGGTGTGTCTTAGCAGTAGAGTGATTGACTAGTTAATCTTCCTGCCCTGGGTTTGATCCTAAGTACCAAGATGGAGAACCTTAGTTTTCCTTTACGCGAAATATGTCAGGATATGCTATGAGCTTCGTGTTAGTCATGAAAAAAATGCTTAGGTGGCTTGTCTATACAGCAGAGCAGTAAAGATTAATTTCAGCTCCCTAATTAATGTCATTGGCTACTATTCAGGACTTTCTTGTACATGACATTGCCTAGTGTGTTACAGCATGGCTGGTCCTGGAAGTCATGGTCTAGAGGACATGTATGGAGCACTTAGATCTCAAAGGCCACACTGTGGCTAACAGAGGTATGAAGTCTTCTTCATGTGTCTTAGTGAGCATGGGCAGCCATCTCTGTTGGGTAAACTCTGGTGGGGTTGTCAGGCTACAAAGCAGTTTGCTTGGCCAAGGCTCAGAGAGTGCTGATTCATGGCTTCTCCCGTTGGTGTTGTGTGGCAGTGTCTCCGCTCTCCATGTGCATGCTTCTCCCGTTGGTGTTGTGTGGCAGTGTCTCCGCTCTCCGTGTGCATGCTTGGAGGGCTTTCTCATCTCAGTTTTGTTTAGTGATCTCCAGTGATGTCAGCAGGCTCTCCACGTGCTCTTCCTGATGTTCAGTGAGACTGAACGCCTTTCTTCTGTTTGCTGGTCACCGGGATACCTTGTTTTATGAGCTGTCCTCAGAGCAATACTTAACCACGTTGACTGTAATCTAGGCCACAGTTTTAAGAGGCCATGCTCATCCTCATAGATCCCCCCACTACTGGGTCAGGCACTTTTCTTCACATAACGGCTCACTCTGTAGAACGTGACAAAGCTGCATAGGAAAAAGACACCCCTGCTTTCTTCTAGAAATGAGAAGCGGACATGAACAGCATGGATTTTTAGCAAGTGGTATTTAGCACTTGACAGAGTAGTGAGGTCTCTTCCTCTATCCCAGCGGCCATATGCTCACAGGTGACAATTCTGAGAATGCTTACCTCTTGGAAAAAGGCTGCCTTGTTATAGCTTGACATATGGTTAGTGGTAGGTGGATCCTCACTTCCCCGTAGGACATCTTCTCCCAAATGCTTTCCTGGCAAGGTCACCATTTGCGGGGACATGTCTAAGTCTTACAGTATGGACAGTGTCCATCCCACAGGTTCACCCTGTGTCAGTGGCTGTTGAAGAATTTCTTTTCAGGACACAGCTTTGGAAATGGCTTTGTGAAAGGCCAAGGTTTAAGTGTGTTTAGTGACAGCACGGAAAGGAAGGACTAGAAATCCTAGAAACAAACGTTGGTGAACAAAGCCTGGCTGCTCGGATTCTCTAAAGCTCTTACCTCTTCGCAAATTGGGGTTGAGCAGCCAGGACCCACTTGTCAGGTTGCTGTAGGAGTAGAGTAAAGGCAGCAGAGTGTGTAACAAGCTCGTCGAAGCCTGATTCCTGTTGTTTCCGGAGCACTAAACACTGCTCCCGAACTTTACCCTTAAAATAACTACCTGTCACCTACTTGCAAAGTTTTCTCTGAGTTTGAAATGTCACTGGACATATTAACTCCACTCCAGGATAGACCCTGTGCCCAGGAGTAGATGGCTAACACAAGAGAAATTCCATTTTTTTCCATCTTTTTAATCTTTTACTTGTTTAGTTTGAATTTCAATTTTGTAGGATTTTGTTTTGTTTCTGAAAGAGAAAGAGAGAAAGGGTGGATAGGGAGGTGAGGGGGAATCTCTCAGGAGAAGGGAAGACATGATCAAAATATATTGCATAAAATTTTAAAATTAAAAATGTTATCTGTTTCTCAGATACTATAGATAGACTGGCCAACCAGACAGATCTGCTCCACATGATGTAGACAGGAAAGCTATGTGGTGGCTGCCTCTAGCTGGACATTGGCTGATGCTGGAGTCTCCAGGATGATGAACAATCCCTCCACCGCTGGACCAGATGCGTTCCTGTCATTGTGGTCTACTGGGTATGAGTCCTACCACAACGCTGCCTAGGAAAAGTTCTTCTCTGTGTCCTTCAGAATCTATAGCAAACCCTTGCTCCAATCACTTTGTGTAACAGGGCAAAGACCTTACACCCACCTCCTCCTCTTTTCTCCTTTCTTCCCATTCCCTCTCTTCCCCTCCCCTCCCCTCCCCTTCCCTTCTCTTCTCTTCACCTTTCTCCTTATCCTCTTTCTCTTTCCTCTTCTCTTATGGCATCTGAATTTGGTTTAAATCCACAGCCACACTGGAGGAAATCTCAGCTGAAGATCTGCCCCTGTCAGGTTGGCCTGTTGTAATTCTCTTTTTTGGTTTTTTTAATATTTATTTATTTATTATGTATACAACATTTTGTCTCTTGTACACCTGCAGGCCAGAAGAGAGTACCAGACCTGATTACAGATGGTTGTGAGTCACCATGTGGTTGCTGGGAATTGAACTCAGGACCTTTGGAAGAGCAGGCAATGCTCTTAACTGCTGAGCCATCTCTCCAGCCCCCTGTTGTAATTCTCTTAATTGCTAATTGATTGATGAAGATCTGGTCCACTGTGGGTGGAACTATTTCTGGGAAGGTAGGCCTGGGATGTTTTAGAAAGGTAGTTGAAGAATCCAGAGGAAGAAACCCTGTAAATAGCATTCTTCCATGGTCTCTACTTTAGTTTAGCTTTCCTCAATGATGGACACATAGTCCAAACAAGCCCTTTCCTACCCTGGATGCTTTAGTTAAGCGTTTTAGCAAAGCAACAGGAAACCTACTTAGAACATCACCTCCTTCCCTTGACCATGTTGGTGTGCTCAATGAGACCCAATTGCTAGGACCTATATCTGAAGGTCTAACGACTTTTCTGGAAACATCAGAATCCTGTTTTTAGTATACATGACAGTTAAGAAGGTGTGGAGAGCCAACTCTCTGTGGGATCAGTTCTTGGCCAAAGTCTGAAAGAGAGGTAACATCTTCCATGTGGTAGTTTTCTAGAACTTCTGTAGCAAGAGATGACAAATTGGGTGACTTCAAATAGTAGAAATACTCAGAGCATATGGTGGGGATGGGGAAGAAAGCATGGAAGAACTGGAGGGTTGTGAAGGTAGTGGACACAACCTGGCTCTTGTATTCATGAGCTCACTATGGCCATGGTTACCCATGGCTATGGTTGCCTATAGAAAATCTGCACTAAGTCACTACGGCTAGATCAGTCAAAATTCCAACAGAAAGTACTAGTTAGACTCAGCAGATTATAGAAGAGGGGCTGGCACGAAGGTGGTAGCCAACATGTTTCAGAGGGTGTAATGGAAGCGAGACTGGGAAGTTGGCCACGGGTGTGATCAAGGTACATCGAATACATGTATGAACTTGACAAAGTTAACTTTTAAGAAAGGCAATAAGGACCCACAGATAAGAGACATTTACTGCCCTCGAGTTTTGAGGGTTAAAATGTTGCTGGGCTCTGCCATTATGGGCACACACCTCTTTGCCTCTTTCTAGTTTTGGAGACAGCTTCAAATCCCCTATGTCCACCGAGCTCTGCCTCCACACTCATAGGACATTCTTCCTTTGATCACCTCATTGCGATTTATAATGACACTAGTCTTATTGGATTAAAAATCTAACCTATTCCAGTAGGACCATACCTTAATTATGCCTGTAATCACCCTATTTTCAAATAAGGTCATAGGCCGAGATTCTAAGGTTAATGTTTTATGTATCTTTTGAGTGTGTAAGAGATAATTAATTCAGAACATTTAGAGCTAGGACATCCTGTGGTATCAGTTTCGGTTTCTTACCAGAGTGTTCTCACAGACTTGTGCATGACATGTCCACCTAGTTGTCTGGCTACATAAAACACTCTTATTAGCTAGCTCCCACTCCCCTGAGGGTCCCTTGCTGTGCTCTTGGACTGAGGAGATCCGTTTCTGGCAAACCCAAAGAAAAATAATGAGTCAACAAGGAGCTCAGATGGTGGCCAGCACATTCAAATATCACCCCCTAGGCCTCAGTTGGCAGCATGGCGATGACTGGGGTCAGTGGATGGCAATTAGCACATTCTAGAGTTAAACAGAAGTGAAACCTTTATTTCCATTCCACATCGAAAATGAAGAAGATGGACCTTATGGCTGCCCAGCAGGGTGTCCCAGTTTCTAAGTGCAGACTTGAACTGTTGTGTGCTTTCTCTAAACACGGTGACAAATAGCTTTAATCCCAAGATTATACCATATGAGATTTATACTGCTTGTAGAAATACTCATGGGAGAAATGAAATGATATTCTATTCATCATTTTAAGGATCGTGGTTTTATGTGGTTGAGCCTCCTGGCACCCTATATACCTACCTGCCTAAGGATTCCTATACATAGAATTTGTGAAAGCATTCTTGTCACAATCCCTGCATCAATTTCAGTTATCTCTCATTAAGTCATATGCTATTTCAAAGAAATAAAATAGAATAAATGCTTATTTTCTCAGAAAATTGCTATTGATGAAAATAATCTCCATGATCTGAAGATGGTTGTTGCACAAGATGAAGATGGTTGTTGTATGAGGTGAAGATGGTTGTTGCACGAGGTGAAGGTGGTTGTTGCACGAGGTGAAGGTTGTTGTTGTATGAGGTGAAGGTGGTTGTTGCCCGAGGTGCAGGTGGTTGTTGCCCGAGGTGAAGGTGGTTGTTGCCCGAAGTGAAGGTGGTTGTTGTATGAGGTGAAGATGGTTGTTGCACAAGATGAAGGTGGTTGTTGTATGAGGTGAAGATGGTTGTTGCACAAGATGAAGGTGGTTGTTGTATGAGGTGAAAATTGTTGCACGAGGTGAAGGTGGTTTTTGTACGAGGTGAAGGTGGTTGTTATGTGAGGTGAAGATGGTTGTTGTATGAGGTGAAGGTGGTTGTTGTACGAGGTGAAGGTGGTTGTTGTATGAGGTGAAGATGGTTGTTGCATGAGGTGAAGGTGGTTGTTATCTGAGGTGAAGATGGTTGTTGTATGAGGTAAAGGTGGTTGTTGCATGAGGTGAGGAGGGATGCTGGTGGGAGATCTGGAACAGTTTCTGCCTCTGTGACTGATCACTACCAGGGAGTTCCCTTGTAGTCATGAATGCAAGGGTCAGAAATCCTTTCACATATGAGGAATCACCTGTGACAACCTTGAAACTGGGCTCGGGATGGGTGAAGAAGCCGTGTAAGCAAACTGTGCTCCTGGGTGGTGCTCTTTCCAGTTCCTTCAGCAGCCGAGTCTACAAGATTATCCTCCTGTTTTCTGAGCCAGCCATCAGACTAGTGGAGTATCTTACCTGTAAAGTCTTATCTGTCTATAGCAGCAACCAAGACCTCACCTCTCACCTGTGCTTGCATTAGTGTTAACAGCTGAAATCAGGGCCCAGAAAGCTCAGCTTCTGGCAAGATGCACTGCTCTATGGGGAAGGGCTCATAAATTCACACACTAAGGGCTTATGGTTCATGCATTTATGGGCTTACAGCTCACGTGTTTATTATATCAGCTCTCCTAGTTTCAGCAATGGCTCATTTATATAGTTATCTTTAACCCTCGAGGTGGAGATTAGGAAAAGCCCAATATTGCTTATTAATTAAATGTATTTCTTAGAAATCTACTCAGATGAGATATTTTATATGGGATGAATCCCTAAGAAGTAAGCTGAAACTTAATTATAGACATTAAATATTGTTGTATGAGGTGATCAGGCCAAGTCCTGCCACCCAGCTAGTTTAACCTGAAATAATTACACAGAAACTGTACTCATTTAAACACTGCCTTGCCCACTAGTTCTAGCCTCTTATTGGCTAACTCTCACATCTTGATTAACCCATTTCTAATAATCTGTATGTCACCACGAGGTCGTGGCTTACTGGGAAAGATTCAGCATGTCTGACTCTGACGACTCCATGGCAGCTCTCCCTGCCTGCCTCCTTTCTCCCAGCATTCAGTTCTCTTCTCCCTTGCCCTATCAAAATGCCAAGGCAGTCTCTTTATTCAACCAATGAAAGCAACACATCCTACACCAAAATATGACATTGGAAACTCCTAAAACCAGCCAAATCTTCAGATGCTAAATGTTCTAAATACATTTATAGGCACTCGGAAGGCATCTGGAAAAGAACTGGAAGGTTTGTCTAACTCCCTTCTACAGGTCACGTGTTTCTGAGCTAACTCTCTTTATTTGGAGAGGGAAAATAAAGTCAAGTGGGGTGAAGTCACCACGATATGTTTTCAGTAGAGAGAGAGATGTTTCGAATCGAATGGAGTTCAGTTCCTAGAGCAGGATGCCTTCCTCAGAAAGCGTCTGTTCTCAAGATGGTGTGTGCTCTCAGCACTTCTGTGTGCAAATAGTGTGTCCCATGGAATAGCAACATTGTCACACTCTGCTACACACGAGTGCATACATACATACACACTCACACACATTTATCAACTCGCTGTTGATAATGTCACATTGAGAAATTGTCACAGTTGAAACTGCACAGGCACACAGGATCAAGCCACCCAGCCTGTGGCCAGCTCTTCTTGTGACACAAGGCAGTGGTGTTCTGTTAGGAAGCCAACACAGGCATGGAGGTAGCCATGCTGGACAAGGCTACAAGACCAAACAGAAAGAAAACCCAGTCACCTCCAGCCTGATACACAAAGCAACCAGCCTGCTGTGAGCTTTGGGCCCCCAAAGCTTGCATTGGAAGAAGGCGTGAGATGGTGGCCTAGGCAGAAACCAAGGGTAGTTTTTCAGATAATAAAGAAAAACCCGGAAACAACACAACAGTCCAACAGCTTCTATTGACAGGATCACATATCACACCACGCAGGCCTCACGGGCAGATGACAGTAAAAGCAGACAGGTGTCCCCACATTTTAGGGATGGCAAAGAGATATGAAACTGGCTTTGGGTGACCACTAGTAGAGGCAGAGCTAGATTTGGGAGTGCACAGATCTGCAACCTGCAGCATACGGCTGTGCAGAGCCGAGATGGAGATGAGGCCCTATTTAATACTCTGAAGGGGGCCAGCAAGCTTGGGCAGTGGAAGAACCAGGTCAATAAATGACAATAGAGGCCACGGTCTCTTATGAGGGGTGTTTTCCACATGTGTTGGGACTTACTGAGTATCCTTATGTTTGGACATGACTCTTTTGTCCTTTGGGGAATGTATATATTTGAACTCTACAATAAATGTTATTGTTGTCACTTAGTTAAGGGATCCAAGATGCTAACCCCCCGAGAGGTTGGTGACCCTGAGATCAGTGACCCTGATGCAGACTGCTCTCTGTTCCTACTGGCGGAGGTTGCCTCAAACAAGCACAAGTCAATGGTTTTAAGGAATTGTAAAAAACAAACTTAAATTTATGATTAGACTCATTTCATCTCTGTTGGCTTCATGCATTTGACCCACCAGGAGCACCCAGAGGCAGACGTTTCCAAAGAGACCTGGGGCTGATGAAAGGTTGAAATCTCCCTCCATGACTAGGATGAAGTGGGACTGTCTCTCCATCCTGTTCCCAACCTGGCATTGGCAGTTAGTGGTCAGGGGCTGTAGGCAGACAGCAGAAAATAGAAAGTGCCTATTTTCTAGCTGGGAGGGCCCCATCTAAGCCCAAGTTTACTAGAGGGGATCTTCAGAAAGGGCAGAAGGAAAGATAAGACATGCAAATAGAGGCAGGCAGGGGGAAGATTAGGGCTGCTATTTGAATACATAAACCTCTTCATGTTTAATAAGTACTCATAGATCTGGCTAAGAAGGATTTAAATAAAACCGCTCTAAGCAGTATCCTCTCTGAGCGGCAGGTATCCTGGAGGAGGCATATGGGGCTCTGGCTTTGTTTTCTCATTGGGCGTCCGGCTGCTCCGGGCATGGGATGCTGGTTTGCGCTGTCATGGCCAGTTTTTATCACCACCCAATCCACAGCACTGTCGTGAGGTCTTAGAGACCATTCTGCACCCCAGCACTAAGTTTTGGGGTGGTGTCAAGTTGGGAGCATAGGCCCCTGCCCTTCGCATCTATCCCAGGCCTGGTCTGAACTCCAAATCCCAGTGGTCAGGACCACTCCCCAGGGTATTTAAGTGATTCCCCCCAAAAGAGGAACATGTGGTCTCCCTTTCTTCCTCCTGGGAGTTGCATTTTTGTGGCTTCCAGGTTCCCCCTCAGGGCCACCCGAGAGCGCAGATCTCCCATTAAACCTGAATATTTCTTAATTTGGCTTGTTTTGATTTGGCTTGACTGGGAATTTTTGCGTCGGCAGGTAGCTCGCGTTAAGAAATATTCCTAACAGGTGGGACTGGCTTATTCCTGGTTTCCAAATTTCCTTAGACCTGCTCATTCGGTGTTTCATGACTGGATGGCCCCTCAGAGCTGTTGAGCTGGGGATGGATCCGTGCTGTAGTGTGGTCCCAAGGGACTCTATACGGGACTGGTTTTTCTTAGAATTCTGAGAGGAACTCCCTCCTGTCTGGTTGGCTGAGCCAATGGGAGGTAGACGCAGAGTGCTGAGTTTTCATGTAGCAGGGAGTCCAAGAGTAGAGAGAAACTGAGTCCTCATGATAGGGTCAAATTCCTACCACCTGCTAGACCTGAAGCTTGCATCTGGAAACTACCTATGCGCTGTTCATTGGACAATTTCTCGGTTCTCATATCACTTTGATTTAGGCCAACTTTTTTTTTTTTTTTTTTTTTTTTTTTTTTTTTTTTTTTTTTGGTTTTTCGAGACAGGGTTTCTCTGTAGCTTTGGAGCCTGTCCTGGAACTAGCTCTTGTAGACCAGGCTGGTCTCGAACTCACAGAGATCCGCCTGCCTCTGCCTCCCGAGTGCTGGGATTAAAGGCATGCGCCACCACCGCCCGGCTTAGGCCAACTTTTGACTAATGGAATCCTGATAGATGTGTTCATCATCTTATCTTGATATCGTGCCTAAATTTTAGCCACTCTGTCTGGGATTCTACAGTCAGACTTTTGATGTTGAAGACTTCCTGATTCCTCTTCTCTGTTCCTTTAGACCAGTGGTTCCCAGTATGTGAAGAAGCATCTGGAAAGGAGAGGGGGCAGTTTTGGTTGTTGTAAATGGGAATCTGAGCATCAGCCAGGGATGCTGAAACCACCCTCCAGTGTGTAGGACAGCTGCCAATGACAAAGAGCCTCCCAGAAAGCAGCGCTGGTGATTCTCTTGAGAAACTACCCAGGGTATTTAAATCATCCTGCTACCTAGGCACTAATACTTTCTAGCAACCACTAATTTGTCATGGGGGGGGGAGGGGGCGGCGCTCTGTGCTGAACACTGCGATCGCTCCAGGGAAGCAGCAGAGACAAGTCTTTGAGGTCAGGGAGCTCAGAGATGCATTTCACACTAGCCCTCTGAGCCCCTTACTTCTTACCTCACGGAACCCCTCTGGACCTCACTTCACCCAGAGTCTCTGTTCATCTGGGCCCTCAGGGGTGTCCTGAAGATGGTCCATTGATGTGGAACATGACAAGGGACACGGGTCATCCCAGGTAGAGACCCTCAGCACGGTGATGTGCCACTTGTCACACAGGGCTTTTGGATTGTACTTTTCCTTCCTTCTTTTCCTGGAGCTCCTTCTCTAGAGGGGTAGCCACCTGTAGTTGTGTCCTTTGGCTCGATGAAGTGATGAGGGGCAGGTGCTGGTCGTGGGGACACTATTTGCAAGGGCAGAGGAAGTGGGAATGAATACCCTGTCTAGAGTATTTACGATGTACACTTTCTCGAAACTGCTGGCTAATGTCTGTGTGCGTCCGTCTCAGGTTTCCCTTCTGCACTATGCTAAGAGTGGGCAAGGATGTAGAAAGTGACTGATTACCTCGTTTCTGCACTATGGAGACAGGCGCACAGAGCAGGACACCCTTGAACACTGCCTGGCTGCTCTTTGGAAAACCTGCATATGTAATTTTGGCCTCCAAAGCTCACTCTGACAAGCATTTTTATGGGGCCACCGTGGCTATAGAAAGAGAGGAAAGCCTAGCATCTCTCCCTTGCCCCGTCACCACACAGGCAAACACAGCAGCCCTTCCCAGTTCCAGCCATGATAATCTTGAAGTTTACTAGGACAAAGTCTTCATACAGCTTTGCTGCCTGGGGTCAGGCAGGCAGCTGAAAAGGTGTAGCAATAGAGGCTGAGGCAGTGTAGGTGTCAAGGCAGCCATATAACAAAGGCGTGAGAGTCCGCTCCTGAGCAGCGGGTTCAGAGTGGAAGGGTTTTCTTGATGTATCATCTGAGCAGCTCTGTACTCTAGAAAACCACAGGAAATTTAGTCCACCATGGTTTCTGTCGATGTGAGGGGTGGGGCTCACCAGCCTGTTGGCAAGGTCAGCTGTCGAGGGAATCGGAATGTGCCTCATTTATGCCCTCCGAGTGCTATCCAATTAGAGACACGATCTCTTTTCTCTTCTTCCAGTTCACATTGTGGTTGTGCGCAGAGTCCGGTTTCCTTCACTTACACACGCATGGAGATGGACAAGCTGTGGAAGGTGCAATAAGGACTGAAATGTGTTTCACACTTACTATTCTGTGCTAAGCACGTTGTTCTTTACACCATATTTTTTTTAATTTAGTCTCCATGAAAATTATGCCATCATTATTTCCACTTTATTGGTACAAATGCAGTCTTTTGTGCTAATTCAACACCTTGTTTCTCCTTGGGTACTGCTAAAGAACTGGATGTTAAATTTACATTTGTTGAGGAATCTGTGAAACAGCAGATGAGATAATCCTGTGTAGGAAAGATGAGGGCGGTCTGCTTTCCACATGTTAATTACTTACTTTTAATATACGTGTGTATACCTGTTTGTCTGTATGTGTCCTCCATGTGTGAAGAGGTTAGAAAGGCCGCAGAAGGGCATTGGAGACCCTGGAACTAGAGTTGCAGGCAAGGCCCGAGATGTGAGTGCTGGGAACTGAACCTGGGTCCTTTGGAAGATCAGCAAGGGCTTTTAACTCCTGAGCCATCTCTCTGGTCCCAGATCTTCACTTTTGTGATGTGAAATATCATATATATCATATCTAGGACACCTTCCAGCTCTCCAGACTGTTGAAACAATAGCAGCTGCCTGGTCTTTTCCTGTCGTTGTGGTAAGATGCTCTGACAAAGATGCTTAGGAGGGAAGCAGCTTAATTTAGCTCCCAGTTCAAGGTCTGCTCCATCAGGGAGGGGAGGTCCAGACAGCCGGAGCTCGAAGTGCATGCCACATTGCAACCACGGTTAGAAACAGAGAGCGGTGAAGTGCACACTTGGTTGACTTTCTCCATCGTGTAGGCCAGGATTACCTACTCCGGAAAACAGTCCCATTTGATTAAGATGGGTCTTCCTACATCAAATAAAACAGGCACCTTACAGACCCCATCTCCTGGACAAGTCTACATTCTATCATGTTGACAGATAATGCTAACCAACGCGGGAAAGCTTGTCCTCAAAAACAAAACAAAACAACAACAAAAAAACAAAACAAAACAAAACGTCATAAAGAAACAAACTTTGGTTCAAAGGAAAGTCTAGGGACAGGGTAGATACTTAGGTGGGAGCAGAACAGCTTAGGCGCCAGTGTAAGCAAGGCATCCAGAGAGGCCTTCCCAAATGGAGAAAGCCATTCCAGATTAAAGTAACTCCAACAACTCTTTAATTAGAAAGTTACAGAACCCTAGGGGCTTGAACATTCTTCTTGCTGGAGGCAGAGAGAAAAGATTCCTTGTGGAGAGCAACTACCCGGTCTATGGTTGGTGGGTCATGCTATTTGGGCCAATGACAAGGTAGCACGTCTTGGTGAATGCATGATGGGTTCAAATTGTTCACCCATGACCAGGAGCCACAAGGCAGGAAGAGGAAACGATGGGCTCCGTTATGTCCTTCCTAAGGCGCTTCTCCAGTTGTCTAAAGATCTCCTCACTGAACTTCACTCTTTGGTGTTTCATCGCTTCCCAAAAAATGGCACCGTGGGACTAAACCTTGCATTACACAGGTCCTGATGGGGTCTTGTGTGACTTTTCCTGGGAAGACATGAATTAACATCTATTCAACGCAGAAAAGGCCTTGACAACAAACCAAAGAAACAATTCCAAAATTATAGTTGTCTCAAAAAACAATTGTCCCCAAAAAGTCCACCCATATGGTGACAGCTCACAAGTACTGTAACCCTGGAGTTCCTGGAATAACCTGTAGGGAGTGCCACCAAAGTGTCTCCTGTCCCACAACAACTGCTAACTGCTTCTGTTATCGCACGTGCGTGCGTGCGTGTGTGTGCATTGGGGGTTAGTAACTCTTGCATCTTTCTGAAATTCCTGAGACTTTGGTAGAATTTTCGTAGCTTGCTCAATTTTATACACATACGCACATGTGTATACATTCACACACACACACACACACACACACACACACACACACACACCAGGTGTCTTAGCATGTACATAGAAGTGAGCTGACAACTCTGGGAGTTGGTTCTCTCCTTACACGCTGGTTCTGGGGATGGATCTCTGGTCATCACACTTGCATAATGAGCACAGAGCTACTAGGTCCTTCTGCTGGTTCTAGCTGAGTCTTGTGAGCCTCTTTTCTCCATCCAGAAGGAAATGTCTCAAGTCAAAGCAATAGCTACACAACTCTGGGGCATTCAAAATCCAAGCTATATCATCTCCATAGTCACTAACACAGCTCAGCTCACATATGGAATTCTGCATTGGATCTCATTCTGTAATCTGGTTTTTCCATTTGTTCTTTAAGAGTCCTATATTGTTTTAGATTCTGTTTTCTTTGATTCCTTCTAAATAGACATATTTAAAGTTTTCCATTTCTTTTTCCTATTACAAGCTGTAACCAGGACTTGTAAAATATGTTTTAGATGCTATCGAATTATGGTCGTGGTCTCCAGTGCCTCCTTGGATACTCTTGTTGTTGGTGACGTGTTTGTGTTATATAACACACTCCAGTGGATTGCATTTGAATGTGGCTGTCTCTGCCAGCTTCACACCAATCTCTTGGCAACAGTACTGCTTCTCCAGCTGTGAGACTCATGTCCCATTGAGCCCAGCATGCTGCATGAGCTTCTGCACAGTGGGCTGTGGGTCCTATGCTCGTTGTCATTGGTGGTGACACTGAGGCCTGCCAGTCAGGATGAGGGTACAGAGTCACAAGTGAACGCTCAGGGAAAGGGTGCATTTTCAAGGCCTTCATTAACTAGGATTTTTAGGGATTCATCTCTTCAAATTTTTATGTAGATCCCTAACTTTTGCTTTATTTTGGGGATATTTGATCTTCACAGTCTCTAAACTTTCAGTATAAGCTGTGTATCAAGAATTCTGCAAACTTTAGGTGAACTTTACTCACGCTCCGTACCTTAATCCTTAAATAAAATAGGAGAAGTAATCCGCCAAATGACAGAATTGCTCACTTCATGGAGGTGCTGTTCCTCTAAGAGTTTGACTTACTTGGTCTACAGTCTCATTCCCTAGTTTCTCTGATTAGGGACCAGTGCTAGAGAAGCTGGATGGTGAATAAGCTGAAGTTCTGCCAGGATGTCAACCAAGGTACATATGAGCTGGACAGTGAGGGAAAGCTGCCAAATTTATAACCAGAAGAGAATAACAGCCGAATTAGGAGAAAACTGCAAAGGAGAAGTGGCAGGACCAGGAATGGAGGGTTTGACTGGTCCCTCCTCTCAGGCTCAGATCCCTCAGTAAAGAAGAAACTACACCAAGGTCCTCCTGTAGAGAACCCTGATGGCCCTTTGGCCTGGAGAGGGAGGGAGTAGGGGTATGGGTGGAGGGGAGGGGAGGGAAGGGGGAGGAGGAGGGGAGGAGATGGCAATTTTTAATAAAAAAATAAATAAACTGGAAACAAAAACAAAAACAAAAAACCCAAAAAAACAAAAAAACAAAAAAAAAAAGAAGAAGAAACTACACTCCAACTGCATCCTGTTTGGGGGAGGGAGTGCACATTCATCCCTGACCAGTAAACTCTCCACAGGTTTTGTTCATGGCTAGGACAACTTTAGACCACCTTACAGCTCCCAGGCTCTACATGCGGCCTCCCGAGTCCTCCATGTGGATTGCCACCGTGTGGAATCTGTGTTTGTTGTTTGCCTTTGAGCAGCCTGGAGTGAGATGTGGATGTGGGGATGGACAAGAAGAGTACAAAGACCAAAGAGTTCTGGCAAAAGTGAAGGTACACCGATCCTTTGTGTTCAGCCTTTCTATGATTGAACACAGACGAAAAGAGTATCTATACAGAGGACCTTGGGGATGGGTGGTCCTAGGGACCAGAGCAGCATCCTAAGATTAGATCACACCCAGCTTCACAAGGGATAACATTCAGAGCTCAAACAGGTTAGTCAAAGGTTAGAAGACATGGCTCCAGTGTGACCTTTGGTCTACAGGGAGCAGCCCACCGGAAAGAGCACATGCGCAGAAATGACTCAGTAGCTAATCACTGCCTATGGGTTCTGTAGTCCACTAGGGCTGGACTTGGTATTTACAAACTGTGCTCCAAGTAGTCATTGCAAGCTGCTGCTGAGTGATTGATAGGTACTAATGAAAGGGAAGGAGGCAGGCTGGGCACAGCGGTGCCCATCCACACTCCCAGCACTCAGGAAATGGAAGGCTGGAAGGTCGGTCACATGCTTGCATATTGTGGACATCTTTGTAAAAAAAAAATCTTGTCGATTTATATTTAGGCCTTGTATTTTACTCCAAGAAATAGACTTGATGGATCATGTATTAAGTTTTTTTTAATTCACTTTTTAAGAAATTGCCAAACTATTTTGCAAATTGTAGTATCATTTTACTCTTCCACCAAAGCAACAAACATGGGGTCCAGATCTTCCAAGAGCATGTTTGTGTATCTTTCTGTTTGATTATCCCCATAAGAATGTCTGGACGCCCAATGAGATTTCATGATTTCAATCTGTACTTCCTAAATAATGAACAGTACTGGATGTTTTCACACCGGCATTTCTGCTTTATGCCTTACAACCACTCAGGCTTTGCTCATTATTTTTAGTTGTTTGTTCATCCATTTATTTATTTATCCATCCATTTATTAGTCATCCATCCATCTATCTATCTATCTATCTATCTATCTATCTATCTATCTATCTAATCTATCTTATGCTTAGATGTGTTTGTTTATAAATTCTATTATAATCTTTTAAATGTCTGTTTAAGTGGGCAGGTGCATCTGGAGAGGTGACTCAGTGATTATAAACATTTACCGCCCTTGCTGAAGACCCAGGTTTGTTTCCCAGCACCAATGCTGTGGCTCATAACGTTAGTAACTCTAGTTCCAGGGGATCTGACATCCCTTTCTGACTCTTCATTGGCTCCTTCAAGCACATGGTGCAAATACATGCACACAGGCGTGAACGCGTGTACACACACACACACACACACACACACGTTAATTTGCATTTAATGTAGCAATCCTTGCTTTTATTTATGGACTTGTTAACTTGTGTTTTTACTCTCTTCCCTTGGCTAGTCCAGTTAAAGATTTCTGTGAGGGACCAGAAAGGACCCTCGGGTCAAGCAGGCTGATTCATCCCCGGCGCCTTTCCACTTGGGATAGCCTGCATGAGTTAACAGCATGTACTTATCTTAAGCACATCTTGCGGTCAACCATGCAACTGACGGATCCTCCCTCTGATGGTGTTTTCAGCCTACTTCCCCTTTGGCCTAGGGCTCAGTAGTTTTCCACCCCTCTCTAGCCTTACTTTTACCTACCAGAGCTACTCTATAAAAAACGAAACCCTGCTTGCAATAAACGGAACCTTGACGCATCTCAGACTGACTCTGTCTTTCCTTATGCACTTGGTTCCCTTTCCCTTTCCCCCCCATTATTCCTAGGTGACACCTCCTCGAGACCCATAAAATAACCTGGCCTGCTGGACGGGTCAGATTTCCAGTTTTGTTGATCTTGTCACAGCCACAGCTCTTAAATGCATAGATTTCCTCCCCCCGCATTGCTGTTTTTCATAGTTCACAGACTCCTCCAATATTTCTTAGCTCCATTCTTCTGTTAACTCTAAGGTTAGTCTGTGTTTTCTTTAGCTCCTGCTGTAAGGAAGAAGTGCAGACCTTTGATACTGGAGCTGTCCTTTTGGTTCTTGTATATGTCTGTAAGATGTAACTATTTCTGCTGTAAGGAAGAAGTGCAGACTTTTGATACTGGAGCTGTCCTTTTGGTTCTTGTATATGTCTGTAAGATGTAACTATTTCTGCTGTATAGAAGAAGTGCAGACCTTTGATACTGGAGCTGTCCTTTTGGTTCTTGTATATGTCTGTAAGATGTAATTATTTCTCAAAGCATTGGTTATGTGACAGGGTTTACGAGTATGACCATTGCCACCAGTTTTGCCTGACCCAAGGACATAAAATGACAGACATACATTTTCACCAAAAATATGAGAGGGGCATGCTCTGATTTGCTTGCCCCATGCTAAAGAAAATTAATGCTGTGGACTCTTGTGGGAACAGAGGATGTGTTATCAAGAATTATTATGGAAAAGTGAGAGACACTCCCAATAAGGGCCTCCAAATGAGAAAGGAACTATTGAATTGCCTTTGTCCAGGGTCTTTCGGGGCAATGGTTGAGCTGGTCTCTACTGATTGGTTAACTTTCCAGGTTATCACGAGCTGAGTCAGTGAAGGGTCCACACACTCTGTGTCTGTCTGTCCTCCTGGCCCAACCAGGGAGGTGACCATTAACTGTTCATGTAGAGTTCACCTGACTACTTGATGCTCCTTTTTGCTCATCTGGCACTCTAGTTCCTTAATCTTGACCTTGACAGTCTGCTAACTGTTAGTCACTTGTCCAGTGTTGCTGTCTTCAACATCACAGGTATCTCAAGTCCTGTCAGCTTTGCTAAGCTGTCTTTGTTCTCAAATTTACGTGGCTGGCTTATAATTTTACCATGGCAGAGGTTAACTCTATCACAGCCACCAAGATGTAGCTGCATTTTTGGGGGGTTAGCTCACATTTACCATTTTGTCCTTGTGGTGATCTGGGTCTCTGAAGTGGGTCAGGCTTGCTAGAAGCCTTTTTACTTAGAGTTTATTCTGTGACAGTTAGCTGTATTAAAAGCATGCGTTAAAGGACGGTAGGACCTTACCTATATTTCTCTAAGGCTTCGACAGGACCCAGCTGCTGTCACGGGCACAGAACTCTGTCCCTCCTTTTACCTTTTAGCTTGATAATCTCCTCACACCTACCTATAGGCCGTTTTATGCATCTTCCTTGTTTCTTTGGGCTCTGTGTTTTAACCTTTCACCTTCTCTCCAGACTCTGCTCTTTCTGCAATAAGCAAGAAATACTTGTAGTTTACACCATGGGCCCTTTCCCCTCACTGCCTATATGGTGCTAGCTCATGCTGAAGATTAACCAAAGGACTTTGATATATTGTGGGGTAGAGTTTTGTTTCTTTTCTTTCATTTTCCATTTTACCCCAATGATTTCTTCTATGACTGAAATTTAGCCTGTCTGTCTGTCTGTCTGTCTGTCTATCATTGGTTAGTATAAGTAAACATATAAAGATTTGTAAATTTGTTTATTTTTCAAAGAACTAGGTTTGGTTGGTTAATTTTTCTTCTTTTAAGACCTGTGAGTGTATTGTTTACCCTCTAAGTGTTGGAGGACTTTCTCGATAGCTCTCAATTTCTAAGTTAGGTCCATATTAGCTGGAAATATTCAACATGACTTCAGTCTTTCCAAGAGTTCTGAGATTTGGTGATTGGCTACCGAATGTCATTCTGGAAAATGTTTCCTATGTATTGGAAAAGGTCGTGAATTTTGAGTTTCCGTGTGGCATGTTCTCCAAAGTCAGTCATGTTGGATGGCTGCCATGCTTGGATCTAGTACGTGTACAGAGATATGACCATTGACTGAATCTTTTGATCAAGGTTTCTTGTGACCTCAGCTGCTTTCATTTTGGTTCTTCTATTTTTTTTCTGACATTCTCTTTTGTTGGGAAGGTATTTTTAGTCCACAAATCAATTCCTCTATGGATTTTTTTCAAATTACTTTTTTAGTTAGCAACCCAACGATGGCTCTGGGAATTTGAAGTAAAATATATTTCAATTTACCATTATCTCTTATAGAATAATACAAATTTAATTTGGGTAGAATACAGAAACTTACTCCAGTATGTATACATTTCCCTGAACTTCTCTATGCTTTTAGTTCAACGTATGCTATGCCTGTAGATTGTGTCAATGTCTAAAATAATTGCCTTTCAAAGAGCTAAGGAATGAAATGTGAAAATACATGCTTTCAGATTTTTATATACCAACCTACAAGATATGGTTCCCAGTGTTCTTTGTTTGTTATGTTTTTATTTTTATTTATTTTTTTTGTGGCTTTCAGTTACCATATTATTCCATTACCTTTTAGGAAGAAGGCCTTCCTTCTAATGCTATGAGGTTAATTTCTATTCTTAAAATTATTTTTAAAGTTACCTTATTCCTGACAATTCCCTACATTTATACGATACATTCTGATCACACCCACTCTCAACACTCATCATCCTCCGTCACCACAAACCTCCCCTCCTCCCAACAAACCCTTCTCCCACTATCATACCTTTTTGTTTTAATTTTTCTTTTGTGATCCACTGAGTCTGACCAGGGCCACCCATATGAAGATGGGAGAACGGACAACCCATTAGTGGCTCTATTACTGGAGACAATAATTGCTTGGTTGCTTGTAAAAGAAGGGATTATTGTCTCCAGTAATAGAGACAATAATATTGTCTCCAGGAACCCACTGCCAATAGCTCCCCCAGACTGGCAGGGAACCATGAGCCCCATTCCTATTCTGCAGGGTGACTGCCCCAGTCTTGTCCAAGGCCTGTGTAGACAGCCATAGCTGTGTGAATTCAGAGTGTGGTGTATGCCCAAAAGACAGCTTATCATGGCCCTCTTCCCCACCATCAGATTTATACATCCTTTCTGTTCCCCTTTTGTGGTGATATTTTGTTTGTGGTCTAACAAATAAAGCTTACTTGAAGATCAGAGAACAGAACTAGCCACTAGTTAGCCATAGAGGTCAGGAGGTCTGTGCAGACAGACAGGAAGTGATGTGGCTGGGCAGAAAGAGGAGTATAAGGCGGGAGGAGACAGGAGCTCACCATTTTTCAGCTGAGGAGTTAGCAAGGTAAGAGTTGGCTGTGGTTTGCTCCTTTGTCTCTCTGATCTTTAAACGTTTACTCCGATATCTGGTTCTGGGTTTTTATTATTAAGACCAATTAGAACTTGCACCATGTTTCTGGATCCTTAGAAGGGATGTCATATACTTGGTATGTACTTGGAAGGGGTGGTATGTACTGTTGAGGGTTGAACACTCTACAGACAGCTGTTCTCAACACCTTGATGAGCGTCTGCACAAACCACTTCCTAGTAAGGGAAGGCCTTTTTCTGAATGGGCTTAGGGTGGTGCTTATCCACAAGTATAAACATATGTACTTTAGAGGCAATTTTGACCATGTGTCTATTTAGCAAATCAGAAGCAGAAGGTTTTCTTGTAGGGCCTATTGCCCAACATGTCCACAGCATGTCCACAAAGAAGCCAAAGCCAAGAAATAAAAGTTTCACAAATAGGCCAGTTCTCAGCCTGGAAATTAAATTCTCCGTGTTTACTTTAAGTTTGATTAGGACTAGATAGGAGAAAGTTTACATTAATAATGTGCTATTTCATTTTTGCATCATTAATAATAAATAAAATTAAGAATAATAATAACAAAGGACAGTGGTCTTAGTAAGACATGAGACTCTTTGCATTGTAATTTTGTATCCTTTAAAAAGACTCAAGGAAAGCAGAAGCTGGAAGATTGAGTTTGAGGCTAGCTTAGGATATACGTAGCAAGATATTGCCTCAAGAAAAGCAAAACAAAGAGCTGGAGAGATGCCTCAGAGGTTAAGAGCATTGCCTGCTCTTCCAAAGGTCCTGAGTTCAATTCCCAGCAACCACATGGTGGCTCACAACCATCTGTAATGGGGTCTGGTGCCCTCTTCTGGCCTGCAGGCATACAAACAGACAGAATATTATATACATAATAAATAAATATTTAAAGGCCGGGCGGTGGTGGCGCACGCCTTTAATCCCAGCACTCGGGAGGCAGAAGCAGGCGGATCTCTGTGAGTTCGAGACCAGCCTGGTCTACAAGAGCTAGCTCCAGGACAGGCTCTAAAGCCGCAGAGAAACCCTGTCTCGAAAAAACAAACAAACAAACAAATAAACAAAAAGAAAAGCAAAACAACAACAAAAACCCCAGACAAACAAACGAACAAGAAGAACATAACAATAAGGGGCTGAGAGATGGCTCAGAAATTAGGAGCTGCTTTTCCAGAGGACCCAGGTTCTATTCTCAGCACCCACATGCCTGCTCACAACTGTCTGTAACTTTAGTTCCAACTCCCTCTTCTGGCCTCCACAGACACCAGGCACAAACGTGGTACATACACATGCCTGCAGGCAAAACAACCACAGACATAAAAGAGGAATTAAAACCCCTGTTTAATAGAAAATATTAACAGTAATATTTCCTAGTGATTACAATCATAATAGAAACATTTCTTGCGAGAGTTGTCTGTGTAATGCCTCTCTTAAGATGTGACATTACCCGTGAATGTTTAGCTTGCTGCATTCTTTTAAAACAATGTTTTTACATTCATTCATTTGTTTATTTACTTATTATCTACTTTTATTTATTCCTCCATTTGTTAGGGGTGTTGACACTTGCGTGCCGTGGCTTGTAGGTGAAGGTCAGAAGTCATCAAGTGAGAACTGATTCTCTACTTCGACCACGTGATTCCCAAGGATGGAACTCAGGTTGTCCGGCTTGGCCCAGGGCCTTTGCCCACTAAGCCCTCCCACCAACCTCTCGATGTATTGTTTGAGTGGCCGTTACTCATCATTTTGGGTGTGCTCATCTCAGCTCTCCAGGCTTTCAGGAGTCTTATTTTCATTCTTTTGCACTGTTTCTCTTGGTGACACTGATTTCTTTGAAATTTACATTCTTTCCTTTTTGTTTCTGAGAAATGTCATGAAGTATTTTATTTTATTTTATTTGCTAGCTTTTCTGTAATGTTGGAAAGCTGCAGAGATTTGTGAAGCTGGGGTGAATTCCTTCTTAATCATTTTAGACATTTCCATTATAACATGTGTATGCAATTTCTCAGCTCTTTTGATTCATTGTACATTATAAATATTCCTTGAAGGTGAGTAGATGTTAATACCATCTTGAGGCAAGACAGAAAGAGCTACAAAGGAGTTTGATAGGTATTTTAAGATAATGAGGAAGCATGCATATGTGTGTGTGTGAACTTAATGAGAGTTCTCATGCCTTCTGCTGCAGGATGAGGAAGCAAGTCCCCCACAGCAGTAGATTTCAGGTCTATGCCTTTTATTACTTGTCAAAGAAACCAATTGGTTGGGTAGGTTTTTTGGGGTGGTGGTGCAGAATGTCTTTTCCTGGGGATTCCATTTTCTGTGCTGTAAGTTTCACGGGATAATGTAGAGAATCAGCCGATGTGGCTGTCTTAGTTTGGCTGTAGTGGACACTATGACCACAAGAAGCTGGGGAGGAAAGGGTGTGTCATGGCCTACACTTCCCCATCAAACTCCATCCCTGCAGGACACAAGTCAGGAGCTCAAGGCAGAAACCTGGAGGCAAAAACTGATGCAGATGTCAAGGAGGAGTGTCTAGTGAGGTGCTTCTCATGACTTGGTCAGCCTGCTTTTTTTTTTTTTTTTTTTGCAACTCAGAACCACTTGCCCAGGTGCTCATAGCGAGCTGTCCTTCCCAAATCATCAATCATCAATCAAGAAAATGCTCCACAGGCTTGGCCACAGGTGATATGGGAAGTCCTTCTATATGTGTTGCTTTCATTGATCAATGAATAAGGAAGCTGTTTTGGCCAGTGGCTTAGCAGAATAGAGCTAGGCAAGGAAAACTAAACTGAATGCTGGGAGAAAGAAGGCAGAGTCAGTGAGACATCATGTAGCTACCATGTAAGGATGTAGCCAGAGGGAAAAGATACCAGCTGCTGGTTGGAACCTTGCCGGTAGACCATGAACCTTGTGGTAAAATATAAAATAATGGAAATGAGTTAATTGTAGATGTAAGATCTAATTAGCAATACACTTAAGTGATTGGCCAAGCAGTAATTTAATTGATGCAGTTTTTGTGCGATTATTTCAAGAGTCTGGGTGGCCTGGAAATGAACAAGCGTTCTCCTACAACACACAGGCCAATGTCGTGGGAACACTTTCTCAATTGAGGCTCCCTCCTACCAAATGACTAAAGCTTGTATCAGACTGATATAAAAGTAGCCAACACAACTGGGCAATTTCTTCTTCGCTCCCATTTCAGTTTTACCTCCTACCTGATGATAAATGTCATTATTGAAATTAACAGCCCTCGGAACAACTGATCCTGATAGTACGGTGTGTGAAATAGGACACTCTGAATTGTCTTCTATTCCTTCCATTCCAGATTTACAGCTTTGCAAAAAATATATGCAGGAGTAACAAACTTAGTTAGTTGATATGTTACAAACTTAGTTAGTTGATATGTTACAAACTTGGTTAGTTGATATGTTACAAACTTAGTTAGTTAATATGTTACTTCATATATTTAATAGATATTAATTTGTAACCTGTTCATATTCTGCCAAGACAGATATATCTAGAATTGTAGCTAAAAATGCTGAACCTCTCTTCAGTTTCCTCTGAAAATGAAGCTATGTGCTTATTTAGTGGTTATTTATGGAGCATTTAGCATGTGTGACAAGCACGGTGTAGGATGCTGGCTTTACATAATACGCTAAACAAAGTTTCTTTTAGGGAAGTTTAAGAAGACAATTTCTGTGAAGGCCTATGGTCTATAGAATAGACATAAGCCTGTGGTCTAAAGGATGCAACATGACTTCCACACCAAGGAGAGGTGCTCAGGGGAAGCAAGTGTTTGACACGTAGACAACAGAGGGTGTGGCCAGGAAAGTCAGCCCCTCAGACCTCCAGTCAAGTAAATCAGCTGGTATTTGAATCTTTGATTTTCAGGAGGCGGTGCTGGTTTGGGAGGTTCTGGAACTTTGGGTGTAGGTCTAGATGGAGGAAGTGGGTCTCTGGAGGATGGGCCTTCCAGGATACAGACTGGGTTCACCATCCTGTATGGGTTCTATTATTGTCACACTGAGATGTAGGGAGTTGAGGATCCCCCAACGCTAAGTCAATGTCATCACCGTGGGGTCACTGTTGCTATGCCTTTCCCACCATGATGCAGTGTATCTTCTCCATTCCATTAGTCTATTTGGGGTACTTTGTCAAACACAGAAGAATAATAACTATGGAGAATTGGGGACAGAGGGAAGCAGGTAACAGGTCACGAAGGGAACAGAAGAATAACAAAGAGAGGATCTGCTTCATCTTAGGGTAGTTAGGTAAGCCTAGGATTAGCCCTCTGTTCTTTTGTTGGGTTGTTTTAAATAACTGAGACCCTTTGGGAAGAATGATAAAAATAACAATTTCTCTGTTGTGTATGACTAAAGAAATACCATGCAAGGGAAATAAAATTTACCTTTTTTTTCCAGTGTGGTTCCATGTTGTACATTGCTAGAAGTAGAGCTAATTACTAGTTACACTAAAGCTCTCTATTCACCAGCAATAGTGTGACTACATGTAAATAACCCTAACTTGTTGGGCTCTAGTGTGACCCTGGAGTAGCTACACTTTTGAAGACCCCCAAAGTGCCTGTAATGAAGCAAGTTGGGTAGGTTAAAATATTGCCTTTTGAAATTGAAATAAAAATATAAACAGAGCAGGTAAGTAATTTGTCTTTTGTTTTTTTCCTGCTTTGTCTATTAGTAATAATGTTTGAAAGGTTGAACACTTATAGCCTAGTATAATAAGTAAATTTATACTAAGTCTCCATAAACAAAGAAAAATGAATCACTTGTCTGCAGAATAGAGACCTACAAAGACAGCCTTCATGGAAGTTACTGTGTCGATCAGTTGCCTATACAGAGTAGTTAATTTTTAAAACTAAATTTATTTTCACAGTATGTCATATATATATATATGTATGTATGTATACACACACACTACATATATATACATATATCTCATGGATATAGCCATTCAGTCAGTTGTAGTAGCAATAAAATATGAATATGACTCATATTGTTGTATGACTACATGGGAATTTGCCCTTGCATGTTTTGGTAAGTTTATTTTAAAAGCGATGGTAAGATGCCTCCATCTCCAGCTCTATCAGGCGAGTCCCTCTGTCCGCCTCTACCTGTACTGCCTAACCTGGAAGAATGACATCAGGGCACGAAGGTCTCATACTTTTTCAGAAACAGCTGTTCATTTGCACCTCACTGTAATCTGAACAGGATGGGAAATCGAGCATTGGATGACTATCAGGACAGCAAGTTGATGTTGGGTGACTGCCCCTCATTGACATTTTGTGACCGCATAGCACTTCTTTGGTGGTTGGTGGCATCCTACCTGTGTTGCTTCCTATCCTATACAGTCTTTCCAACACTGTTGGGTGAACTAGAGGATGGCTAGATATCTCCTAGGCTACCATACCTTGTAAGGCTTAGGCTAGTTTGTTAGCATCCTTAGGCCCATGACTGATGGGGAGAAGATTCTCTTTCAGGACATACATCAAAGTCTTTCTGAAGCTTGGAAATTTCATCTGTGCTCATCCTTGCCCTTTGTACTTTATTAAAACATGCAGAAGACAAGTGATCACAGCATTATGTTTCTTATTTTTCCCGAACCATACAGAAGTTTGATTGAATATCACTAATAAGATTTTTTGTGCCTCCCAAGATCAGTGGTATACATGTGAGAATTGATTACAAGAATTTAGAATGCTGGGAGAAGGAATATTGGCCTCTATCAGGCCAGTCTAATGATACCATCAGGTTTGCTTCACTTATCCGCTAGGCATGTCTCAGTCTAACCAAGCTGATGATTAAATTAGCCTTCACAAATGGATAATAAATGTGCCACATATATAAGAATATACAGTGCACACACATGGAACCTAATGGCCCTTTGGCCTACTCCAGTCTCTCTGAAGTGGTCTGTCTTTGCTAAACAAATGTCTGCTTAAAGTATGTCTCTTGGCTGAATCCTTTTTTTAGAGAAGAAAGGATCCGAGGGGATTGTGCCCTCCACCGGCAGCTGAATGGTGGTTTCCAGAGACTCAAAGTAGGGGCGTTGGGGTAATTATGCTAAAAAGGTGCAGAATTTCAGATGCAAGAGGAACAATTAGAACTTGAGCCTTGCTAAGCCAGAGCTGTGAGTTTCACACACATGTCGGGAAACAACAGGAAGGCAGTGAGTTGTTGGGCCTGCTAATTAGCTTGGCTACCATGACCATTTCACAGCAGGTACATATGTTAAAATATCAAGCCAAATACCTGGAATATGGATAAGTCCTATAACATTATCGTAAGACATAACAACATCATTCATCTGAGGACAGGTAGGGAGATGTTGACTTCTGAATGCATATTCTCCAAGATTACTATGTGGGGTTGATAGTGTTCAAGATGGCAAGCAGCACTTTGGGGGTGGCAGGTAACTAAACCATGAATGCAGAGTCTTATGAAGAGAATTGGTGCTCTAATAAGAATGGCCTGAGATGGGTTCCACACATTCCTGCCTTGTAAAGAGATTTGAGACAGGTTGCGCATTTCAGCCCTGGATTGCCTTCCTTGCTGAGTTCTGAGACACAGTCTGTTATTTGTAAACCACACAGTCAGGTCCATTGTTTTAGAGCAACCAGAATAGACTAAGACAAGAGAATTAACGGTGGTGGCTTCAGTTTGTGGGGACAAGTGTGATCACCGCTGTTGCCTGCCTGCTCTGGAGAACCCTCTGTTCATTCCATAAATGCCTACTTGTGATTTTAAATGTTGATGAGACTTTCATGGTAAATATCCTTGGTTTTTCTGAGGCCACAGTATGAATGCTCAGATAGGATGGCCAGAATCTTTAATGTGACAAGACACAAACGAGACATCGAAAGGAGTCTGATTTTGCCTTTATTAGAAGAAAATTTATTACATATATGGTAGACACTGCATGTTCACAGGAATGCTGCTGGCCCTGCCTGGGAGGACATTACTGGGTAAGCTCGTAACTGCATTGGGCATTTGTGGACTTGAGACCTGCAAGCTGTAGAGTTGGCATTTGATCCATTGGCTGGTCTCAGCCCTCACTGTTTCATGAAGGAAAGGGCCTGAGATGCTCAGAGCCACTGTCCTTGACAGGCTTTCTCTGGTTTCTTCAAAGGAACAGTGCTACTTCGTGCCTCCAGCAAAAATGATTCATCCAAGAAGATGCTCCCGTTTCATGGGTAACAGCAAGACAGTTTCAGTTCTGCCCAAAGAAGGCAGACAGCAACCCTGATCCTCCCCAAGTCACCAGGCTGTCCACCAAGTTATAGAATATCCGGAGCCAGGCCGCAGGAGCCCCACTTCCCTTGTCCTTCCTTCCTTCATTTGTTAAAATAAAGCAAACCTAGTCTAGCATTGGTCCACACTGAGCTGGCCCAGATTCTGTATTTCATCAGAGTTTCATAAACTTCAGAGAAGTAGTGAATATAAATATAGGAGCAAAGATGGAATGATGGAAAGATAAAAGAAACGCAGGTAGGAGTGAAAGAAGAAAGGAGAAATGCCTTGATAGTTCACAGTAAAGACAGATGTTCATGACAATTATTACAGGGCTCATAAACCCATCCTAACAGGTTTACTGCCCTTGCCTTTTCTGCCTGGATTTGTACTTTCATATAAAATTCTCTATTATCGTTTGGCAATTGCACTTGGTATTTAAGGTGTTATTTCTACTTTTATCATGTGCGTCATTGTGCACACTTTGGGGATACAGACCTGTATATTCAGTATTTGCAGTGAACAGGCCCAGGCTGGTCTTACCTTTTGTTCTCCAATGGGAGACAGATTCTCTCATCTGTTTCTAGGTGTAGAAATCTGGCCACTGTCCCAGTTGGTGAGTCTTTGGGTTGAAGAAGGACACTTAAAAGAAATCCCACACTAGCTCAGAATTGACAACAATAGAGGGTTAGTTATTTAGGGGTAGACTCGCAGATCACAATCCTCTGCTGGAATGGAGAACAGCAACTGAATCCCCACAGCTGGAAAAGGGGCCTGATGCATGCTTTTCATTAGCATAAATAGTATAAGAGGCCACACCCAAGTGGGTGGGTAATTTAAAGTCTACTGGCTGTAGGAATTCCTACAGCATTAGGTCTTTTCTCATAGCCCCAAGTTTACAACATTCTGAGGATATGCGGGGTGATATAGCTAACTGTTTTTCTTGATGGCGTGCTGAAAGGGGTGCGGGAAAACGGGGCAGGACTAAGGAAGACATGAACCTAACAAGGGAACATCAGTCACAGGATCAGGGAGCCCTCTGTCCTGGGAGAATGGCGGTTTACATTATTGTTAGTTAGGAAAAGCAGGGAAAGAAAACAGGTGTATGTTGAGCCAAAGTGTATCTTATAATTTAGCATTAGAAGTAGCATTCAAAAATTCATTTCATAGGAAAAGAAATAGACTCTATGAGATATGTCACTTATTAATAATAGCATAAGTGAGAGGAAAAGAAGTAGGATTTGAACTCATGTCTGCCCAATATGAACTCTCTTTTTATGGAGTACTTTCCAAATATAGCTGTGCTTAAGTCCCTTACTCTTGAATCTGGAATAACTTTTGAATTTATGCTCATAGACTACAGCAGAAGTGACAATTTGACTTCCAAAGCAGGAAGAAGAATGACTCAAAGAGGATGTAGGCTTTGCTGTGTTCTCCTGGATTAGGGCCTTGGAGGAAGTTGGGAGGAACTTCTGACCACACTGGAGAGTCTCTATTAGGAGGGCACATTAAATGACCCTGGGAACAGTCCAAGCTGCAGCTTGACTTTACCACGGCACACATGAGGGGCATCTCAGATGTTCTAAACCTATGAAGCACCATCAGTGATCTATCAATACCACAGGTAGCAGAATGGTTTGACCAACACCTTCCAGCCCAACAGTTTATGTACGTGTTGGCAGAGGCAGCAGGTAGAACATCTTATAACCACCTGGTTGCTTTTGCTCCAACACAAGATAATCCAGGAGCAGAAGGGGTCCGAGGCTAGTGAGGAAGAGACTAAGACGAATAAAAAGATTTGTTTTCAGGAGGCTGCATAGAGAAGCAAATGAGCTGAAAAGAAATAATTACAGATAAAAACGGAAAAGTCTACGGGCTTGAAGCATGTGTCTCTGGCAGCCCTTGCCCTTTTCCCCTTCCTCAGCCTTGCTAAAAGTCATTAGATTACATTCCTGGAGCTAGCCCATGAGGTCTTTTCTTTTATTTGGCCAATCCCTCTTCCTGAGGTTGACCAACAAGGTCCAGCTATCAAAGTATGGAAATCCAGCAATCAAAATCGCTCGCTGGCAAATCTAATTATTCTTAAGTAAAATAAAACACCTCATCCTAACACAGGGTTTCCCTTGCATCTTTGTAAACTGCCATTTCCCATCTGTCTTCCCTCTATCTGGAGGCAGTCCTTTGTCCCTCCAGGAAAAATACTCCCTCCCACTCTCACTGGTTCCCTTCCCCCTCGCCTTCATCCTCTGTCTCCTGTCTTTATCACTTGTCTCTTCCCTTCGTCTTCTCTGGGGCAGTAAATCTCCTTAGTGCTGAGAACTTGGTCTTGGGGGTTCTGAGCTGGTACTTTTCCTTCCAGGGTTTATCTTTGAAATTTCTGAGTCCTGTCTCTGTTCCTAATCCCTTCCAAAGATGGCTTCCCACTTCCAAACTCATGGTTTTCTGTATGGAGCTCAGTAATTTGCCCCTATCCTCAGACTCGTCTGCTCACTCGCTTAGGTCTTCATGCTGTAGGAATTCCTACCAGTAGCCTTTAAGTTACCCGCCCACTTGGGCGTGGCCTCTTACACTCACTATATATGCCGATGAAAAGTGCTCAACCAGCCTCTTTCCTGGCTGCTGGATTTGGTTGCTGTTCCCCATTTGAGCAGAGGATTGTGATCTGTGACTCTACCCCTAAATAAACAATCTGAGCTAGTGTGGGATTTCTTTTAAGTGTCCTTCTTCATCATCAGAAAGCCCACATTTTTAATATTGTCAAATCATCTTCTTTAATGAGGGAGAATGGGCAAGGGTGAAGGGAAGGGTTAAATTATATCCATGTCACCCTTTTCCCAGATATTTTAAGGCTCATCTGAGACAAGCAGTTTTCATAGCATTTGTCTAGTTCAAAAATGCTACCAGGGAGGCATCTCTACTTAGAAATGCTGGAGGTGGCCACCCGGATGACTGGAGGTGATGGAGGTGATATTTCTCTTTCAGGCTAGTGGGGAACAGTATCTTCAAGAACCTAGAGAAGTTCTCAGACCTGCAAATACTACGTAGAGAGATATGATGAAGAAGTTTGTTCAAACCAACAGCAGTCTGGACACAGTGACTGTGTACTGATACGGCATCTTCACAGTACACCATATTTCCGGGGTACCCAGCATCTCCAGGCTTGCTTAGGGACCCTTCATTGTACTTGCTCAGTCCTTTGCTAAGTGGCATTGTAGGAAGAGGACCATGACCTCTGCACAGTGTAGCACATTGCAGATAAGCTCATATCAGGAAATGAAGCATCCATGGGAAAGACAGTGGGTTTAAGGATGCGGGGTAGGAGTGATCAGGTTGGAAATTATTTGAATTAGATATTGAGGGTTAGCAGTAGCAATCTTTTTAAGTAGCCAACTAGGCAATGTAACATGAGACTCTTGGTTTGTGTCATGGGTTGAATAAGAATACTCCTCATAGGCTCAGGTGTTTAAATACTTGGTCTCCAGTTAGTAAAACGTTTTGAGCAGGTATAGGAAGCGTAGTCTTTCTTACTGGAGGAACTATGTCACTGGGAGTGAACTTTCAGAACTAAATTTCTTCTGTCCAGTTTTCTCTCTTCTTCATGCTGTGACTCAAGATGCGAGCTCTCAGCTTGCTGCTCTAGCTGCTGTGCCTGCCACTTGCTGTCATCCTGTCCCTGCTATTATGGACTCTGCCCTCTGGAACCATTAACACAAATAAACTCTTTCTTCTGTAAGTCAGCTTAGTCATGGTGTTTTATTATAGCAACAGAAACAAGTAACTAAGCCAGTTTGGACACACTACTCCTATCAGTCCCTTGCAAGCCCTCATCACCTACCATTTGGGGTTTGCCTTTAGTCTCTACTTGCTTATTCTCAGCTACACCTGAACGTTGAATCAACATAAATGACTTTAGATCACGGTCTGCCTTTGAGTACCATAGTCAGACTCTAAGAACATATGCTGACTCTTGGGTTAGGCTGTATTCGTATATTAGTGGCGGCTCTCTTCAGGAACAGGACTGATAGAATCAATACGGGATTTATTAGAATGGCTCACAGGTTGTTGTCCACATAGACACACAGACGTACATCTGTCTGTGGGGATCCTTGCTCTTAGCCTGCCAGCCGTCAGTCCAAGAGGAGAAAGAAGTGAAAGAAATGACAGAAAGCTTTGTACATGGCCCGTGAGCATGGACAGAGGGAAGCCTCCAGGAGACAGATTTCAGTGAATGAACTCAACTTTATTCTAGAGTATAAGGAATATATAGGATTGGGGAACGGGGGACAAACCTTAATTTGCATTAAGTGGCACACTCCTATCACAAGGCTTAATGAGTGGCAGTGGGTCCTATAACCGAGCTCCTAGCTTCTTAGCAGGGATCTGTGCCAAGGGTCAAGCTAAAGATGAATCAGGGATCTGATATAGAGACAGCTTTTAGACAAGGTCAGTCCTCCAGGCCCAGGGACAGTCTTCAGATAAGGGCAGGTGGAGTGCAGGAAGCCTTGCTGCAGAGGGAGGGAGTTTCCATAGTGCTGAGTTTAGAGAGGAAGCTGCCAGGCTACGGTGGACTACAACCTCTATCCAGCCAGCAATTTGTTCCAACTGTTGCCTACCAACAGAAGGTTCAATAATCCAACAGTACTTCAGTCTCTGAGGCTGAATCCCCAGCTGGTCTTCAGTGTACTCCAGAGTCCTGAAGAAGTAGGTTCTAACGCCACTGAAGGACTGGGCTTGTCAGTAGGAGCAAGCAGGCAACGAGAGCAAGCTTCTTTCTTCCATGCCCTTTACACGGCTCCCTGCGGGAGGTGTAGTCCAGGTTAAAGGTGGATCTTCCTACCTCCGAATATCTAGATTAAAAGTGGTTCCTCCTCCTTCAAGTGATTCAATTATAAAAATCTGTCACATGTGTTCCAGCAGCGTGGGCTTTAGTTAATTCCAGGTGCAGTCAAGGTGACAAACAGGAAAGCCATCTCAATGGGCTTGACTTTGATTTGGCTTTCTTTTTTTTTTTTTTAATATTTTACGTACATAGGTGTCTCGCCTGCATGTGTGTCTGTGAGAGGGCCCAGATCATGGAGTTGCAGACAGTTGTGAGCTGTCATGTGGGTGCTGGTCTTGGCTTTTTGTTAGTTCTCTTATCTCAGATAATTTTCTCTCTTTGAATATCACTTATTAATTGAAATGAGTACGGTTTTAAAAGAGGTTTTTAATGGGACTTAAAGACATAGCTGTGATATGTAATTCACTAAAAACAGCATTCTCATTGCTAAAGTCGTAGATGTATAATGTCTTGTTTCACCCTGTTTTCAATTTTATTGTTGGACTCTGTCTTCCCAATGTGAAGGGCTTCCAGCCTGCTTCTCTGCAATTGTGTAGCATGGTGGGGCTGAACATAATGTGCCAGCGCAGATACACAGCTCAGTATGCAATAGATGCATGTAAGTATTTAGAGCAAAGTTCACGGAAGGAAAGGGTGGTAGAAAATGAGAAACTTCAGAAGAATAAAGTGTTTAGGAGGACTTGGCGTCATTAGATGCTGAAGACAGAGTGAGTGAATTACTAGTCTGCGTAGTTTTGAAATGACAAGGACCACCTAGCTCTTGTCTCGTTCGTTGTGATATCCTTAGCATTTCATACAGTGACCTGCACATAGAATATGCCCAATAGATATTTAGTAACTAAACAAACAAGCTATATGTTGGTAGCTGGAGTAGGTAAGAAAAGTGGTTCTGATTTTTTCCTCTCCCTCTTTCTTTTCCTGCCTGCCTTCCTTGCTTCTTTCTTGTTCTTTCTTTCTTTCTTTCTTTCTTTCTTTCTTTCTTTCTTTCTTTCTTTCTTTCTTTTTTGAGACAGGCCTTCTCGGTGTCACAGTCCTGGCTGTCCTGGAACTTTCTTCATAGACCAGGCTGGCCTCAAACTCACAGAGATCCTCCTGCCTCTGCCTCCTGAGTGCTGGTATTAGCTCATACAATGTATTTTGATAATAATTATTTTTCCTCCCTTATATCCTCCCAATCCTCCTCACCTTCCTAGCACCTAATTTCATTCTCTCCCCCCTCTCTTTCTTTCCCTTTCTCTCTCTCTCTCAAACAAAAACCCTAAGAATACAAAACAAGAAGCAAGAAGAAGACTGTAGGAGAGGAGAAACAACAGGAGGCAGCCGGTCTGAATCTTCCTTTTGTCTCACAGACTTAGAGGAAAGACTGTGTTCAACAACTTAAACAGGTAAACAAGATTTTTAAGGAGAATGTTTAAACTGCTTAATAGAACAAATTGCTTTTTAACATAGATAAGTAGCTGTTAAAGTTTTAATTTGCATAAAAATAATGAATATGCTAATTGGAAAAAATCTTTCTCTCCTAGTCATTAAGGAGTCTCCTTTGGGGCTCCTCAAAGACAGCTCATTGTTATTCTGGTTGCAGTTACTATATATATCTAGGTACATTCTCTAGAATCCTGGCAACGTCTTTGTTTTGGCTAATAGAAGTAGATCTGTCCTCTGGCAGGTGAACTGGTGAGATTCTGCTACATGCAAGCACATATGAACTTACAAATGACACTTAGACTTCATTGGATTTCAGGAGCAGTGGCACAGTCTTGCCACGTTGACCTTGGTTCTCATAGCTCTGATATGCACTACGGATGCAGATACTAGAAGCCCAGAGAATTACAATGCCACTGCTTTGAGTTGTGATTTCAATTTTTGCTGATATTTCTATACTCAGGTTGTAACCAGTTTCCTTTGGCTTTTAAGCCTGTGGGATTCAGTCATCTGCATAAGTGAGTTTGCATGAATATCAATGGGAATACTGATTATTTCTCAACTACTTATTGGTACGGATGTTAAATGAGGTACAATTGTTTGCTTGAAAAGGTCAATCCAGTGTTCATTGTGAGACTGAAGCATTCTGCACAGAAAGATATACCAATTACAAGGAAATTGAGGGAGATTCAAGGGAGCAAAGGTGCAGGCAGGAGCAGGCACCTGCAAGGGGATGGCTGAACCAGGTCACAGGCAAACTTGCAGTCACCTAGGAGGGAGGAATTCTGATGCCCAGCAGTTCAGAATCTCAGAGCATTGGAGGACTCTAGCTGATTCCCGCCCTGGTGGTGTGGCTGCTTGTTGCTCTTATCAAAACAAACCAGGGAGCAGAGAGCTGTATTCTGATGTGGGCTTGAGAAATGGAAGGAAGACTATTTATTTCAGGGAGTACTCCTTGTGTTCCAAAACCAGGTGTGTGGGAAAATAGGGGGAAGGTTTCTGTATGTGGAAGGACACCAAACTTAGGAAAATGGTGTTCTAGAGTCTCCCTTAAAATGTAAGTGGTCAGGTCATCCCTCTGGCCAGTGTTCCCTTACACCCCAAGAATGTTCTTTTCTACAGTGAGCCCATGGTTATTCTTAGCTTTTTAGGGTTTCCCACTTTACCTTGTACTAAACCCCTCCTATCTTCTACACCATGCTCTGTGTGTCTCCTCTGAATTCTTTACATGGATATCACAAGGACCAAGAAGCCTAGGGATGGCCAGAGAGCAAGGTCCTGGTCGTGTTTCTCTGACACTGAGTTTGACTGAATAATCAAGGTATTTCCAAGCTACTGCCATACCATTGCCCTCTCCTAACTCCTGGCTTAGCAACTGGTCTAAAAAAAACCTCCACAAATGCTAAAAAATTTATATTTTAAGAGACTTAATCTGGATTGATTATTAAAGAATGCTACCAGGGGAGAAAGGTGACAGCTCAAACGGTGACTGACGTAACTGAGTGATTTAGACCTCAATCTTGGGAAATAATTCAAAGCAATGATGAGATACGTTTCATTTATACAAAATATATTAATGTACTTAACGATCCCAAATGTGTCATCACATAGTGATCAATAGACCAGTTCTCTTACTTTAAAGATCACTCAAATTTTCCCTAAGTTCACTGTGAGTCTGTTAACGAATTATCCTACTGCATCTCTGGTCAGAATTTGCAAAGTTCCTGCCCAGTTTCATTACTCCTATAAATGAATCAAGCATTTTATAGAGAGGACCTACCATACTTACACAGTTCTCTTTGATTCATCATCTGGATGTCCATGATTTGCCATTCACATTGTGCATGTGTGTGTGCGTGCGTGCATGCGTGTGTGTGTGTGTGTGTGTGTGTGTGTGTGTGTAAATATTTCCAGCTCTAATTCTAGTTTTCTATCTTTAATTTGAATAAGCACATTCGTTTTCAGGGTTGTCTTAAGTTTCAAGGGTATTTTTTAAATAAGCCACATTCTAATGCCTTAAAAGTCTATGCCTTTCTTCTTGGTTTTCTCTTTCTTTCCTTTATATAGTAGATCTACTTGTGCTGTGGGATAATGCTCTTGGACACTATAAAGATTTATCACTTGTATTAATTAGCTTAATAAAATGCTGACTAGCCACTAGCCAGGCAGGAAGTGTAGGCGGGGTGACCAGACTAAAAGAATTCTGGGAAGAGGAAAGGCAGAGATGCAGTCACCAGTCAGACATAGAGGAAGCAAGATGAGAATGCCTTGCTGAGAAGAGGTAACAAGCCACATGACTAAACATAGATAAGAATTATGGGTTAATTTAAGTTTTTTTTTTATTTAAAAATTTCCATCTCCTCCCCTCTTCCTCCCCCTTCCCTCCCCTCCCCTCCCCCCATACCCTCCCTCCCTCCCTTTTCAGGCCAAGGAGCCATCGGGGTTCCCTACTCTATGTTAAGACCAAGGTCCTCCCAACTCCACCCTGGTCCAGGAAGGTGATCAACCAAGCTGAGAAGGCTCCCACAGAGCCTGTCCATGCAGAATAGTCAAAGATCAGCGCCTTTGTCCTTGGCTTCTCCGTCAGCCTCCACTGTCGGCTATATTCAGAGAGTCCGCATTGGTCTCATGTTCCATCAGTCCCATTCCAACTGGAGTTGGTGATCTCCCGTTAGTTCTGTCCCACCGTCTCCATGGGTGAATGCACCCCTCATGGTCCTGACTTTCTTTCTCATGTTCTCTCTCCTTCTGCTCCTCATCAGGACCTTGGGAGCTCAGTTCAGTGCTCCAATGTGGGGCTCTGTCATTTTCTTCATCTATCGCCAGGTGGAGGTTCTATGGTGATATGCAAGAAATTCATCAGTATGGCTATAGGAACTGGCTTTTTCAGGCTCCCTCTCCTCAGCTGCCCAAGGAACTGGGGGCGTCTCCCTGGAAACCTGGGAACCCCTTTAGGGTCAAGTCTCTTGACAACCCTCAGGTGGCTCCCTAAATTAAGATATATGCTTCCCTGCTCCCATATCCACCTTTCCTGTATCCCAAGCATCCCATTCCTCCGAGCTCCCCCCATTCTCTAGTTAATAGTAAGTCTGAGGTAATAGGCAAAACAGTTTAGAATTAATATAAGCCTCTGTGTGTTTATTTGGGACTGAATGGCTTCTGGTCAGAAACTTCTGTCTACAAATGGCACACAACATGGGGCAAAAATTTCCACATAAAGCCTAAAAAAGCTTTAAAAAAGGAGTCTAGAAAGACAAAAACAGTCAAGCACAGTTTCTTGGTAACCATCTTTTCTCCAGTAGGCTCTGTTTGCTAGGAGCAAACAGAGGTGTGGCCCATTTAAGAGAAGCTTCTTGACTCATTGTTAGCAACAAAATCTTTGCAGTTCTTTTAAGAGGCTCTGCCACCAAACACTTAAATGGTGTTAATGAGCAGCTGACATCAGGCTTCTTGGTGGTGGTATGGACCTAAAAGCCCCACAGAGTTATGACAATAAATGCGACTCCTGCCACTACCTCCACCATAAAGCTATACTCTCAGAAAGCTAAGAAATGGGGTGGAGTCAGGTGCCAAAGCTGTAGCTTTAATCCTATCCATATTGGATAGCAGGTTGAAGACTCATGTGGTCAGAAAAAGATACAGCTATACAGTAAAGACAGATTCAGACCAAGAAAAAAAAACTTCTAAATGGTTTACAGTGTGTTTAAAAATATACATAGTCATGGGATAAAAAATAAAAGGATAGAGAGTGTCCTTTAAAAAGAAATAGAGTAGCTAGGCATGGTGGTACAAATCTTTAATCTCAGTACTTGGGAGGCAGAGGTAGGCAGAGCTATGTGAGCTCAAGGTCAACCTGGTGTACTTTGTTAGATCCAGGACAGCCAAAGATACACAGAGAAACCCTGTCTCAAAAAAACAAAAATTAAAATAAGAATAAAAGAAATAGAGTTTAAAAAGGCACATAAAGATAGAAAAAAACACATAAAACTGATTATTTTATGTTATTGTGTTGTCTTTAAATTGTTTGACTGCTGAAGGAGCAACAACTGCTAAAAGATATTTGATTATAAATGCTGCTACAT
Source organism: Arvicola amphibius (assembly GCF_903992535.2). NCBI lineage: Eukaryota > Metazoa > Chordata > Mammalia > Rodentia > Cricetidae > Arvicola > Arvicola amphibius. The sequence goes on from NC_052058.2 coordinate 45,029,757, forward strand.
TAATACAACCTATATATTTTGAAAATGCCTGGACTTCAAAATTTAATCCAAAAGATATGTTACTCTGAAGAAGAGGTTTTTCTTTTGTTTCCACAGGAAATGAAAGGTTATGGATTCTTCCTGGGTTAAGAAAAATAAGGTTTGGTCAAGGAAGACCTCCTAAAAAATTTCCAATGGGAATGGATAGTTCAGATGATTCAACATTTCAGAATACCTTTGTTGCAGTTTCTTCTGAGTTCTGCATCCAGAACAGCATCAAGGTTGCTGGCTAAGATGATCCAGTCAGGACTGAATACTCCAGATAGGACTTGACTAAAGTCCTAAATTTTCTTTAGGGCCTCATAAGATTATCAGCACCTCCACTCAGCAGGAAGTATCCTAGAAAACTTTGCCCACATTCCCAAAGAATTGATTATGGATGTTTGTCTTTGTTTATCATGTTGGTTACAAATTGTTATGGATAATGGTAAGGAAAAAAACTAGAGAAAGATTAGATTCAGAGTTCTTGTTTTGAAAAGAACAAAAGGGGGTGTGCTGTGAGATAATGTGCTTGTACACTTTAAAAATTTGTCACTCTTATTAGTTTAATAAAATGCTGATTGGCCAGTAGCCAGGCAGGATGTATAGGTGGGGTGACCAGACTAAGAGAATTCTTGGAAGATGAAAGGAAAAGAGTCAGTCACCAGCCAGATGCAGAGGAAGCAAGATGAGAATGCCTCAACTATGAAAAGGCACCAAGTCACGTGGTTAAACATTGATAAGAATTATGGCTTAATTTAAGTTGCAAGAGCTAGTTAACAGTAAGCCTGAGCTAGTAGGTCAAACAGTTTGTCATTAATATATGCCTCTGTGTGTTTCTTTGAGACTGAATGGCTGCAAGACCAGGCAGGACAGAAACTTCCATCTACGCACGTGGCTGTTCATTTTTATTATTTTTATTTTATTATTATTTATTTATATTTTATTAAACACTATGATCTAATTTCTCAGAAATCCTCTCCTTTCTACTTGGCTTTCTCTCTTTCTTTTCTTTATTCAGTAAACCTACTTACACATGTGTTTAGCTTCCATATCCATATTTGCTGATGCTGAAATTAATAAGTAATGTGTTACATTCACACTGCTGAATACAGTTCCTCTTTAGTACACTTTCAAACAAAGCATAATAATGGGTTTATTACATAGTTCAAAATATGAAGTGCAGTAGGTGACACAGTGGACAGTTATGTTAATATAAAATTTTAAAATATGTCAATATTGTCTGAACAATTGACTTTATCAGTAACCTTCTTAAAGCATAGGTAGCCAGTGGTTGATTTTTACAAAAGGATGGATTTGAAAATTCTAAGGCAAGATCAAAGTTGATATCTTAATCACACATTTAATAACTGCAGGTAAATGTTAACTAAGTTTTCTAGTGTCCACATAGCCAAAGTAAAAATGAATCAAATCTAAAGACCTCTTCTAAAATTACAGCAGGATAGTGGACTGTTGCTTGTTACCTACCATTCTCTATGACCATGCCTGCAGTGTGTCTGCAAATGGATGTGAATGTATATAAAGTTCACTGTGGTATTTAAAGATATCTCACCCCAGAATTAACAGAGTACATACTAATTTTTACACAATGGAAAATGAAGATAAAATGCTAAGAAGAAAGAAAGTTTCCCTCTTGGGATTAACAACAGGGTTTTCACGGTGGGGTAACATTTGAGATCTTCTGTCCTCTATGTCCACCGGCCAGATGAGTCCCCACAATTGTCACAGCCTCTGCTGTTTGTGCCAGTCAGGAAACTCTGGGACTCTTGTTGACAGGGTAGCTGTTGTTTTGTTCCTGCTCTGCATGGGCTCACCAGTACAATAAATGATTGTGACTCTTGAATGAAAACAGAAATCTCAAGCAGAGCTGAGAATTTTTTTTAAACCATGGGAACTATTGATTTGTGCAGCGACTTTTGTCCTTGATAAATCTCAATTTTTCAGTGGTATACAATTTTGTAAATCTAAGTAAAGTGCCTTGGGTCTTTCCTTAATTAATACACACTTTCCTGGAAGGCTTGTCTCTTCCCCTATGACTTCACCACAGTGAAAATGAGATCTTGAAAAATCAAGTATACTAAAAATCAAACAAAAATGGCTAGTGTCAAAGTCAAGCAGCTGTAAAATTAGCTGTTAGTTTTAATTAAAAATAGAAAACAATTTTTTATCACAGGAGTTCTAAAGCCAAGTTTCTGAACCCTGTTTTATTCTGGGTTTGATATTTTAAATTATGCTTTCAATGAGGCATGCCATGTGCACCACAGGAGAATGCCAGTGTTGTTGGATTTTCTTTTCCTCTAGCCCCACATTGGGTGCCAAAATGTTGTTGGTTGTTTTACTCTTCTTACTTTTTTGGCTTTTTTTGTGGGGCTTGCTACTCAGTTCTCAATCACACATGAAATTTTATTTTTTCCTTATAAATGCCTAGCCTTAGCTTGGCTGTTTCTAGCCAGCTTTCATCTTTTCTTAACTAAAAATTTCCTATCTTTTGCCTTTCTCTATTTCTGTATACACATCTTGCTTCTTCAGTGGATGGGTCAGGACTCCAGAAAGAGCTTCCTTCCTCCCAGAATACTCCTGTTCTACTTGATCAGTCTCTACTTCCTGTCTTGTTGTCCCTCTTATACTTGCTACCTGGCTACGGGCCAATCAGCATTTATTTAAAATATAATTGACAGAATACAGACCATTCTCCCACACCACCTGCAAGCCCTGCCTATTTTTTTTTTCCTGCTTTGGTATTGGCCAGTCAGTGCTTTATGAGACCATTGGGTGTTTTAGAAAGGCAAAGTGACACCATTTCCCAGAGTAAAACAAATACAACATGGTGGTGGTAGTGCTGGAGTTTGAACTCATGACCCACTCTGCTACCATACCACCTCCTGGTCCTACATCATAATTTAAGGCTGAATGACTTTCCCTAATCTGTTTGACCACTGTGCAAGGAGTACTGTGATCTATAGCAGGAAAATGACATGCTCTTATAGGGTGAGTTCCTGGTACAGCTGAATCAAGAATCTTTGGGAATGTAAAGAGTCTGATTAACTGGAATTTCTCAGAGGCTCTGCCTAAGTGTGAATCCATGAGTGAGTGTACAGAAGTCCTGTGTTTCCGATTCTCATGGTTTTCCTCTTGCATCTCTCCCAGCCCATGCATCTCATCACTAGGCTGGTCTTGCCAAATTCCTGTTAGATGTTGACATTTCCTGCACAGAACACAGGCCTGAGGTATTAGGGTGTTCTATGCAGGAAATGTCAAGCCTACCCATGGATCTCTTCAGGACCATGGATATGAGGTCTGTCTAGCCTGCCAATGGATCTTGTCAGGCCTGTGGCTATAAGGTCTTTCTAGCCTGTCCATGGATCTCTTCAGGGCCATGGCCATGAAGTCTGTCTAGCCTTCCCATGGATCTCTTCAGGACTATGGCTATCAAGTCTGTCTAGCCTGCCAGTGAAGAATCACATGGTCCTTGACTCTTATACTGAGGCTTCTACTGTGCTAACCAGTGACTTTCTCAGTCACTCTAGACTCATGTCTTCTCCTCCTGTCACCCCTTCCTCGATACCCATTGCCTTTCATCACTCTCTCAGAGCCAGAAGGGCATGGCAGGTGCCCCTTTCCTCCAAAAGTGTGTGCCATCCCTACACTAGTTCTCCCTAAAAGGCAATTCCCCACAACTGCCACTGTGTTGGGTAGCTTCTGTCAACGTGACACAAAGCTAGACATGTCTGAGAAGAAGGAATCCAGCTTGAGAAATTACCTCCATTAGATTGGCCCCTAAACAAGCCTCTGAAGGTGCTTGCTGAATGATGACTGGTTTGGGAGGGTCTAGCCCACCATAGGTGGTGTCACTCCTTGGCATGTCACTCTGGGTTGCGTTTTTAAAAAGCAATTTGAACAAGCCATGGAGAGCAAGACAGTAAGCAGTATTCCTCCATGGCTTCTGCTTCAGTCCCTGCCTCCAGATTCCTGCCTTGAGCTCCCGCCCTGACTGCCCTTCATGAGAGACTGTGTGCTGTAACATGAAATAAAGCCTCCCCTCCTCCAGTGGCTTTTGGTCACAATGTTTATTATTGCAACAGAAACTAAAACTAGGAAGCCAGTTAGTATTATTTTAGAAGTACATTAAATATACTGAGTGTCTTTGGGCTAGGATTCATGTTATTTCAAGTCTCATGCCAATAAGCAGAGTACTATATAGTATATTTTTAAAGCTCATAAATATATTTGGTGTTTATTGAGCTTCTATTATATGCCAGTCAGTGCTCTATGGATCCAATCATGATGAGCTCTTCACTCAACTTACAGATTATCCTGGAATCCAAAGTTTTGGCCCCTTCAGATCTCCCTCTGTTGATAAATCCTAAATGTCCATTTTACCCCAGTAGGCTCAATTATCATTGCCATCATTATGCTTGCTCTCTCAAAGCTGCTTCCCTAAGAGCTTTGTTTGCAAACAGGTGATAATGTAGCCATGCAAGAAGCTCAGCTCAGTGCCTTGGTGATAAAATACAATCTTGTCTTATTTGCCTATTCAATGAACTAAATGAAGATATTCAAAGGATCCCGCAGGCAATGGAGCACAATTTCACAGACCGTCTCTATTAACTCTCTGATTGTCCACAGAGGGGCAATTATATTTTAGAGGAAAATGCACACAATGTCTTTTGCAAGAAGTTTATACAATTCACAAGTGAAATTTAGCACAGAAATGTAGATAGAACTAGAGTTCATCACAAAGGACAACTGTCCTGAACTCATACAAACAAGATGCACTTTATCTCCAATACTCCGTATACTGAGAGGAATTCCATTTGGATAGGTATTTCAAGTGTGAAGAGTTCCTGGAGAAAGCAAGGGGCAAGCTCTCACAAGGATCTTAGGTTCTGCATTGTGAAGTGTGTATTTCTGTGATGGTCTTAAACTTTAGGTTTAAGAAGTCATCCCAAGAACAGTGATGCTATTGGGTCTCTCTAGATCACTGGTTCTTTAGGTAGCACAGTCTTGAATATCTGACCAGTAAATGTTGATTTTTGTAATTTTATTTATAATACATAATTATTAAGGAAAGAAAGATCTAATCTCAGATATAAAGGGATTAGGTTAAAGTCTAACTTGAATAAAAATGACCAATATAGAGAAAGTTGGTAAATTCAATAGCAAACGCAAGTAGAGGAAACCAGGAGAAACAAATCACATGCTGTTCACACAAGTAAGGGAGCAAGCCTGCTTCTAAGTCATGCACAGGGATTCAAAGAAGTTCATGAGAACCCTCTAAGTTATAATGGGGTGATTTTAGTTTAGTTTATTCCTTGTATTTCACTCTCAAGATGATCTAAGCAAAATATAAAAGTCAAAATAAATATTAAATTGTTATTCAAATAAGAGGGAGGGTTTTTAGCTTTTATTCTTTAGTATCTCTTTAAATTTTTTCTTATGTGTATTAATTGCATGAACTACTGGGTTTCATTAATGACATCCTTTGTATACAAGATTATTTGCTCACATTTACTCTTTTATTTACTTATAGTAAGCCTCTCTGTTATTCATGCTTGTGAGACAGAGTCTCACTATATAGCCCAAGATACTCTCAAACTTTCAGGAATCCTTCTCCCTCAGCTTCCCAAATGCCGGGATTTCTGTGTGCCACCAAGCCCAGTCTGAGAAGATAGATGCCTAAAGGCCGATAGATTATTCTTTCTTATTTAGTTTTCAGCACAGAGCAACATCTTGAAACAGACAAAACGAAGCGAAAAAATGTATTTATACAACAATATATGGAAAAGCACTGCTCTGGCTTTGTTAGGAAAACGAACTATTTCGGCTGGTATAATTTGCTGTATCTCTTGATCTGCCTTTTCCCCTTATTCCACAACATCTGAAATACCCCATATGATTTCTGGAATTTGTATTGTTGCTTACCCCTTAACACCAACTTCACTCTGTCTAGACTCGATCCCAGTGCCAGGTGGGTGTTTGTACACAGTGAGCCCTCTGTAGGCTCAGCATGTGTTTAAACTGTCAGTTTCTCCATAAGCCCTGACAGTACAGTAGTATTGTCTAAGAACTCACTGGTATTGACCTGTGTGTGTGCGTGCATGCATGTTATGATAACACCTTCAACCAATAATAAGACTTTGGGTGATTGCCTAGGTAGCCAGTTGTCTGTGTCATTCTTGCACCTTTTGGAAGTTTTTTGATTGCACTTTCCTGTTTACTCAAGTAATATTATTTCCCTTCACAGGTCTTTGATGGAGTTGAAGACTAGATAGCCACAGTTACTTTCCTCTCATGACTTAGCCAAGCCATTTTTAATGTAAGACCAAGACTTCTTGAGATGAAATAACTATTGAAACATTTACCATATGTTTCTTGTTTGATGCTGCTCATGCTGGTTGTAATTCTAATTGTTATGTATGTTTTTGCCTCTTCTTTTCCATGGACACTATTTGAATTTTTTCTTATTGTATATATAGTTTTGTATTAGGCTTAAAACTTTCTTATTTAGACAAAAGGGGGATAGGGGAATGTGCCGTCGGGACTCCTTCAGCCAATAATCTTTAAGATACTGGCCCACTTTGGGCATGGTCTCATGTACTATAAATGCAGATGAAAAGTGTGCAAGGGCCTCTTGGCTGCTGGATTCGGTTCCAGTTCCCAGTACACAAAGAGGACTGTGGATCGCTACCCTTTCTGTGAGTTTATCCCCAAATTAATAAACCTTTGTAATACTCCATTCTGGGCTATTGTGGTATTATACATCAACGTGTGTGTGTGTGTGTGTGTGTGTGTGTGTGTGTGTGTGTGTGTGTGTGTGTGTATGTTTAGTACAGAGAGGATTTGGGGAATGGGGAAAATTCCAGTCTTTCATTAACAAAAGATTCTTCTATCAATGACGTGTATGGTCACCCTTCTTTCCCGTGTGGGCAAGCAGGTGGAAGATGCTATCTAGAAGCTGAATGGAGCCACAGGTCATCTCAGCGTGCAGAAGCTGACCTCTGCTGGAGGTTTACCTCACCTTTTCGTTTATCTACTCTGTCTTGGGTCTCAGGAGCAGTGAATATATTTCTCATCTTAAGGCCTTTGACCACCACTACCTGTTTAGGTCTTCAATTTTTAGAAACAGGATTTATTTTATTTTTATTTATGTATATATGTATGTCTCTGTGTGTGAGTAGCGTGCCCACAAAAGCCAGAAGAGGGTGTCAGGTCTCCTGTGGCTGGACTTTTAGTTTGTTGTGAGCCACACAATGGGAATAAACTTGGGTCCTTCACAAGGGCAGGAAGCACTCTCAGCCTGTGAGCTGTTTCTCTGGCCCTCGAGTTTTCCTTCTGCTATTTTGTTCATTTCTCTTTTCCTTCCACAATTTTCAATTTCATTTCATTCCATCAAATAGGAGGCCACCCGACACATCAAAATTTAAATTCTGACTCTAAATATTTGTATCATATCGACACATTATGATAATGTCTTTTAAAAGTTTGTAAGTCATGTTATTGACCTCATTTGTTGTCTGGCTGTAAATAGTTGATGTTTTTGTTGAATCTACTTCATAAATGACTTTGAAATGTTACTCTCTTTAGAACCCCTGTTGAAACTGTAATTTATGGCCCATCATGAGCAGTGGACAGAGGAAAACAGAACAACTCTGGCTAAGTACCTGAGGGACGTGTGGAGGCCTTGCAAGTCTCTTGTTCTAGTCACGAAGTGCTCCATGAAGGAATCTTGTAAAAGTAGGGTTCCTTAAAAGACAAGTGGACACTCTTATCCTGAACACTTCCTAGGTCCTCCCTACCCTTGTTCCTTCTCTTTCTTTGACAACCAAAGGAGCCTCAAGGAACCTGAGCTTCCCTTCATGTCAGTGGAATGTCCAGAGCCAGCTCTCCTGGCTGTGCCTTTCATGCCTCCACGTCTGTCTATACACCCATTTCAACACAATCATCGGGCGGGGTCCTGGTTTTTTTGTTAAAGGGACATGCCGTAGTATGTGGACGTCTCAACGACAGGGACTTAGCTCTGGAAAAGGGAAGATGCTGTCTTGTGTCCCCAGCAGGCTGGGTTCCTCTGGCATTTATCCAACAACCTCCAGTGTGTGTGTGTGTGTGTGTGTGTGTGTGTGTGTGTGTGTGTGTGTGAAAGAGAGAGACAGAGACAGAGAGAGAGAGAGAGAGAGAGAGAGAGAGAGAGAGAGAGAGAGAGAGAGAGAGAGAGAGAGAGAGAGAGAGACTTTGAGCATCTACAACAGCTGGCCCAAATTCTAGCAGTGAACACTACAGGCTACTTGAGGGCATCAAGCAGACATGTCCTTTGGAGCCACTTCTAAAAGCTTGTTTTTGTGGTTCTTCAATTCATAATTGGATTAAAAATGTCAATTTACAGGAGGTAATAAGCACTGTCTTCTGATGACACACAGAAGATATTTTTATAACAAGGAAGAAAACACAAGGGAAGACATTAATCTCTAACAGCGTGGAGCCAGTCAGTGTAGGAGCAGACAGCTCCAGAGCCTTGAGCATGGAAAACAGTTTACTCTTATGTCTCTGCAGTGTGTATTAGAAAGCAGAGGGCCGTGAAACATGATTTAGAATATTCATTTAAATAATAAATTCTGCATGTGTGCATGTATGTGTGTATGTGCACACATGAGTGTGCCATGGGCTCTTAAGTTTCCAAAAACAAATTACATTGGGTCCAGTCCCATGAAGTCTCTCTCAAGGTTCTTCCTTTCCACATCTATGTTTAGAGGCTGAAGGAAGAAATGTTTAGTATTTGTGGATCATACACGGCTCACCGAGGCTCCCATTTCCTCTACATATTTTGGCATTTATTTGATATAAAGAAAGAACTATTCTCCAATGTCCCCATAATACCTTTGATATTAAACTGGTTCTTTCATAAGGTTAAAACCAATGGAAGAGTTTTGGTAATGATGGCTCTAAGATAGTATGTTGCTTCCCTCATGATATACCTAAAAATGCCAGCTATAGATACACATCTCTGCTTGTTGCCACAAAGACCATAATTTTAAACCCAGGGGTAATTTGCTGTTTCCAGTGTTGCTAATGCCAGCTTCATGAAATAAAAGTCCTTCAGAGAGTAAAGACTTTTCTGAAGGAAGGTAGACTCAGCGGCTATTGTTGTTTTAAATAAAGGCACTGTCAGTAAAAGTGAGCAGCTATCCAGTAAAGACTAACAGAAGGGCTTTCCTGTATTCGGTTTCACTTTGAAGAAGATTATTCTTTACAAAAATTGGTGCATGGTCTGTCTGGAAACAAAAGACGTTCCATAATTCCTGGACTCTAATGATTCCCTCATATTCAGTTAAATAACAACTGAGACATATTTTTAGTGTTCATGTGCTCTTATCTCCAGCTAGGGCATGACACAGTAACACCAAGGTTGTTCATAGAGCCAGGTCATTCATTTTTTTCCTTCCTTGTATTAAGCAAACGACTGCAGAACTCACCCAGAACCCTTGGAATCTACACAACATCTGCAAGATTGACAGAGCATCAATATGGGCTAGTCACATAGGATGCATGCCTCCAGCACAGAATTCACTCAGCATCTAACAGAGTTCACACGGGGCATGTACCTACAATGCAGGATCCACACAGAAGTTGCAAGATTCCTGCAGGATGCATACCTTCAATGGAGAAGCTACAGAGCGTCTAACACAGGATTCACAGCATCCAACCTTCAGGTGTTTCCCATTCTTTAATTTTTCCATTCTCACACTGTTTCTTGGTCTGTTCTGCTTTGGATCTGTTACAAATCAATCACTTTGAACCAGTGAAGTAAAAAAGTGTTGTGGAATATTAGTATAAGAGGTATTACATTTGTATATTCTGTGGAACATTCATTTAATGATGCAAAGATGTGTTGTATTCTTTTATGCTGTGTTTGCTTAAGTGAAGCTTTCTGTGAAGCTGTGTTACTTTTTCTGCCTACAACACCTGATTGGTCTAATAAAGAGCTGAAATGCCAATAGCAAGGCAGGAAAAAGAATAGACAGGGCTGACAGGCAGAGAAAATAAATGGGAGGAGAAAGAAGAGTGGGGAGTAGAAAAGGAGAAGGAGAGGAAGACACCAGGGGCAGCCACCCAGCTACACAGCCAGCCACGGAATAAGAAGGAAGGAAATGGATATAGAATAGAGAAAAGTAAAAGCCAAGAGGCAAAGGTTGATAGGAATTTAAGAAAATTTGGCAAGAGACAAGTCAAGCTAAGGCCAGGCATTCATAAGTAAGAATATGTCTCCATGTATTTATGGAGCTGGGTGGTTGGCCCCTGAAGAATAAAATAAAAGCCTACTACAAAAAAAGCAATTTTACTTTTCTCCAGATATTTTTCTTCATTTCTCTCAGGATGGAATTAGGTGGCAGAACCCTGTGCAGCTGTTCAGAAAATGACAAAGCAGCCAGGAACATTTGTACCTATGGAAAAGTCCACAAGAAATGACTAAGTGAGAAATGAAGGCAAATAGAATTATGAGCCCATGTTTGGTGAGTGAGCATACTACTGCTGCATAGAATGGCTCTGGATACTATCGTTCACCGTGTTAGGAACAGCATTGTGGGAGTGCAGAGGGAATATGTCTGAAATACCTGCCTTGTTTCAAAGTGCCATGCCTGGAGAGGGGAGACCAGATGGAGGAGCCTGAGGCACGCTTGTATAAACATAGCATTATGCAAGTTAATGCCCCTGGGCCATAGAAACAAAGGTGGATTCCTACACTACCCAAAGAAGGATGACTTGGAAAGATCAGGTTTTCCTGCTTAAGTTTGGACACCCTGTTATTCCATGGGTTTGGCCAGGAACCTGTTCATTGATAGGATCAAGGCATCATCTTTCAAATTACTGCAAATCACTAGACTGACTGTCTCGGTGCTCCCACAGAATTCTTGCAGAAGTGTGGTGATCTGATCCTCTGTACTCATTTCTCATAGCAGATGGGTTGGTTCATATGTGGCTGGATCAGAGAGATAAAAGGAATACTTTATGTATTAGAACCATACCCTGAGAAGAACTGCCTCCCTGTGTGACAGAACCTCAGGTTGGCCTCACACTGGCTTCTAGAACACAGTTGGATCATTTATCTAAGATTGTTTCTGAACACTCTAATGTGCAAACTTGGGGACTTAGATCCCCAGACATGCCAATCATCATGAGCTCTCTTCACTTATTTAAGATGGAAGGAGAGTGTCTCATCCTGTACATTGTCTACAACAGACACAGCTTCCTCGTGGCAAATGGAAATCACAAATGTTTCTTTTATGTCAGAGGCATGGTAAAAAAAATCATCTGGAAAATGTCTCATAATCTTCATAGTGTAAAAGACAGGGTAGAGAAGCACAAGAATCTTCACATACTCATGATAAGGAACCAATAGTTAGAGCCATTTGGAAGGACAATTGAGAAACACTTATTAAGTGTGAAAAACTGTACATGCTATTATTTTAAAGGTATGTTGCTTTATAAAAATATCTGAAACTCTATTTAAATGTTTTCTTTTATTTCAGGTTCTATGGTGGCCTGACTCAGCTAGCTGGTGGTTACTGGGGTCACTGATATCACTGAAGATACACAGAAACTAATGCTTGTGTTGTACACCTTCTCTATTGGAGATGAAGGCAGTCAAGCTGTTTTGTTCTGTTTAGACTTGTCTGGTGCTCTCCCTAGAACAGCAGGAACAGAAGCGGACTTCCACGCCTCTGTCTAGCCAACACAACATTCTCAGCTAGAGCTTCTTCAAAGTCTGAGACTTTGCTATAGTCATACATGCTGTCTGGGTTTCCCAGAGCTAACATGACAAGAGGCCAGGCAACAACTGAAATGCTTCTTATGACTTATGACCTTGGAAGTTATTAAGTATCATTTCTGATTCATTCTTTTGACCATATTAAAATCCTAAAAGACAAAATCATTTCAGAAAAATGAAATTAGTCTACCTGTTGCTACAAAGAGCAAACCTGATCCTAAGGAAATAAGGGATTTGTTGACAGAGTAACAACGGTCTTCAGGAACGGTTCAGGAGACTTCTGTAGAGGCAACTCTATGCCCTTCCAATTGCCTTATGGAAACCAAGATGCGTGTGGTCCAAAGGGATTGGAGTTTTACAGGTCATGTGTCATTGTCATAGTCTGAAGGAGAACATCCTCCATAGGCTCTGATGTTTGAACAACTGGTCCCCAGTTGATGGAGTTGTTGCGATGTTTCAGAGGTTGGGCTTGCTGGAGAAAATATGTTGCTGCAGGAAGGCTTTAAGAAATTCAAGATATGTTCCACCATTTGAGTTTGCTCTCTCTGCTTCCTTCTTGTGACTTAAGATGTGAGCAACCCCTAGCCACCATGCCTGCCCCCTGCTGCCTTCTTTCTGCCATCATGGACTTTCCCCCCTGGAACTGTAAGCCCAGGTAAACCCCTTCTATAAGTTGGTTTCGTCATGCTAATTTATCACATCTGTAGAACAGGAACTAATATGCTCATATTTAACAAATAGGGCCTTATTGGACTAACTAAAGCATAATTAAGAATGTAAAAATATAGTCAAACAGTTTAAGTACTAAAACTTACTCATAGGCACAGGCAGATGGTGGGCAATACTGATTAAGCTTCATTTGCAAAAAAAATCTTAAAACCAATATTAAGAAACATTACATACTCTTGGAAATAATAATAAATAAAAATAATAAGAAAATACCTGCTGTGTGTGTAGAAATAAATTGTCTGCAGGGTTATTTGCACTTAGTGAATGGCCACGTATCACACCAAAACTTCACCAGACAACTTTATAATTCTTCGACATATTAGTTACTTTCCCCTGCTGTTGCTACAATCCCAGAAAGAGATGACTTGGGTAAGAAACACTTATTGTGACACACAGTGTCAGAGGACTCCAATCTATCATGTTGGTGAGGACTGCGGGCATGTGCAGTGGAGTCTCAAACACCATGGAAGGCCAGGAAGCAGAGAGCAAGGTAGTAACTAGGGCCTTGGTTTAAACTACAAAATAAACCATCTAGGAATCGCCTTACAATGTTTCCAGAACCTTCCCAGATGGATCTGAAAACTGGGGAAGAAGTTTCAAAACACAGTTCTTGTGGGGGCCCACAGATGTCAGCCTGTTCCACCTTGACTAAAGGTCAGAGAGGTTTAGCTTATTTTTGCTCTTTCAAAGTTGATGACAACAGGCGTGGCTACAAACAAGAGACCCTAGGGTGTGGTGAAGTAGCATTTTGAGTATAGAGGTGGATCTGCTCCACCTTGCTATTCTTGCTCCTTCAAAAGAGATTGGCAGGAGGTTCCACAGAGTAGCTGCCTGCAGGATACTTGGTCTATTTCTTATATCATGTTATTGAAGTCTGTTCCCTCTCTCCTCCCCTTTTGGAGTGAAGTATAGAAGCATGTGAAAAATAAATGGGGGCACTTAAGTATTCACTGAATTTCCCTCCTGGTGCTGTTCTGTTTCTCTCTTTTGTTTCTCTTGTGTCTCTGTTCCTTTTGCCTAATAATTCTAATCCTCACACTTCTACCCTGGAATGTGCGAATTTCATCTAGGCTGGACCCCAAGAGACGTGTGGCTCAGTAGTGAATATTTGAGAGTGAACCCTGATAATCCTCTAAAGTCAACCTTTTAAAGATGGGTAGGAATTAGCTTTTCATTTTTATCATCTTTCATTTTTTTCTATGCCCAACTTTGCCTTCCTATACCTCTCCTCAGACCAAATATCTATTAAGATTCTAGAGGCCGAGTGATTGTTCTAAAGTCTAGGGAGACTTGAGAGTCAAGGAAAAGTAGAAGAGCATTTTGGTTCTGCTCTTGACTTGGACAACTTTGCAGCAGGTAGCACAATTGCCAGAAGGCTCAGTGGCTCCAGGTTTTTCTCCGATAAAAGTCACAATTTTGATCTGAGATTTCTCCAGCCCCCTCATCTTCCCCCTCACTGTTTCTGTCCCCCAGTCTTATTTCTATGGCTGTCACCAACAGAGTTATTATGACCTGTGGATTCTTCTTAAAAAAAAAAATTTTAAGTTTTATAACATTTTCAACAAAGAAAAATATATTTTCTATTTCTCTAATCCTGAGTTTCAGAAACCACTGTTCTCCAACTCCTCAGTCACTAGGTAGAGATCTCAGAGAAGACGTCCAAGCTTAGAAGAAACTCAGATTTTCATGAGAATGCTTCCCTCGTTCTTTTTTCTTTTCTTATTTTACAGTTATTAAGAAATCGACTAGCTTGTCTTCATGGAAATCCTTTCTTGGGGCTGACTGAGAAGCTTTAACACTTAGCCCTTGCAGGATGACTTGGCCAGTCCACACCTCACAGTGTGTGCTTTACCAAAGCTCTTCTGTTCCCCGCCATATTCTTATTGATCAAAAAGAAGGCTCGGCACAAAGTTGGAGAAAGATAAAGATGCTGAAACTGCAGTGGTCTGTGGAGGACAGCCTTGGAAGGCTGGTGCCGTAGTCAGGGGTGGAGTACTTACTTAGCATTATGGGGCCCTCCTTGTGGTCCTCAGCAGGAGAGAAAAATGAACTGAAGAAAAGGAAGTCGCCTTGCCCCGGATGAAATGAAAGTCTCTCTAAGGCACAGCCTGTGTAAAATCCTCCGTATTTTATCCGATTTGTTCTTCAGTTTTGACTCTGTGCTTTGTTTTCTCTCAGAACGTGACTGATCCTTAGGGCACCCATGTGTGTGGGACGCCTCTTCTCCCTTGCTCCTAAAGCTTGGAGAAGAACATATGCCTCACCCTGGTCCTTTCCTTTCTGTTCTGTGCAATGACAAGCATGCCTGACACCTATGCATATTTTGTTCATATTGAGAATCCTTAATGAACTGTGATAGGTCTTCCAGGAAGACAAGTACCCATGGTGAGGGGGTCAAGATAGGGTTTCTCTCTGTAGGCCTGGGTGTCCTGGAATTTGCTTTGTACACCAAGCTGGCCTTGAACTCAGAGATCCACCTGCCTCTACCTCTGGAATGCTGCAGGATTAAAGTCAAGTACCACTACCACCCAGCAATGAGTATTCTTAACATAGTGGATAGTAGGTATCTAAAAGTTGGGAAGGCTAGAGTGATCTGAAACCTTGACAGCCTGCCCAGAGAGTTGGAAAACAGCAAGTGTCCATAAATCTGCAGGAAGATATGAGGGCATGAAAACATTCTATATTAGTTAGGGTGTTTTACTGCTGTGAAGAGACACTGTGACCACAGCAACTCTTGTAAAGGAATTGAATTAGGGTGGATTACATTTTCAGAGGTTTAGTCCATTATCATCATGATATGACATGGTGGTGTGCTGGAGAAGTAGCCAAGTGCCCTATATCTTGGCTTGCAGGCAATAGAAGTGGTCTTTCTCATTGGGTATGCCTTGATCATATATATATATATATATATATATATATATGTGTGTGTGTGTGTGTGTGTGTGTGTGTGTGTGTGTGTGTATAAGCTCAAAGCCTGCCTCCACAGTCACACACTTCCTCTATCAAGATCACACTTACTCCAACAAGGCCACACCTCCTAATAGTGCCATTCCCTTTGGGGTCTATTTTCTTACAAATCATCACATTCTACTTTCTGGTCCCCAAAAGCTTATAACCATACCATAATGCAAAAATGCATTCAGCCCAACTTCAAAAGTCCCCATAGTCTTAAATAATAGTCTCAAACTTATTTGAAAGTCTGAGGTTCAAAGTCTCTTCTGAGATTCATGCAGTCTCTTAATTTGTAACCCTCTGTAAAATCAAAAGCAAAAATAAGATCACATACTTCCAACATATAGTGGCATTATCAATCCAAAGGGGAGGAAAGGGAGCATAGCGAGGAAATACTGTACCAAAGCAAGACTGAAAACCAGCTGGGCCAACTCCAAACTCTACATTTTCATGTGTACTGTCAAAACACTCTTCAGATCCCCAAGTCCTTTCTGCTTTGTTGACTATAGTATACTTCTTTCTCTTGGGCTGGTTTCACTTACTGTTAGTGGCTCTTACTGGCAGGTATCCCATGACTGGTATCTTTAACATCTTGAGGTCTCCAAGGCAATTCAGGCTTCTTCAAATTTTACACAGTGGCCTCTTTAGGCCTCCATTCAGGGACACCTCTGACACATTCCTGGCCTCAGTGGCTTTCTTTGGTCATGGAGGCAAATCCCATAAGCCATTTCTTCTTCCTTAACTCTAAAGCCAGAACCACGTGACTGAAGCTGCCAGGTTCTGTAACTTGTTGAGTCTGAAACATGCCCTCTTATTCAATTATTTCTTCATTATCTTTCTGTTTTTTTGTTACCTTTACTGCCTAAGCTTGGCTGTTGTGGAACTTGCCCTATAGACCAGGCTGGCCTCAAATTCAGAGATCCATCAGTTTTTGATTCTAGAGTGCTAGAATTATAGGTGTTCACCACCATACCCAGGTCTAAACTTTTCTCTAATTCCTTTTCACAAGTTGGGAACTTAGCTGGGTGGGAGCTTGCCCTGAGGTTACAACTCCTTTTACTCCATTTATTAATTTGTATATCTCTTTGAACACAGAATTTAGCTCCATTTCACTTCCTGGTTCTCTCTTTTCAATCTACTCTGCTCAGCTTGCTCCTTTTCATTATAAATCTTCATTAGAGTTAACACGAATAGCCACATTACATAGTCTGTACTAGACTGTTTTGAGATTTCCTCTGTGAATGGAATTAAAACAAAACTCTTCACTTTAGCCTCAGGAAGACTCTTTGGACATGGGCAAAAAGCAGCCACATTGTTCATCAAAATATCACAAGAATAATCTCTAGGCCACATATAAATATTCTTCCCCTCTGAAGCCTCTTGGGCTAGGCCTCACCAGTTCAAATAACTCTTAGCTTTACTGTCTTCAATGCTCCTACTAGTATGGCCCATTAATCAATGCCTAAAGTATTCAAATGCTTTTCTAATCCACAGTTCCCAGTTCCATATTCCTTCAAACAAAAACATGGTCAGGCCTATCACAGCAATACACCAGCCCATGGTACCAACTTCTGCCTTAGGGTTTCTGATTGCTGTGAAGAGGCACCATGACCATGGCAACTCTTACAAAGGAAAAGCATTTAATTGGCGCAATTCTCTTACAGTTCAGAGTTCAGTCCATGGAGGCATGTAGGCAGACATGGTGCTGGAGAAGCAGCTGAGAGTTCTACGTCTTGCAGGCAGCAGGAAGTGGTCTGTCTCACTAGGTGTGGCTTGAGCATAGATGAGACTTCCAAGCCGATGCCCACAATGACACACTTCTCCCAATAAGGCCATACCTCCTAATAGTTTTATTCCCTTTGGGGGCCATTTTCTTTAAAATCACCATACACTAGTATAGAAGTCAGATGTCAACTCACCCTGGTAGGAGAGCTGGAGGGAATAAAGTCCAACAGAGAGGAGCTTGAGAATGAGGTTGCTGAATGAGTTCAAAGTCAGTGTCTCTGAGTTGGGTTTGACACAGCACTTGCTTCAGTATGCCAGGTCGTCAGACTGAAGACTTTGAAAGCCAGATTTATCACGGTTCGGTTCGAGCTGTTTTCCCTGAGGGGTAGAGACTTGGTGAGAAAACAAATGCTAACACAAACACCAGCTACCTTCTCCACCCATTTCCTAGGCAGGAAAGAAAGGGCTCCTGGAATTCCTATTTTGTAGATAGCACCAGGGAAAGAAAGGATAACTTCGGTACAAGCCAACTTCCTTATGATTGGCCTAAGAATGCTGATATTGACTGAAGTCATTCACAATAAATAATAAAAACAAAAGGTAATAGTACATAGATAGCATCTGTTGATTTTCCTGTTGCTTGGAGTTTCCTCCTTTGAAACAGCAGAAAAGTCCATTAGAAGGGCTTTACAATAAGGACATTTAATTTTTTTCATATGCTGAAAAGTCTACAGGTCTTTAAAACTGGTTTCTGGATTGACTAACTGCAACTTGAAAATATCATGTCCCTTGGTATGGCTTCTGTGAAGAAATCTTAGCTTTCCTCATGAAAGCAAGATAGAGTTCATAGCTCATAAAACAATGTCTAGTTATCCACGGGGATTGGGATAGTCTTTGTCCTTTGGAGTCTCTGTTTCCTTCAGAGAACAAAATCTAAGAATCCTTCAATAGAATTCCCAGGTTTATTTACTGTGACCAAGTCTTTAGCTCACCCACAGATGGGTCATCATGTCTTTTATTTCTGCCAGGATGTGGGCAACACATCTCCTGGTTCAGGCCAAGGAGTGTTTACATGCTCAACTTTTATTCATAAGAGGGAATGGTGTAGGGGAGGCAAGTGGCATCTTCTTCCAGTGGCCATGTGTATTAACAAACACTTTGCCAAGTCTCTGCATTTAACCCTGCTGCAAACCTCCTATGAATTATGTTAGTACTTAAATGCTGAAGAAACCGAGGCACAGAGAAGCCGTATAACTCACTCAGGATCACACAGCTAGCAATCCATGGCATGGAGAAGTATTATTTCATGGAGTGTTTATTAAGTCCCTGACATATACAAAGGGACAATGAGAAAATGAGGACAATCTTTGCATTCCAGTGCTTGCCGTTCAATGGAGATGGCTGATGAACAAGTTACTGGTGGCTCTATAAGTGGCCAGGTATGCACAAACTGTGGCAAGTTCATCAACAGTATAGACTGGACACTTTTTAACCGTAGTGTGAGTGTCCCTGAGGAGGTGAGCAGGCACCCCAGGAAGCCCTGTCCTGACAGGAAATGCCCAGAAGAAGCTCAGTGGAACATGGAACATAGAGCAAAGAGCACAGCAAAGTCAAGGTTCACCTTGGAACAGTAGAACTTGCTGTAGGAAAGAATGTTCCTTTCTGTTTGGAAAGCTTTCTGTTGTTAATTGGACATTGTATCCCCCAGGAATTACGGCAGATCCAGGCTGCAGTGACCCTAATCCAATTTAGAAGTGTGTTTCGGCACCTCGGGTGAAATGCCTGCCTGCACATGGCATTAAAGGTAATCTTTCTTGTGCTCACAGAAAGTCAAAGACAAGGAAAATGCCTTCTCTAGACACACGCTTTTAATCAACCCCTAAATGGCACAAAAGTTACCATTTTTATCAGGTGGCTTTTCTGGAAAATAGATTTTTGGTATTTTTTCTTTCTCAGTGCATTCAAGAGAAACTTTTTGGCAGGGCAGTTAATGAATAGAATAAAATATAAGTGAAGATGAAAATTAATTTAGGCAAACCAAAAAGGCATTTTCAGCTAAAACCATTTCAAGAGTATTAAGTTAACCTGCAGCAGGGCTTGAAAAAAAAAAGACCATTGTATTTCTAGTATATGAAACAATACTTATCATTTGGTAAAACACCACAGGTTCCCACAAAAAACAATGGGTTTGTTTCCTCTCTCACCCCAAGACTCTGAAGACTGTTCCATGTGATAACCTTAGCCAGTTTGAGTTAATGACTTCTAAATGATTGCCATATCACAGTGTCTTCCTTGCCAGCCCTTCCTTTTCCCTAACCCTCCCAGCAGATGGGATAAAAATACAGAGTGTACTGGCTGGAAGGTCAGACCTGAGCTGTTTGTTCTTTAAGCACAAATACTGAAGACACTAACTGGGGTATTCTAGAGAACGGGACACTCACTGCTTGGATGGAGAGGTGACCCAGCAATGGCATGCTGCCTGAGGAATAGCAGGCAAAGCTTTAGGCTATAGGCTGTCAGCTCACTCTGTTGACAACTTCTTTAGATGTGCAGAAACATTAGAATCTCACACAGACTTCTGATTGTCATTTCTTGGGGCTCTTTCTTTTTCTTTCTTTTTTCTTTCTTTCCTTCTTTTTTCCTGTCTTTCTGTTTTGAAAGTTCTAGTTAAAGAGTTCTTTACTATGCCTATACCTTGTAGTATTTCTTTAAGTTTTCCTTTGGAAATTTTAGTGTCTAAGCTTTTATGTAAAATGTCTTTGAATGTAAGGTGAGAGGTATGGATTGAATTTTATTCTCTTCGTAGTTATACAACTTTTCGCAGCACCATTTAAAAAACTCACACACAGGTATATAATAAAAAACACATACACATGTACACACACACACTCACACACACGCGCGCACACACACACACACATATATATATATATATATATATATAATGCATTTTTATGGAACCAAAAGTTCTGCATAATTTCTCTAGGTTCTCTCTCTTCTCTTCAATAAATATCCAAAATTAAGAGTCAAAGACTGAAGAAATATTTTTCCAAAATGTTATAGTAGGAATGTGTCATGTTTGAACATAAAATGTCCCCCACAGGTTTCTTGTTCAGTGCTTGGTTCCAGGTAAGAGGTACAATTTTGGAAAGCAGTGAAAATTTCAGGAGCTAGGATAGAGGTCAGGGAAGTGGTTTACTCAGATCAGGACTACAGAGGCCATACCTGAGCTCCTTTCCCCTTTTGAATATACTGTCATGTCACCAAGAGGCAAACAGCCTCCTCTACATGCATTCAACTCTCATTCTATTCAAATGCATGAGGCTGAGCAACATCTGAAATCATTAGCCATGCTCCTTTTTTTCCTTTAAACTGTTCTCTCAAGTATGAATAAAACATATCCAATACAAGGCGTCCTTAGTCTATCAACTGTTGGTTGCAATGGGGCATGCCTCTTGTGCCATAATAAATTCCAAGACTTTGGGACCAGGTTTTGATTGAAGTGGTGGCGGTTTTCTGAAAAGCAATCATTGTAGAACAATTTTTGTTATGCTTTTCCCCCCAATTTGAGGTATAGAAGGCAACCCTTATTAAATCAGTTAATGTCAAGAGCGGTTTCTTAAGATACATGATTTAGCTTATGAGGGAAGCTACCCTGGGCTCCAGCTGTCATGTGTCTTCAGAAACCAATGGAAGCTGGTTCATGTGCTTAAACATAATCAGGCTCGACAGCCCAGGCAGAGATAAATGGTGTGCTGATGAGCCAGAAGAGGGGCGCAGTGGGTAAACAAGACTTCATCTCATTCCTGGATGTAATCTAAGTAGACTTCAATTTAGAGATTACATTACAGATGCTCAGAGACGTGAACAAAACAAGTGTGTCCACCAAAAACAGTGTAAGAAAGTATTCAGAAATACAGCCCGTACAAAGTTATTCACTGTGTGTACTCAGTTAAAATGATGGAGGTTTGGAAACTTTTCCATTCTTAAATAAGTGGCTGAATAAATTATGGAACTCAGAAAATCATATACTTAAATTCTATTGGTAAAAGTATAGAAAAATCTAGTGGTAGATTCCTATAATATTGACACAGGGAGAATGAGGCAGGAAGAGGGTAAGTCCAGCCTGGGCTACACAGCAGCAAGACTGCCTTCCCAAAAGAACACACACACACACACACACACACACACACACACACACGGAAAAAGTTCTAGTTCTAAGCGTACTATATGAACATAGCTTTAGAATGTCTTGAGTTATAATAGTCTCATAAAACAATTAAAACCGATAGAGCAAACGAAGAAAATGTGTTCACTTAGCCAGCACACACTTGTGCAGTGCTGTGCATTGATTGGCGTAGAGCTGATACTCAGGCACACTCCCTCCAATACCTCCTCACCATAGGTGCTTCTGACTGGAGGATGTTATTTTATCTCATGACCTATAACACCTTTCCCTGCCCACCTGGTCCCCTGTGTGTGGAGTCAGGGAAAGCCCAGAAGCCTTGCCCAGGCTCCTTAATAGATAGAGGAACAGAGAAGCTGCCTCGGTGCCCTGAGATTTCCAACATCATCTCTCAGGAATTAGCAGACATAGTGTTCAAGAGTGGGATTCACTGAGTTGAATTTTGGCTGTGAACTTCCAGATGTGGTCTGGATATACTGCCAGGACCCAATCTTCCATGGAGCCAGTGTGTACAATCTGCTTCTGGGGAGGTGTGTGTCCAGAGATGGTCTGCTTCTGACTCCAAAGCTCAGGGGACATTGCCTTTCTTACAAGTGGTACTGGGATAAGGGCTGGTAGGGGGATTCTGGTGGACATTCTGCCCAGAGCATTCTTCAGAATGATGCTCTTGAAGTCATGGCTTTTGAAGGGTGTCTAATGATAAGAAAAAAGGTTGTATCAATAGCTCTCTCCCATTTCTTCTGGAAATGAGGGATGCTGAGCTCAGGGCACTAAGGATGGTCATGTCTGCTTTGTGCCTGGGCCAAGGAGTTGTAAAATAGAGATTTATTTGGTCTTTGGAGAAGTCCTACAAAGTAGAAAGTCATTTCCATCACCACAGTCATTATCATTTTATAGATTTAAAAGCTGTAACTTAGAGAGAGAGAGAGAGAGAGAGAGAGAGAGAGAGAGAGAGAGAGAGAGAGAGAGAGAGAGAGAGAGAGAGAGAGAGAAATGTGTTCAAAGTCACAGGTCTAGTAAATGAGCCCGACTTTAAAGCATGTACGCTCTTTCGTGAGGTCATTTGTTATTTTAATTTTCCCAATTCACCCCAGTGTCTCTTAGCTCTCTCCTTGCTTTGGAAGGTCACCTGTCTACCTGTCTTTTGGTGTTTGAGTGGGGCTGCTTGCTTCCCATGAAGATTTTTCTACTCCTTCTGGCCCTAGCACATCTCAGTGGTCTGACTGGCATTTAGGTGAGATGCCAAATGATTGGTGATCCTGTATGAAGCACAGAAGGAGGCAGAGAGGGTATTTAAATGAGAAGGAAGGGTGGCAGCAGCACTCTTGAAATCTGAAATGAAAATTATGCCCTGGCAATGCTGAAGGCTGCATGGGCAGCCCATATAGGGCAGGTTTGTTGAATTTGTCTGTATTGGGTTTCATGATCTAAGTTGGTGAGGATGACAGACCAGGTTTCTTCCTCTGCTGTTTAAATAACTTCTCTCATCTCCTAGATTTCTGTTTGCTTCCCAGCCTGACTTCTCAAGGTCCAGGCAGTCCCACTATCACTCAGGTGCCTGTTTAACGCACTTCCTCTTAGTAAGTGACCTAGACCTGGAGTCTGTTGTTTGAAATTTATAGTCTTAGATCATGCATCTGGAGGCTACTGGATGCAACAGCAATCCCATATTTGAATTAGCTTGAACAAAAATCATGTTATCTCCCATACAGAAAGCAGAGAATGCTTCAAGGGTCTCCTCAGTCCTAGTAGAAGGGTTCCCTCCATCTCTAATCAAATGTTTGCTTTACAAGTCCTTGGGGTGTCCTTAATTTCTGTTCTGAAAATGTGTAGAAATAGTAAGTCGTGGTTGGGTTCAGGGTTGATCTCTGTATCAGTTACTTTTCTGCTGGAATAAAACACATGGCCAAAAGCAACTTCAAAAGTGTTTAGTTTAGTTTTAGTGTCTAGACGGGGAGTTCGTAACAGTGGGAAAAGCACAGTCGCGTGTGTGCAGAGTACAAAGCTGAGAGATTGCATCTTCAACCTTAAACACAAATCATGGTGAACAACCTGGGAGAAGGATGAAGCTATGAATTAGTAAAGCCCACCCAAGTGATACATTTCCTCCAGTGAGTTTGTATCCTCCCTACAAACTAGCTGGGAGGCCAGGAACCAACAAGGAACCTCCTCCAATACTACATAGTACTACCAACCAGTGAGCACACATTCAAACAGAGAGAGCCTATGGGGACACTTCTCACTCAAACCACCACAGTCCCTAAAAGTCATCTCAAGAAGTTGACTCATTTGTCTTCTCTAACACAAAAGGTCCCACAGAACTTGGATTACACAATTTAGTCTTAGGGGATAAATTCACATTAAGGGCTGGAGTTTAAAATGTTTAATAGAACATGATTGCTGTATCTAAATCTCTGAAACATTAGTGGTCAGGGGAAAAATGCATGTCAAAAATGTTTACAAGGAAAGAGAGTTTTGGAGATCTGTAGAATAGGAACTCCTATATATCTATCAATCAACTAAATTTATGTAAATGGCCCATTTTCCAGATTCTCTCAGCAAATGGCCCAGCCTACCTGCTCTGACCCTTCACCTTAGGTTAGTCCGGGCTCTGACTGCATTGTCTAGACCTTTTCAGGAGGGCTGGGACATCGCTCATTGTTCCTTGCTATTAAGGGTCTCTGAGAAAGACCGCATCGCCTTATAAGGGAATGTGAGAGCCTCGTACAGTCTGAAGAGAAATATACACTAGTCTCCACAGTACAAACCAAGAGTCAGAAACAGTAAATAGAAAGGTAAGACAGACAGCGCTCTCTTTTCCAGCCCTGTAAATGCCAAAGTGGGAGTTGATGCCAAGGAAGCAAAGTTGGCACTGTGAGGAAAGGAGAGGAGGTGCTTTCCACAGAGACACACAGGCCAAGAGCACTAGAAAAAATGGGCTGCAGAGTAAGGGGGTGTGTGCTGAGGGATGTACCACGGTGACTCAGCCCACAGGGAAGAGTTGTCCACTGTGACAACTTCCTCTCCAGTATGTTCCAGCCCATGCTAAGATCTACCTGGAAAATGTGGGTGGGTTTTGAAGAGTTGCGTTACAAGGGACCAAAGACAGCGATGTTCATATTCTCCTCTCTACTGATATTAATGTGAATGGGAGAAAGTAGCTTTAAAATTGACACTTTCCATCCCGTCAGTCTCCTTGACATTAGAATTCGTCAATAAGAAACAAATGCATCTCTAGCTCATGACTGAGAAGATGAAAGGAGAACTTACAAACAATGAGGTCCCCGGGTTCTGAGAAAGAGAATTACAATTTCACTTTGGAAGACCAGAAATACTGGTCCAAACTCTAGAGCTATAAACATGCAACAGCGATCCAGGCTTGTGTGTCTCCGGAGAGGTGGGGTAAGAAGCGCTACATATGACATGCAAGATGGAGCCATTATTTTGCTTCTGACATGGCACGGCCCTGAAGAGTCCACAGCATCCCAGCTGCTTCAACAGCTATCACCCAAAGAAATCAGAGCAGGGACCAATGGTTACTGAGAGCTGGGAACTAACTCTCTCTTAGCCTTTCTTTTCTTCTTTCTCCTTTATTTATGCCAGTTTACAGACAAATGGCAGAGAACTAAATATTTGTGTGTATGTGTATATGTGCATGTGTGTGAATATGTGAGCATGTATGTGTGTGCACCTGTGTATGTGCTTGTGTGTGTGTGCCTGTAGGCCACAGGTCAACGTTGAGTGTCTTCTATAATTGTTCTTTTTCTTATTATTAGAGGTGGAGTCCATCACTTGTTGGAGCTCCCTAATTTGAACTGGCTAGCCCAATAGCCCCAGAGACTCTCTGACTCCACTTCCTCTGGGCTGGTATTAGAGACACTTTTTTTTTTTTTTGTGGTTCAACTCCCCATACTTATACTTTTGCTGACTGAGCCCGTTCCCCAGCCAGACTTTTCTTTTTTAAAGCAATCATAAAATGCACCATTTCCTAAGCACCAGAACTCCTGTTTTACCATAAGCACATAGTTTTCTTTGCTTCAAAATCTGTCCCTTTGCGACCACCAGGTTGGCTCCACACCAAGCAGACTTTGACAATACTGTGGCACACTACTAATTGAGACATGCCGGAAGGAGGTGTGTTTATAATCAATTGAGTCTACATAGTTTCACACAAAGGAAAAATACATTCATTGACAGAGGCCATGGCGACTGCATTACAGAGGTCACGGGAGGTAATTACTGGAAGCTTTTACTTGGCATCAGCATTGTCTCCAGTTATTAGCAGAAGTTTTGCCCACATTCAGCTCTTCTTCCTCTTTTATTTTAAACTGACCTCTCCATCTACTTAAATCAAATCAAGACTGACCAGCATGATGGTGCCCTCCTAACTAGCAGAATCATTATATGAATTCACACTGTGCTGTCTGGAAGGCATGTGCAAACCTTACTCACCTTCAACTCCATGAGTGTGGTGTCGTGTGGCTTGGGATATAAGACACTGATAGTCTTAGAAGGAAGTGTTGAGGGGTTACTATGGTTTAGAAAAGGAAATCTTGTGGAGATAAGTCTATATCAGGGCTATTACAAAGAGAAAACTTGTCTCAAAACAACAACGACCACAACAATAAATAATAGTAATAATAATAATTGAAAGATATGGGATTCAAATACAAATACTTATAAAGGTATTTTACATATCATATATAGGAAATATTTTATAAAAAGATTAAGAATTCTGTTTGGGGCTGAGGAGATGGCTCCACTGCAGAGAACCAGGGTTTTATTCCCAGCACCAACATTATAGCAGGTCGGGCAAAACTGTAACCACAGTTAAGCTCTGGCCCAGCTGATATCATTTCAGAGGAAGCCTTAAAGGGATGTTTCTCTTAGTATTTCCTACTGGTTAGGAATCCTTGATCTGCTTTTTCCTTTGGATCATAGATTTTGACAAAGTTTCTCATGCTTCTTATAAGAGTAGATGTTGACATTTATTTTTAATGATTTATTTATTGTGTATGTGTGTGTGTGTACACTTGTGTGTATGCATTTGAACATACAGGCACAACATACACATACTGTCTGTCTGTGGAGCCCAGAAGAAAGCACCAGATTCCCAGGAACTGAGGTTACTAGATGACATGAGCCATCTAGTGTTGGTGCTGGGAATTGAACCCTGGTCCTCTGCAGTGGAGCCATCTCCTCAGCCCCAAACAGAATTCTTTATCTTTTTATAAAATATTTCCTATATATGACATGTAAAATACCGTTATAAAGTATTTGTATTTGAATCCCATATCTTTCAATTATTATTATTACTATTATTTATTGTTGTGGTCGTTGTTGTTTTGAGACAAGTTTTCTGTTTGTAATAGCCCTTGATGTCCTGAAACTAGCTTTGTGGATCTGTCTGGCCTCAAGCTCACAGACGACTGCCTGTTGTTCAATTATTTTAACCATGCTGTATCTGCAAAGGCTAAGACTAAGGGTGACTGGGACTGCTTGCATCTGAAGACGAATAGAAGATGCCAGTGTCCTGCTCCAGATGTGGGTCCGGACCCACATCTGGACACACATCACTGCACACTTCATGGCCAAAGCCTGAATGAAAGAGACTTGGGCTAGGTACACGCAGGAGTGAGAGAAAGGAGAAAATGGGAGGGACTGGGAAGGACGGTGAGACAGAGATGGGATGCAGAGAGGAAGTGCCACTTCTGAATGACCACCCAGGCAGCTCTTGACTTTGTAGCTATGGTTTGTCAAGGACAGACATGGATTTTGCTCTTGTCTTTATGTTATAGTTCTCATTAACAATGAGTTGAAATCTTAGCTCTTCCTTTCTGTCTTAGTTAGGGTTTCTGTTGCTGTGAAGAGACACCCTGACCATGGCAACTCTTATAAAGGAAAATAATTTTTAACTGGGGTAACTTACAGTTTCAGGGATTTAGTTTATTATCATCATGGTGTGACATGTTAGCATGCAGGCAGACATGGTGACGGAGGAGGAGCTGAGAATCCTGCATCTTAACCTGCAGGCAAGAGCAAGTGGCCTGAGACACTGAGCATGGTGTAAGAATATATGAGGCCTCAAACCCCTTCTCCATAGCGACACACTTCCTCGGACAGGGCCATACCTACTCCAACAGAGCCACTCCTCCTATGAAGTTATGGAGGCTGTTTACATTTTAACTACTGTTCCTTCCCTGGTGTGAGCTAGTTTGCAAGTTACATAATCTCTATAAAATCAGTGTTCTCATCTCAATGGGGATAATCTTAAAAGCTGAGTCACTAGGTAAGTTCAATGGACACTGCAGCGAGACAGTCAAGAGCATCAGTACCTTGGATGTGTTCATCATTCAGTGGGATCCTTGACTCGTGTGTAATGTGTCTGTCAAATTTGGGCTACCTAATATCTGAGTCTTCTCCCTAACTTTGGAAACCACTCATTCAGATCATTAATGGTGTCTGCCAAATATTTCTTTATTTGAGCATATTATTTGAGCTGGATTGTACCTTCTTGCACCCTGTGAGGCCCTCAAATTTGAGTTTGGCCAAGAAACTCACTTTAGCAACCAAAAACACATGTAGAAATGATGTGTGTCACTCAAAGTAACATTTAATCACCAATGTGTTTCCACGCTGCTCTCCCTTTGCCATGATGGTCTTCAGTACCACTCCATCTAGAGACCGTGTTCAGTCTGTGTTCTAGGCTGAGGGAGAGAGAATGACTCAGCACAGACAGAAGGACAGACCGCTCGCTACACAGGGGTAAGCATTTGAGACAAAACAATAGAAACCGAGATCAATTTATGTCAAGCATAACATAAGGCGATTTATGTTGAGTCACCGAACTTTAGGATGTTTCCTGTCATTGTAGTGTGACAGGAACAGTCCTGACTTATCCCTACAGCTGTGCATCTGAGTGGGGACAGACGTCCTTGTGTCTTACAGACATGTGAAGATCAACTAGCTGCTTTCACAGACTCCTTTACCCGCACTTCATTTGAGTTTGAGCCGGCAATGGATCTGCTTAGGCGCATTATTCAGAAGCCAGGGATGCATGGTGAGAGCAGAGTAGCTTCACTCATCGTCTCCTCTGGAAGCAGCGAGGCAGGAAACCAGGGTGGCTTGTATTGGGATCACTGGGAGAAGCTGCTCCAGGCCATCGGGTCTGGATACTGAGCACTTCCAGCTCAGAGTCCCTACAGCAGGAGTGTTGTTTTGGAATGGCTCTGCCCCTGGCCAGGGTGTTGTCTCATCTTCCCGTCCCTCTGCCCATTTTCCAGCCTGCAAAATGACTCAGCTCTGCAAGCAGCTGATATAATTTCAATTCATTCATTTTCTGATTAAATCAGCCAGAGTGTGATGCTTGCAAGCAAGATTCCCACGTCACATAATATGTAAGTTAATTTTGAGATCCTGTTTGTTAATGCACAGAGTTATTTGAGTGTGTCCCTGGCAGCACGAGTTTGTTGTCCCAGGCCAACAGGGCACTTATTTTAGAGATGAGCACATTTCATGACACTAGTTCCTTTTCAAGGTATTAAAAATCTGATCATCAAAACCATTTCTTTTACACGTTACCTTTAAAATCACCTGCAATTGATTGATTTTCTTGTGTTGATCCACGGAGTTAGCATTGCCTCATCAAAAGAGAATGAGTCTTTGTGTAGCTGTAACATAGTTCTCTGTGGTTTTAACTTGCATTGGGTTGATGTGAAGTATCCCAGAATACCTTGGGAGATTTTCTCTAATTCCATGACTCGTAAGTATAGGTCTCAGGTACAAGAATAAAAAGTCCTCCAAAGGGATCATTTTCCTGCTGCACATCATGACAACTTTGGTACCTGGTTGTAAATCTTGGTGGCACTGGACAGCTAGGTGAGTGTGAACATGCATACTGTGGGTGTGGGGAGGGAGAGACTCAGCACCAATGACTAGCCGAAATGAACGTCTCTGTAGCCTGTTTAAAAAATTAGGAGGAGTAACTTATTCGTAGTGGGTATTTCAATACTGTAGTGTCTTCTCCTGCTGAAGTTCAGACCAATGGAAGTCTGACTTGCCTCCTTTTCACCCCACAAGTCTAAAAATATAAGTGAACAGCAACAGGAAGACCAGCCATGTAAAGCAGTCGGAAAGCCAGCATAGCTGGCCCCGGAGGAAGGTCTAGCTCCTTCTACGCTGTTAGAGAAGAAAAGAGAGGACATTTTCTCGGGAGACTGAGTCCTCTCTGTCAAGTCTTGTACAAGACACAGCAAACTGTAAATAACTGGGACACAGAGCTACAAGGCATGCAAAGGCTGGACGCCACAGTGGGCCAAGGTGACCACAAAAACAGAGGCTCTTTGCTCCTGATGGTCAGCTAACTGTGTCATTTATAGTTTAGTAGGAGATGGCACAAAATAAATAAGAACTAAATTCACTAACGTGTGTACTAATGTGAACTAAATTCACTAACTTGTCTACTAACATGAACCGAATCCACTAACATGTGTACTAACATGTGTACTAACATGAACTAAATCCACTAATGTGTATTAACGGGAACCAAATCCACTAACATGTACTAACATGAACTGAATCCACGAATGTGTACTGACATGAACCAAATCCACTAACATGTGTACTAACATGAACTAAATCCACTAACGTGTACTAACATGAACTGAATCCACTAACATGTATACTAATGTGAACTAAATCCACTAACATGTGGACACAAGAACTGAATTTGCTATCACAACTGTAGCACCCAGAAGCTCACAAAGACCTTGGTTGTGGGAAAGCACAATTTCAGGGTCCCAGCTAAGACCTGCTTCCTCAAACTTTACTGTAGCTTTCTTTATGGATCTAAAGGCACAGGTTACAAATGGAGACATCTCTAGGATTCAGTAATGGATAAAAAGCCAAAGGTGTTTTGTCTGGTGTTTGAACTACTATTGTTCTGCCCAAGGAACATTGCAGTAACATGTCTCCTAACAACATTCTGCAATACCCATAGATCTGTGCTTCTCTCAGCCGTCATCAGAGAAACCTGCTCTTGCAGTTGACAGGAAGTCACACGGAGACCCACATCTGGACATTATGCAGAGAAAGACAGACTTTGGAACACTCTGACTTAAAAGAGATGTCTTCACCAAACCCCTCCCCCTCATAATTTACAAAAATACACAGAGGAGAAGGCAAAAGATTGTAAGAGCCAAAGGGGGTGCATGACTCCAAGAAACAGTGTCTCCCAGACAGGATAGGATTGAGGCACAGATGAACTCACAGAGACTGCTGCACCCACAGAGGCTGTACTGGTTCAAGCCAGATGAGGTCCCAGCGCTAAGAGGGGGAGGTAGACACAGACTCCTCTCCCTAGCTAAGAAGCTATCTGGGATTGACACCTGCTTACAAAGGAAAAATAAGTTTTCTCCAATGAAGTCTCACTGTGTATAGTGACTTCTCTACAACCCAGCAGCTGAGAACAACACAAAATGAACTCAAGGGTGATTTTGTAGACATTTTGTCTCATCTTGCTTTGTCTGGGCCTTTTTTTGTTTTACTGGCCCTTTGTTTATTGTGATTCATAGTACTGTGTTTTTATGGATTTTGTTAATGGATGTGTGTGTATGTATTTGCGTGTCTCTTGTGTTTTGGTTTTTAGTTTGCACGTTTGTCTTCTAAAGAGAGAAAAAGAGGAAGAAAGGATGTGAGTTGAGTGGGGGAGGATCCAGGAGGAATTTGGGGAGGGAAAAACTTGATCGGAACACATTGTATGAAAAGCATTCAAAAAAGAAAAGTCAAAGGTTCTTGTCCTTAGGGAAGGAATCTTGTCTGGTGCCAGGTGACTCAGTACCTCGCAGCTTGTGCAGAACAGAATTGAAACAACTCCTCAGGCTCTATGAAGACTGCTTTGATTTTTTCCAGTGTCCTCTGTTGGGTACAAAAGATGGTCTTTCAATTGTCTGTTGGGTAATTTCCTTCTGCTGTAGGAAAATGTGACAATTTAACGACGCTACTTTCTGGAATCGGAGTCTTTGATTAGGACCCTAAAACATCTGACCTTAGCTTTCTCTAGGGTCTCCTCAGCCACCTATGCCCTGCACCTCTTGGAGAATGTTATTGCTCTAAGCCTAGGGTCTTTGTTTTAAGCTGGCAATAATAACACCTACCTTTATGGTTGATTGCTATAAACATTTATTCATATAAGAAGAAATGATAAGAAACACAGGAGTTTAATTAATGAGGAGAAGAAAACCTGACACAAGAAAGGGAGCAGAAGACATCTGAAGACAAGGAAGAGAGAATCTTCTCCCACTATTTACTGAGCTCCATTCATCTCTACCTTCATATTACCAAGCTCCTTCTTCCTTCTGTTGCCCAAATGTCCCACTCCCAATTGCTTCGCAGACATTAACTTCATAGTCAGTTCACTAAGGAAACACCTCCTTAGTCCACACAAGTCAGTAGGAAATGTGATATCAAGCGATGAGACACATAGAGGCAGGGATTAGAACCAGGTCCACTCCGAGCAGTGGAGAGTCGTATGAACCAGGCTACAGGAGGGACAGAGAGAGTTAGAGAGCTGGAACTAGCCCTGGAGGCCACTCAGGTGGTTCACTAATGGGGCCGAGTCTTCCTGGTGTTGCTTCCTAGAGAATCATGCTGCAGACACTCACTTTTTTTCCCTTTACCTTCTTTATTTGAATTCCAGCTCACATCTTCCTTATTGCTTTGCACACTGCCTTGGTAGAGGCATGGGGATGCCTCTGGGTAAATTCCTTCTGCACTTGGGCTCTGCTGTGATTTCCTCAGGGCCTGCCAGTGTGGAGGCCAGGCATGTTCTCTGGATGAATGAATATTTTGGGGTATTTCTTGCCTCACTCCAGTCTCTAAGGTGGGGAAGGGGTCTCCCCTGGATTTCAGAATACACCCATAACTGTCCTTCTTCCTGCTATCCCTTCTTTGAAACCACCCTGCTTTATAGACAAGTCCCCAGAAGAGATGCAGGTCAGCAAACAGGGACAGCAGCTGCAGCAGATTGAAGACGATTCTGTTCCAAACTGGAAGCAGTTTGTCTTTGAAGATTTTGCCAGGTGTGTGATAATCTATTCATGTGATAGGAGAAGCCCAGGCAACCACTACAGATTGGGACGAGTATGTTCCCCACTTACACTCTCTGGAGCGATGTTCTGAATTGGGAAACCTTGACTTTTCCTTTTAAGACCTTGAAACTACAATAATGAAACCCCAAAAGCCCAAACAGCTCAATACTAGCTCTGCGTAGTCTGAGCCAGTTATCCCCCACAGTACCTAGTATCCACAGGACTGTAACAGCTACTCATTTGATAGTGGCTGCTCCTATGAGATTTATCTCTTAGACTAGTGAGTCAAACTACAGTGTTCATCAGAATAGCCCACAAGGCTGCTGGATCCACAGTCCAAGAGCTCCGAGGATAGCAAACCCAGGGTCTGCATTTCCCGTGAGCTCTCCAGTGATGCTGTTGTCTGGTCAGAGGACTGCATTTAAACAATTCGAACAGTGTGGTTATTGGACAATACAGCCTGTCTCTTGACCTGACAACCTCATTTTCTGCCACAGTCCCACGTTCCATTTCAGCAACCCGGTCCACTTCTCCTACAAATCTACCTGCAAATTGTCTTTGCACAAACACAAGCAGTCATCTCAGTGGAGCAGATCATTGATATTTCTCTCCACACATTTCTTCTGTAAGGAAACATTTTGGCTGGGAACTTGAGGATACCAGTGTGGCCCGCATCTCCTTTTCTTTGGTTGCATCAATGTGCTGAGGACTGCCTGTCCGTGTCACTGCCAAAGGTGGTGAGGGTGGCAGCTATTCCCGACAGACTTCTGTGAAGGAAAGAGGTGAGGCACAGACGATACCTTCACCCTTCTCTTCGTGGGCTCCCTCAACTCCATTTAATCCTTATGATTACAAGGATAAGAGAAGGTGACCTTAGAAGAAGTTTAATGACAATCTCAAAGAATTCTAGGCACAAACCGACTTGTTTTCAGGTCCAGGTGAGGGGTGGAGCTTCCATGATCTGAACCTCATCATCAGTGGTGAAGTCTACCCGGGAGCTTCTGCATTTTCATGCACATTGTATTTTTTCGTTCTTCCTGCCAGGAGTCTGGGAGCAGTCCTGGGTAAACATGCCTGCTGCTGCTGTCTAACACATAGTGAAAGGAGAGACATGCATCAGATAGTAAAAAGTATCCCAGGAACCAGGAGGTGTCTGGTGTTGTCTAAAACAACAGGGACATTTTGAGCAAGTAGGTGAAGCCAGAGAGCAAGGGAACTCTTAGCACGTGTTTATTTGACTTTAATTACAATTTAACTCTTGCCCACAAAGCTGAGTCTGAGGTCCCATGGGTTCGAGGGTCTCAGGTTCAGAACTAAGAGCAGCCTTTCTCTTTGGCTCAGTCAGTGGTAAGGGGAGTCCAGCTTACTCATTAAGCCAGAGAATCTTGGAAAACATGGCCAATTCAGGTTTTGTCCAGACTATAGCTTCTTAAACTGTGGGTTGTGACTCCGTATGGGCTCATATGACTGAATGTAGGGGGGAGGCATGAGGATTCAATAACAGTAAATGGTTTCGGAAGTGTGCAACAACCAGAACTTAATTAAAAATGAACTGTGAGGGCCGGGCGGTGGTGGCGCACGCCTTTAATCCCAGCACTCGGGAGGCAGAGGCAGGCGGATCTCTGTGAGTTCGAGGCCAGCCTGGTCTACAAGAGCTAGTTCCAGGACAGGCTCTAGAAACTACAGGGAAACAGGGAAACCCTGTCTCGAAAAACCAACAACAACTAAAAAAGAACTGTGAACTGATCTGAGGAGCTGCTGGCAGGGCTCACCCGCATGGTATCACATGGCGTCACTGCAGCTTTGGTTCAGAACACACAACTGGACTTTGCATTCTGCCTATCAGCATGCTGTCCAACCTTGACAAGACTCTGCTTAAGTGCCCTGTTCACTAGGTATGCTGTCCTGCCATGCAGACCTAACAGACACTTGATACTGTTCTCCTCACATCTGGCACCATCACGCCTTAGGAACTGCAGCATCTTTCTGCTCTTATAGAACCAATAGCTTAATTACCAGAAAAATAAGACTTTTTAAATATTTTCCTGCCATCATTCCTCAGCATGCACATTTCAAATGGATAATACCTTTGGGTTGGATTGTGTAGAATTTTTTGTTTACTTTAAAAATTACACTGGGTTGCTGACTTGAATTTTGTAAAGAAAACATTAAATAAATTTTGGGATTAAGAAAAAGTATCTGGGACTGGAGAGATGGTTCAGAGGTTAAAAGCACTGGTCATTCCTCCAGAGATCCTGAGTTCAGTTCTCAGCAACTACATGGTGTCTTGCAATCATGTATAATGAGACTTGGTGCCCTCTTCTGGTGTGTAGGCATACACTCAGGTAAAATACTGTAAACACAATAAATAAATAAATCTTTAAAAAGAAAGAAAAAAGGTCCAACAATTTCTGAAATGGTCTTAAACATACCTGTGTCATCTTGTATCTGTATTTATGTGAAGGAGTAAAGATCATAAAATCAAAATATCCACAAACTCTGAAAATTTCTCTGTCTTAAAGTATCAAATACATTCTGTGAGAATTTAATTTTTTATATAAAATCAAACAAGTACATTCATCTCCTTAGTACATGCATTTGCTTTTGTCTTAAGTAAAGGGTAAAAATCATGTACACCAAAAAAACTGCTGTAAGTTTCTTTATGAGTTACCATCGGTAATGTTTGATTGACATATATCCCTCTGCAAGGGGAAAAGACTGAAGAGTCCTGGTCCAGGCTAGGCTAGCAGCTGAACATTTGCAGTCTTGCCGTGGTACCTGATTCTCAGGCAGGAAGCCAGAGGCTGGGACAGCCTGCCAGGTTCTTTTATGCTTAGTCTCTTTTATCCGTGGTAGCCAGGGCTTCCCTAAAGCAGTGGACTGGGGATTCAGCGGCCAAGGTAATGAATTTTGCAGCGTCATTTACATGTTTAATCTCCCTCTGCTTCTCTTCTTCTCCAACAGATGCAGGCAAAGCCATTTACGTAGAGATTTCCTTGCTGCTGTGCAGGACTGGGATTTGGGTAAAATAAATAATTGTTAGGTCTATTTGAGTTGTGCTCCCATAGGTCTCTTTGAAGAGGAGTCTTTTGAGCAGCTGAGTTACAACAGTGATTCGTCAGTGGCTCTTGCCTGTGTTTGCACTTCACACATCACCCAGGTATCACTTTCTTACCTGTCCTCTGCACGGACACAGAAGCATGAATTCTGTGTGTCTCCGTTCTGTGCAAGCCATCCCAGCCATGGACGCAGGTGATGTGTTCTTATGTTATGGCTTCCCACTGACATACTCGGTCACGTTCCCTGTGACATTGCCAAGAATAGCCTGGCTTACTCGAACTGGCTGTTTACTGTGTAAACCACAAAGAGGTCAGTCCGGTTACAAGATTGTTAGTGATGCGAAAAGGAAAATTTGGGGGTTATAAAGTAACATGTAAATATTGTTAATACTGGACCACGATGATCAATATCAGCTCACTTATACCACTCTACAAAGACCACCTGAGCAATCTTTCAGGTTTATTTTTTTTCCCATATAGAGTTTCATACAGTCTTCAAACTTACTGTAAAGCAGAGACTGACCTTGAACTTCTGATTCTCCTGTCTTGGCTTCCCAGGGGCAGGGACTACGTGCATGCCTGACTCTCGTGATAGTTTTTACATTTAGACGTATCATGCATACTGCCTCATTTCTAGACTTTTATCTTTCCCTCTAATCTTATTTAGTTAGTTTCTATAGATATATTTGCATTTTTAATTATGTGATTTGTGTCTGTGTAGAGGTTCCTTCAGGTGACAGTAGTACCCACGTGGACCAGAAAAGGGCATTACTACCCCCAACACACACACCTGGAGCTGGAGTCACAGGTGGTTGTGAGTTTTAGGATCTGAACTCTGCCCTCTACAAGAGGAGCAAGTACTCTTAACTACTCATGGAACCAGATTCAACTGAAGGCTGTTACTTTTCTGAGTCATTTAATCTCAGTCTTAATTTTCATACATTATCCACAAGGACAGGGCAAAGAGTCTACCTCACATAGATGCCTGAAAGGGTTCTAGCCATCCAACCGATAACGTTTCCTTTGACCCGGGCCAGCTCCAAGCACTCTTTGGTATGTTGTAGAACAAACCAGAACAAGATTCATCTGGTGCTTTCACTGAGACAGAAGCCATCAGGGAACTGGTATAATACTCTGACACCAGAAAAGGCTGTGAGATAATGTTCTTGTATGCTGTAAAGATCTGTCACTTGTATTAGTTTAACAAAACACTGATTGGCCAGTAACCTGGCAGGAAGTATAGGCAGTGCAATCAGACTAGGAGAATTCTGGGAAAGGGAAAGGCAGAGATGCAGTCTCAAGTCAGACACAGAGGAAGCAAGATGAGAATGCCTTACTGAGAAAAGGTGGCTAACCACAGACAAGAATTATAGGTTAATTTAAGTTATAAGAGTTAGTTAGTAATAAGCCTGAGCAATAGGCCAAACAGTTTATAATTGATATAAGTTTCTGTGTGTATATTTGGGACTGAACAGCTACAGGATCGGGTGGGACAGAAATTTCTGTCTACAATAAAAGGTTATGATATTTCAATTACTAGTATCTGTCTCCTATGACTCCGGGACATACTTTGGGGTCTTATCAACCATCTTTGTGCCCATTCTGGCAGAAAAGCCAGCACTTATGGTATAGCTCTGAATAATGTACATTAAGGAACAGGACACTCTACCATCTTTCTTAAAGATTTCCTCTGATACCATGCATACATCTGGCTCCTTCCTCCACAACTCAGTTTATAATTAATCTGTAATCAAGTATGTAGTATCTTCTGGTATTTTTCTTTGATTGTGCAAGCCACATGGTATAGTACTACAAACACACACACACACACACACATACACACACACACACATCCCTTAAGTTTTATGTCATTGTGTATACTGACTATTCCCAATACTCTTTCTGTTTCCTGTGTATGAGACACATCTTTGCTATCCCATAGGATTCACTAAACTGACAGCCTATAAAGTCTAGTCCTTGGGAGGCATGTGCTGGTCTTATTACCTGTTAGAAAAGCAGACATGCTCTTGACAGAAAGGATCTGAATATTTTAGGCTATTGGTCACTGGTGCAGATTCTCAGGTAGACAGATTGATGACTTTACTTTACTGACCAAATTCTAAGTGTTTGATTTAATGTCCATAATGTGGTGATCAGAGGAAGCAGATGGACACTCACATGAAACAGCTACAGTACCTTTTTCTGAAGGCATCCATGGTGCGGGACAATTGTCTATAATCTGTCAATTATGTTTTAAATAAACGCTGATTGGCCAGTAGCCAGGCAGGAAGTATAGGCAGGACAATCAGACAGGAAGTAGAGGGGGATCAATGAGAACAGGAGAATTCTGGGAAGAGGGAAGCTCCCTCCATAGTCCTGTCCTGACACAGAAGAAGCAAGATGTGACTACACCGCTGAAAAAGGTACTGAGCCATGTGGCTAACACAGATAGAATAATGGGCTAACATAGGTTATAAGAGTTAATAAGAAGCCTGAGCTAATGGGCCAAGCAGTTTATGATTAATGTAGACCTCTGTGTGATTTCTTTGGGACTTAATGACTGCGGGTACTGGGCAGGACAGAAACCTCAGACAACACCTCCAGACAAAAGAGCCCACTCGCATCTATTTTGCACTTGTTTTATTTGCATGAGTTTCATTGTCAACCCTGTGCTTTTCCTTTATTACTGTGGGAGAGCTCAGGACATAGAGAATCTTCTAGCAGGTTTCTGGGATACTGTGATATTTTCAGTCCTCTTCCAGAAGTTGGTTAGACATGTCCGTTCAACTCTGGGGGAACTCACCGGGGCTGGCTCATCACCGCTTGTGTCTATTCTGCTTCTCTATGCCATCCGTTCATGAAATCGAAATATTTTTTTGTACTCTCTTGTTTATTTTTGTAGAACAAAAGTGAAAGCAAGAACCTGAGGAAGCCTCTAGGTCCAGTTATGCAGTAAATGAGACCAAGTGTCAGGCTAGGTTATACCATGGAGACACAACCAACAAAATCTGGACTGCAGAACATCTGTGAGGCCCAGTGTTTCACATCAACACTGGCAGCAGCAAAGATAAAGGGACAGACTGGGAGGTTGTAAGGAAAATGGTTGTAAAGGGCATTACAAATTAAGTATGCAGATGTTATAATTTAAATGGCCTATAAAACTGTGCCATTGATGTGAAAATTAGAAATCTGAACAATGGCTGCTAGATAATATTAATAAATAATTTTAACTTGGGGTTTGGTCTGTTAGTTATATTGTGACAATGTTAAAAGTGAGCTTTTTTTTTTAAATAGAGCTGAAAACTTAGGTAAAAGTGCATAAGAAAAATCACAGGCAAACTCATAGAAATATGGGGTTTGTTTCAATGTGGAAAGGACAAGGTAGGTGAGACTACAGATAAACTAATTTTGCAAGTTTATTATTATTGCAGTTTGATGATAGAAAATTTATAACATTGTTCTGTTCATTTTCTATATATATTTGGGATTTTCTAAAGTAAATAGTCTTAAAATCGAAGCCATTAATAAAATAAGACACTTAGTTTTGTTGTTTCTTTCTTTTTAAAAGTAAATGCGCATCAGACTGGGCCACAGTAGGGGTGAGGTTGTAGCCAGCTCTTTCGGATGTGTTCTGTCCCCAAACCTCAGTAATGAGGTCATCTACTCACATGGGTGATTTGTTCCCAAGACTTAGAAACGAGGGTTAGAGAAATGACAGCCACCATCTGAGGTGGATAACCAAGAACATGTCTGGCCAGTACACACAACACATAATCAGAAGTGGCAGGAACTCTTGTCTGTGGCCTGTTCTGAAGATACTGTCATGGGGATCGCATGGCTTGGTGCTCCACAAGGGAGTGGCTGTGTCACAGGGCTTACAGGTGACGATTTAAGGCAAATATGAGCAAGAGATGCTTGTATGCTCAGACAGTCAGACTTGTGGTTTGTTAGAACATTCAAGATACACACTTGTGGCTAATTTTTTAAAATAGACTTTATGGTTTAGAGTCATGGCAAAATTAAATGAAAGCATGATATTCTCATATCCATTCTCCTTGTTTAATTCCCAGACTCTCCCATATTTGCCCAGTTTTGTTTTTGAGAATAAAAAACATCTTTAAATGTACTCAGACTAAGCCTTGATAGTTCAGTAGCACGTTTATGCTAAAATACAAAATTTCTCATGTGTAGTCAGTCATATCTTTTTCTTTCAGGTAAAGGGCTTGCATAAAGAGCCAGGAAAACTTTTAGTTTTCATTGCCCATCTGCCAACTCTGTTGATGGAGACAGAAGGACTCCATCTTACCATGCAATCAACGTTGAGGCAAACAGCTGGACCCCAGTGTCAAGCTTTGCCTATTTTCTCCGTGGGACACCTGTGATCATCCCAGCAAATGCTGCTGCTTAAACTGTCACTACCTGGGCTGTAGCCCACATAGAGCAAAGAGCCCTGGGGGCAGGTCCCAGGGTGCTGCATTTAAGTACCCTTTGCATGCACGCTGCTTCTCACATCAAGAATTGCTGGTCTAGTAACTACCTTCATGTTGGCTCAATCAAGCTTTCTGAGAACTATCTTGGGAATATTTGTATTGGGCACTTTTGAAAGATTGGGTGGGGTGCATGGAGAGGAAAAGATGTCCTTTGAATTGATGTGGGGAAGTCGCAAAGCCTCCTGGGTGAGGGGAGACAAGCTCTGCCTGTGTCAACAGAGTCAGGCCTGCTCTCCCAGGGCATGTCACCTCTGTCCTTTTCTGGTAGGAATTCTGGCTTTTGTACTCTGGTTGAATCACCAAGTTGTTCTTTTCTGTGCCTTCTGTTTTACCACAGAGGGCTATTTCTAAAAGAACATTGTCGCTTTGTGTGGTTTGTTTGCTTGCTTTCCAAAAGACATCTGAAAGGATCCTCCCCTCTGGGTTCTGCTCAGTTGACTTTATTACAAGGACACCCCACTGAAAAGTACATCTAGTGATGTTCTTGTTGAAGAGGGAAGGAAAATCTGTGTCGGGAAAAGCAGCTAGAAATAAACCACGAAACTAAGATAAAACTGCTCCAGCTAAAGCC
Organism: Arvicola amphibius; assembly: GCF_903992535.2. Lineage (NCBI taxonomy): Eukaryota > Metazoa > Chordata > Mammalia > Rodentia > Cricetidae > Arvicola > Arvicola amphibius. The sequence goes on from NC_052058.2 coordinate 45,070,356, forward strand.
AGTGTCTTTCAGAAAACAGGGGCAGCCCAGATAGTCCCTTCCATGCCCTGAAAGCCTGGTTAACAGAATTAGTGGCTTTAGAACATTTCAAGGAGTGCCTCATGATCTCACTGTTGGGATATTAATCTTGGAATCTAATACCCTTTGTTCAGCTTTTTTTTTTGGTAGATTAAGATTGGTAGATTGGCAGATGCCATCAGGAGGATACCAGAGCCTAGAGAGATAGTTGTTAAGATCTGTAGATATGGCGGTCTGTGTACCCCAGAGGTAAATGCTCACAAAGCTGGAGTAGAGGTGAGAATGAGAATATTTGCTCCTGGTTTCTTGGGGACAGATGCCAGAGAGTCTGCTAAAAACACCAATGCAAAATTAATTACCTGGTCTCATGTCAAATGCCCAAGGTTGTGCAGGGGCACAAAACAGTCACTGTGAAGAGGTTTCTATGAATAGTGATGCTCAAAAGGCCATCCTAGGTGTTTTTGTGACACAGGGTACCATAACGCTGCCTTGAGGGAGGAACCAAGCCTACTGCTGAGCAAAGGCTATGAGTTAGCATGGTAAAGGGGTCCTTCCTGTCCCAGCCTAAGGCAAAGACCGGGGAGCTTTCTATTTCTAGTTTTGTTTTCATTGTCCATTAAAGGAAAATATTTTTTTCAATGAAGAGAAAAAATATATAAATACACAGAATGAGGTGATGCTATGGGCACAGATACAGCAAGTCAGTGAAAGGAGATTCAGTAGATTGAAGTAGTTTTCCACCCAGGAATAAAAGGAACCATGACTTGAAAATGTGACTAGAACTTGGATGTGATTTCCAAGTGTGTGCCGTCCATCGTCAGCATCCTCTGGGGACTCAGAAAGCGGTTGCAGAAAGATGGAGACAGCCAAATCATTTCCTCCCAGTCACAAAGATAGCTTCTGTTTGATATCAGCAGCTGGCTTGACATTTAGAACCATATAAAATTCTAAACAGACCGTTAACTTCTTTATATCCCCCTGGAAAAGGCAAATCCCACAGCCACTTGCCTGTCTTCACTAAGAGGAGGGGACCTGAAGTTGACCTTGGGTTCTCTAAAGAGTGCTAGGCAGCCCATCAGAGATCTTCCCTGTTAGAATTCTGCCTATGGTTAAGCAAAGCTCCCACAATGAGACCAGTGTTGGTTGTTGTGAGCATATTCCTCACGTGGGTAGAGGTCTCTTGTGGAGTTCCTTAGGCCACACCATTGGTCTTACGCAACATTTTTAAGCCACTGACCTACCGAGATGAGTAATGGCAATGACTACAATAAAAACTCTGTGTTATCTGGATGAATCACAATGATGAGTCAAAGTCTCCCGGAGGAAGAGCATCTGCTCCTAAGGTTGTCCACAAAAGCCGAGCATGAGCACAACAACCAAGGAAGACTTGATTTGGCAACAGTTTGTAGAAAACTTCTGTGATTATGTTCGCCCATGGTGAACAAAGTTAGATGCTCTGAAAAGACAGCAATGGGATGCTGGGGCACAGCTCACTGAGAAGTGCTTGCCTAGGGTGCACAAGGTCCCATTCCCAACACAGCCCCAAAGACAAAATCCGAAGTAATAAGACATCATCCTGTTTAGTCGGTAACCTAAAAACGATCGCTTGTGCCAACTGGGCCACTTGGAGGATCCCACTGCATTCTGGAATGATCTTTTAAGGAGAAGTAATAAACTTTGATTCTGTCAGGATGAGAGGGACATCAAGTGATTTGCAAACCATGTTCTAGGCCAAATCTCTGAAGGAATCTGAGGGGAAAATATGATATCCAGCCAGCCTGATGACACCTACCTTTGGAGTTTCCGAAGTTAATAGTGTGGTGGTTAACCTTGATCGTCAACTTGATGAGACTTAGGTTCACTGCTGAACTAGACACCTGAATTTGTCAAGGGGTTGTCTAGATGAGGTTAATAGAGATAAAAAGGCTGCCATAAATGTCCATGGGATCCTGGATTGAATAAAAGGGAGATCGTCATCGGACTATGGGCATCCATCTTTTTTTGCTTCCTGACTACAAATGGCATAGGACCAGCTGCTTCACCACCCTAGAGCCAGGCCTTCCTGTCATGATGGACTGCCCTCTCAAACCAGGAGGCTCAAAACCCCTCCTTCCTTAAGTTGTGCTTGTCAGGCATTTTTTTTTTTGTCATATCAGTTAGAACAAATTTACTGATACAGATAGGTTGTCCTGTCCTGAGGATTGAGACTAGAAATTACGAGGCATTTCACAGAAGGTTCCGGTCCAATGACGAAATGACTTGGCACACCTAGGCTGCTTGGGGACAGAGTAGCATCTTGAAGAGACCGAAGCGAAGGGATTCTTGAGGTGGAGAAATGGCTCAGTAACTTAAGCCCTTGTTGTGCAAGCATAGAAATTGGAGTTCATCTCCCTAGAACTCACACAAATGCCAAGCAAGAACCTAGAATAATATTCCCGTGAAGGTAGAGACAGGATCTCCAAAGCTACTGGCTAGCAAGACCATTCATAAAACACCGTCCTCAATTCATGTGAAGGGGTGGTAGCTATGACTTCTGGCATGAGCCTTTACTGAAAACCATGAATGCAACCACACCCACCAACACCTATGCACCCACACACCTACAGAAAGGAACGTGTACACACAAATATGCATATCACACACACACACACAAGGAAAAATAATGAAAGAAGGGATTCCTTTGTTAGATTGAAGGATGTTTAAAACCCCATTTTCTCCCACTCAGTATCTCACCTGAATTACAAAGGGGCTGTCTCCTGGAACTGCAACTGTCACAGCCTGTCCCAGAGATGCTAACTTGATAGCATGAGGAAGAAACAAGAATTAAATATTAAAACAGAGTTTCTTCAGAGGATTCACATGTGTGCAGTCAAATTTGAGAACCCAACTCTCTGCCACCACTCTATCCTGGGCTTTTCGAGTAAATTTGTAGACACCGGGGAGTGTCTCATTAGGGATCAGAATCTGCACTGGGTGTTCTTTTAAGAATGAACTTGCCCCAGTCCTCTGCACTGTGCAGGGCCTGTCAGCCTCAGGCACCAGGTCAGGCGGACCCTCATAGCAAACGACAGAGGAAGGGTCACTTTAAAAATGATGTTGCACGAGTGGAGCCAGGCTAGGAGTGAGAGGGCAGCCTCATAGCAGCCCGGGGACTCAAGTCCATCTTGTTGGTCTCTGCTGACTTGGTTTATCTACCTTCCCCTCTGTTCACTGAAAACCAAACTGTGTTATAGCCTAAGAAATATTGTGTGTCACATTATGGAAACCAAAGGAAAATAATACATGGGAGAGACAGTTCTTACTTTATCTTCGCTCCCAACATCTATCCCATCATCCCGCACATTACTGAAGCAGATATTTTTCTCATTCTTGAGGCAGGATGCCACTATGTATCCAACTATCAAACCTTCTTGAATCCTTGGAATTTTATTTTCTAAAATTATGCCCACACTGTTTATGTGGTCTATGACAGCCACACTGGTCTAAGAGCCTCCCCTTGTGTGGTCTGTGGAAGCTGAACTGGTCTAAGAACCTACCCTTGTGTGGTCTATGGAAGTTGCCCTGGTCCGAGAAGAACCCACCCTTGTGTGATCTATTGCAGCAGCACTGACTGAAGAACCCACTCGTGTGGTTTGTGGGAAGCCTCACTGGTCTACGAACCCATCCCCGTGGGTCTGACAAGAACTTACCCAAGTCCATCAAATGGAAAGAGGCTGTTGCAAGAACAAGCCCCATTCATGGCCACTTTGCCTTCATCCTCAGGAATTCAGTTCCAATTATAACCCATAGGGATCACACATGACAGGACTGTAGCTATAGACTGCAGACCAAGAGCCCTTAGCTGAGTGCCATACAGCATACATCTGAGTAATATTTATTAAGTGTCCCCTGCAAATTCACCAGAGCGCTTGATTGTGTGGCCTTTCTTGGAGCCTGAGACTAAGGCGGTTTACATCCTCAAGCCCATCTCAGGCAACCTTATTAGCCGGCTCTCACGACGCCCATCTGTCTGTCCTTTCTAGAGGGTACACTTGACCTGCTTTATGAAAACACCTGGGCTGAGACTCCAATACCCCCAACACAGTTGCTACAGCAGTGGAAATCCTGAAACTATTTATAATCAAAATTCTTTTGAATAGTTATGAGCACAGAGGGAAAGTTTCCTGATATGTCTGCCTCTACCCTTCTACTCCCGTTTTCTACCCCTGACTCGCTATCACAGAACCAGTGACCTTTGGAACACAAATCATGCCATTAAAAGGCTCCTTCCTGCATTACAAGCATTAACAGAAGACTTTTCCAAGGCTGCTTTTAAAAGCTGGGAAACTTAAATAAAACCTACAACTAGGCTATGTAACTAGCCTGACTTTGGTATAAACACATTGATTCACCATCCTGTGGAAACGGCACCTAACCCCAGCGCCTTGCCAGCATTGGCTTTCCAACTGAAAGAAGATTGGATCACCGCGTTGTAGCAAGGGATAGGAAGGTGAGGGCCAGTTGTCGAGCTGTGGAGAACTTGCGACGGCTTTTTAATAAGTCATTATTAGGCCACGGGAGTCTCCTCAGGTTTCCAACTCGGCTCACATTTGACTGATTGCGTTCTTTCTTCAAAGATGCTTCTCATAGCACCCTTGGGTACTTGCTGGAGACAGGGAGTGAGGTTTGAATTTCACATACATATTGGATTTTCATTAAAAAAAAAAAGAGCAGGCTGGGAAAGACATAATTGATGGTGATGCGCAGGCGTGTGGTTTTCATACTCCTTGCAAAGTCCTGTTTCTTTTCAGTTGTCAGCAATCGTAAACTGAGCTGTGAAGGGAAGCCAACTAGAGGGTGTGAGGCCAGCACAGCAGCTTTAGGGAGGTGCTGTAGCCAGGTCTCTGCTTTCTCTGGATTTTGGTTCCTTTAATTCTAATTCAGAGATGTTTCTCTGTAAAGGGCATGCCAGTATTTAACAGTTCAAAGACCTCAAGGGAAAAACGAGGATCTGTACTGATATTTTTAGAACAGGAGAGAAATGTCCATAAATTTTTGAGGTGGGCCAATATATAAGTGATTAGTATAGAATGATTTTATATTGTGTCAAGCTGACATAAAAACTAGCCATCACAATTACTGAGAACAGTTTTTTTTATAGTAATAATTAGGAAAATGGGACTTTTATTGTTGTCTTTCTTCTATAGAGATTTGTTATATAGTCCAGGTTGGCTTTAACCCTGTTGTGTAGTCTGACTGTCTTCAGAATGGAATTCCCTCTCTCCTGCATTAGCTTCTGAGTGTTGTTATTATAGGCCCAAGACACCATCCATGGCTAGGGAGAATGGAGTTTTGCTATTGGTGGTAGAGATATTCATGACTGAAAACTATTCTTTGATAAATGGTGCCATCAATGGGATGCAGGGTACCAGCCATGGGATGCAGGATAGCATCTATGGGAATCAGGGTACAAAAGAGAATGCAGGGTACTAAGCATGCAATGCAGGGCACTAACTGTGGGAGGTCAGATACCAACCACAGGACTCAGGATATCATCTATGGGAGGCAGGGTACTAACCATGGGTACCAGCCAAGAAAATAAAGGGAGAAATCATGGGGTGCAGCGTACTCTGTGCTAGGGGTACTGAGGAAGACTCGGAGAAAGGGATTAGAGGACGTCAGGTAGAAACAGGCACTAGATAGCTAAGGAAGGAAACATGCTTCAGCAGCTGGGAAAGCAGAGGGGTAAGCTGTTATTGCCGAATAGGCCATGGGGACTCACGGGAGGGTAGGGCCTTGCCTCTGGGTAAACAATTCAAGCAAATTCCTTTACAGCCAAGAAATTAAAGTGAATTTTTTCCCCCAAGATGATTCTGCTTCTAAAGTTCCACCTTGGTCACATCCTCTCTGACTTGTCTTTTTAATGATTATTTTAGGATTTAGGACACATGACCAATTTACACTTTTATTTGACTTCCACCGCTCACCAAATTCTGTGTTTCATGCTGTCCATGCTGGATACTGTATTCTGAGGGAAGTGCCAGGAACTCCTGAGGGTGGCAAACATCTGAAGTTTGATTAAATTTTGAAGTATCTTTTCCTGTGGTTTGTCAGAACATAGCACTTAGTCAATGGGACATGTTCTGGAAGACCCGGTTATTGCATTAGCTCTGAAGTTGTTTTCTGCTGTGTAGTATGTTGCATGAATAATAGAAACCCAGAGACAGATATGGGGGTTCAAGCTGAAAGATTAGAGAAGCAAAGCAGCCAGCCACTGGCTCTTACCTCTACCTCAGACCAAAATGGACAAGATTCTGTCTCCACGAATCTTCAGACTGAAGACTGAGCATGAAACCTGTCTCCTACTGTCTCATATTTTTCTCAAGTACTGGGATTAAAGGCGTGCACCAACACCGCCCAGCCTCTATGGCTAACTAGTGTGGCTGTTGGGATTAAAGGTGTGTGTTACCACTGCCTGGCCTGTATGGCTGCCTAGTGTGGCTGCTTTGCCCTCTGATCTTCAGGCAAGCTTTATTTATTAAAACAAAAATAATATATCATGATAGTAGTATTTACATATTATAGAATAGTTTTACATTTTTACATGTAATTGCCTAAATCCCATTTAATACATTATGCTGTTTGTATGTCCCTAAACCACATCAAATCTTCCCTGCAAAATGATCTGAAAATGGGTTTTCATTTTCAATGCATAATTTATGCAGATTTTGCCAGTGAGACAGAAGCCAGAATGTTCCCCATTCCATTTTAGGATAAGCAGATGTCTGGTGGTCTGGAGAGGATTGTATACCATAGCCCTCATCAGATCATTCATAGCCTGGGTTCTACCATGACAGAGCCAGAGGCCAGGGTGAGGAACGGAAGCTTTGCTTGGATGCTGCAGTCCAAAGGAAAGCAGGATACTCCTCAGTGGGAGCACTGTGCCACGCTGGCCTGTGAGGAGACAGGCCGTCCAGATGCTCGGCCAGTGCAGTTATTCAGCCTGCAGGCTGTCTCTAGGCAGTCTGTGGGGAAATAAACAGCCTCAGAAAAATCCATGAGCGGAATAATAGAGGAGAAATTTATTTGCTCCGTTGCTTACCTTCTTCCATTTCTAGCTGGTCCAAATTTATCTCCAGGCAATGAACTCCCCGCATTACCATACGGCCCTTTGGGTGGTTGGATGGCATGGACTTTTTAAGCTTTTATTTCCTACAGGTTAGGAGGCACACAGGGATTCCTTCATACTAACTAGATGCAGTGGAAGCTGTCAGAGATCAGACCTTTTCATCCCCAGAGCTACCTTTCTTGTTATCTGTTGTATTTTCTTCTCCTCATAGAGACAGAGCTAACAGTCAACACCTTAAAGATGCAGTTAGGTTTGGCTCTTAAGTCAGACGTGGCTGTGAGTGATAATAGACCACCCGGCTATATAGGTCTCAAAGAAGCAAAAATAATCCCTTGTCATTATTGGTATTCTAGAGAAAAATGTCCACAGAGATGACAAACTCAAACATGTATGAATGGCAACATTGTGTCAATATATATACCTGGTCTTGCTTCTTCTTCTCTCTTTGTCATCATTGTGTCCATATTTATTCTCAAAGTGTTTGGATGCTTTAGCAACTACGTTCATCCTACAAGTTCTCATTTTCCCATTAGTGGAGATTTCTACTATTCTCTCTCTCTCTCTCTCTCTCTCTCTCTCTCTCTCTCTCTCTCTCTCTCTCTCTCTCTCTCTCTCTCTCTCTCTCTCTCTCTCTCTCTCGCATTTACAAGCACCCAGATGAAAATAGGATGTCACATATCATTCCTTGATCATCTTCCTGCAAACTCTACAAGCACCAATCAAGAAATCACTATAGATTATAAAGGAGAGTGCCGACCCACGTGGTCAGGTACAAAATGAATTGTTGTGCGGGTATTTCACTCTTTTGCGCTCTTTGGGGGACTCACTGCCCAGCTCCCAAATAAATCACCCACAGAGGCTTATTGTTAGTTATGAATGCCCGGCCTTTGCTTGGCTTGTTTCTTGCCAGCTTTTCTTAACTTAAATTATCCCGATTACTTTTTGCCTCGGGGCCTTTTCCTTTTCTGTGTATCTTACTTCACTCTTACTCCATGGGTGGATGCGTGGCTGGGTGGCTGCGTGGCTGCGTGGCTGCGTGGCTGGGTGGCTGGTTCCTGATGTCCTCCTCCCCTTGTTCTTTCATTGCTCCTCCTCTTCCTCATTTCTCCTTCTATTTATACTCTCTGCCAGCTCCGCCTAGCCTTGCTCCTGCCTCACTGTTGGCCATTTAGCTCTTTATTGGGATCACCAGGTGTTTTAGACAGGCAAAGAATCACAGCTTCACAGAGTTAAACAAATGCAGCATAAACAAAAGTCACACGCTGTAAAATAATATTCCCCAACAATGAATATTTCGAAATCAGTAGCTTCCTTTATATCCTGGAGTTGGTTGGAAATTCTAATGGAAGAGTGGTGCCCGCACAATTTTAGCAAAAAAAAAAAAAAAAAAAAAAAAAAAAAAAAAGCACTGATTGACCACAGACAAAAAATAAGTAATGTGTTAGAGCCCTGGCCCCGAGGCTTGGCTGTGGTTTGAATTCGCCCCAAATGTACCTGTGCCTCAACACTCCAGTGTGACAGTTCTGAGAGATGGGAAGAGTGAAGAAGTAAGAGCTAGGAGGAGGGCTCATGTCTGTAAGGGGAATCCGTGCTTTTCTTAAGGAATGCGTTTTCATTCTTGAAAGACTGCTTCCCACGCCTTGGCACCATCTGCACGTGGTTGGTACTTTCCCTTTTTGTTTTCCATGCTGCAGTATAGCCAGAGTGGAAGCAGAAGACCCTTAGAGGCCAAACATAATGGGCCAGAGGATTCTGACTTTCAGCTTCCAAATTGGCGAGAAAATAAAGCTCCCTTCTTTGTAAAATACACAGTCTCGGGGATAGCAGAAGAAAATGGACAGACGCATACATGACCAGAATTACAGCGTTCTGTAGGGAAAGCCTGAGGAGAGGAATATCTGCTAATGTATTAGGAAAATCTGTATCGTAAGGATGGAAATAATCCTGTGGTGATCTGCTTTGTCATTCTGTCATTGAGGTTCCCACGAGGCGGTAGTAGAGAGCAAGCTGAACACACACTGGGAACTGTCTCTCATTTCGGTTGCCAAAGCCTAGAAGTGACACAAAGCACAGTATTCAAAGGCAAATTTTAACAAGGCAGGGAGACCACGGAAGGTCCTCCAGGGCCAGATAACATACCACAGGGAAGAGTCATCATCACCTCAGATGGGAGAGGAATGGGAAACCCCCACCCTACAACGCAAATGAGGTAGTTTTCTGCACCAATCAGGAACAGTCATAGGACTCAGCCCCAGGTGAGCCAGTGGTGAAGGAGCCACCAAGTAAGGTGCCAGGTGCTGCAGTAGGAGAGGCCAGGGACTCAGGCTTCTTCCTTCTCAACATCTTAGCACAACTGATGCCATGATGGAAGCCCATTCCAGCCTTAGAACCCAGCACGTAGACAGCAATGCCTTCCCAAACAGCAACAGAGACCTAGGCCACCTGCCAAAATGGGAACACAAGCTAAGTCAACAGGACTCAACAGGGAAAGTCCTTAAATGTACTAACCTTGCTTTTAGACTTTTGTAGGTCTTCTGGCTAACTCTTCTTGTTAACTGTAGCGCGCCAACCCTGGATATGGGCTTGGGCTTAAAAAGCCAAGAATGGAGCTGGGCAGTGATGACGCACTCCTTTAATCCCAGAACTTGGGATGCAGAGGCAGGCGGATCTCTGTGAGTTCGAGGCCAGCCTGGTCCACAAGAGCTAGTTCCAGGATAGGCTCCAAAGCTACAGAGAAACCCTGTCTCGAAAAACAAAACAAAACCCACAAAAGCCAAGAACGACAAGACTTAGGGCTGCATGAGTTGGAAGTATTCCCCCATACAGTCTCCAGCTGGCTGTAAGGACTATTGTCTTTAAGAGTCCATGTGTTTGCTGTCACAACTGTTGTCCTCCTGCCTCTGCGCCCGGTGTTGTGGTTGCAGGAGCTCACCGTTATGATTGGACTTGGCATTGCGTTTTACTAAACGCAGGTTTATTGATTCAAAGAAGCCAGCGAGTGGAGAACCGTGAGGTATACCGCCGCATCTGGTGGGCTTCTGGCGGGCATCTGGCAGGCCAACTCAATGTGTGGCAGCAATCAGGGTCTCATGCATCCTGTCCCTGGGACAGCATTGATGGGAACCATTTGATGTGAAAACCTTGCCTGACCCTGCCTATACCAGTGAGAAAACATACCCGCTGAAAGTGACATCATACTTCCTCTGCAGCTGACTTCCTCTCTTTCTTTTCAGCACCGTGCGTATGACCTGGTTTCCCTTTCCCACAGGCTGCGAGCTACACTGTGGGCCACACTGTGGCCACCGTGTTGGAGGGTTCATTCCTGCTTTCCAGTTAGACTGTTTCTTCCTTCTTTCTTGTTTTGCTTAGCTTTTAATTCTTCTTCTCCCTTGTATTCTATTGCTTATTGCAAATGGTGTGAAGCTCTTTCTGAATCAAAGTGTTATGAGGGCCGAATAACCTGCATTGAGCCAAGTAAGGGACAAACAAAAGTGACCCAAGCCACGTGTTACACTTTCATGCAAGCGCTAGAATCTCAAGATCGTTGTCTTGCGAGAGAGTAAACGTTGTCAGCTGATGTCATCATCAGGAAAACATTTTGAGAACCCTCTTAGAATGTCTTCTGAAGTTCTCAGTACCGTGAGCGAATGTCTTCAATAGCTGTAAGACCTTCAGGGTCATTTTTAAAGTCTTGGGGAGTGGAGCAATGTTTTGTGGTAAAACAAAAACATACAGGGCCCATCAAGCTGGGTTAGCACTTTTATTTTTTCCTCAAATGTCCACTATAAAGTGGTAAGGAAATCAAGGCATATGGTTAGCAAACTAACACAGAAAGTGTTCTCTAAGGAACAGCTTAGTGGAGCCAGCATGACGGTTGCTATCGGGTAGGGGTATGAATGGGTGTGTGCTTTGAGGAAGCCCATCAGTTGGGGTGTATGTGTTCCTGTGAACTTCCACAAAAGCAACTCAGAATCTCCCACCCCTACAATCCGAAGGCAAAAAGGTCACCAAAGGCATGGCCACAGTGACTGATAGTTTACCTCAGAGTTCCACTCAGAACCCCAGGCATTTCGCATCACGCTTTACTTTACCTTCAGATGGAAGGGATTCCTGGGTTTGACTGGGCACACCGGAATGCAGGACTTCACACCAGCTTTTCATTGCTGGGAGCAGTGTTATGGAGCTGGAAAGAATCTAAACCTGAATGTATTTACCCCTTCATGTAGGACTGTTCTGGAAAGTCTGATCATTATCTAGTCTTTACCTGAACTCATCAGTTTGTGTTGTGTGCTATCTCTTCCTTATCACTGCATCCGTGCCTTAGTGTGATGGGCGTAATGAATGTTGTGTCGGAGGGGGCCTTGGAGGTTGTCTACCGCATTGCTGCCTTAGTGTGATGGAAATAGTGGATGTTGTTGCTGAAGGGGCCTTGAAGGTCCAGCTGTTGGGCACATGTGGTTCTAGGACTGTGCTGCATGGGCTCTGTACTGAATACTTCTGATGTGTTTGCTACAAGAACGGAAGACAAACTCAAAACAATTGACGTTGGCCAACAGTATTTCCAGGAACCTCATCTTCACAAGAGACCAGATCGGAGGGCAGGGAAAGTGGGGCATGTGGCAGCGGGACCAAAGAGGTGGCAAAGTTGACTTCCACATCTAGGGTACTTAAACATGGGGACCTCCCTGTAGATGGAGGGGCGGGGCTGCGTCCCGCCACCCGGCTAGCTTTATACCCGAAATAATTACACGGAAACTGGATTCATTTAAACACTGCCTGGCCCATTAGTTTCAGCTTCTTATTGGCTAATTTCTCATATCTTGCTTTAACCCGTATTTAGTAATCTGTGTAGCACCATGAGGTGGTCGCTTACAAAGAGAACTCTTAACCTGCACCCATCTCGGAGAGGAGAAGCATGGCGACTGCTTATGGCGACCGCCTGAAGCGTCTCCCCAACTCTGCTTCCTTTCTCCCACAATTCTGTTCTGTCTACTCTGCCTACATAATTTTCTGTCCTCTTAAAGGGCCAAGGCAGTTTCTTTATTAATTAACCAATGAAAGTCCTCCATCACCTCCCCAGACCATGTGAAGAATGGTGTAAAACCTGAAAGCATGTGGGTAATGGAAGCTTTACACAGGACCTTCCCTGTGGACAGATGAGTGAGCTGTATGCAGGCCACCCCAATAATATCGGGATGCACAAGGGAAGTGCTCCATCACTACTCAGATTAGGTTGAGCAATCTTAAAGGACATCCTTGGGTATCACCACAGCCTCCCAACACTAAAGATGAAGCACACAGCCACGTTCAGTGGGCAACAGAACTTAAATCACTAACTTTAGAGGGAAAATAAGTGATAACAAAAGGATGGCGGGCCAGCAGGGATCATATTGTTGGGAGGAACACAGAACCGTTAGCTGTGTCTCCCTGGAGTCTTGTTTGCTTTCAGCACTGCCAGTCCAAAGCTGGAAAAGTCCTTACGGAAACCTACAAGAGCTTTGAAACTTTCCGGGCTCCTCCATGTTGAGCACACCTACATTCTTCTTTGTTGAGCTTCCTCTGTGTAACCGTCTGAAATATTTAGGATAGGCAATTACTTTTTCTAATTTTCCATGAACAAATTCTCCCTGATGTAATACTGATGCCCCAGGCAGTATATTTTAGAGCAATTATCTAGCCCACCCTTCGCCCTCCTGCTTCAGAAACGTCAGCTGAAATGGGTCATAATTAAATAGGAAAGGAAACTGGTTAACCCTCACTACCCTCTGTAGTGTTTAGTTTTGAGTTAATTGATGGTCTCTGCTTATTAGCAGTTTGCTTTTGGAGACCGTGTCGGTAATTCTTTCTTTATTCTTAAAAGAGTGATGGTGATGGTGGTGGTGATGATGATGCAGACAGGGGTGTGTGTGTGTGTGTGTGTGTGTGTGTGTGTGTAAGGATGAGTTGATGGGTATGGACTGGAATTACCATTAGAAATACTGGAAAGGGGGAAAAAGAAGAGCCATATTTACTTCCTTTTTCCCTTAGTCTTCAACTGGACTTTTGCAGAATAATCTGTAGCATTTGTTCCTTTTTCCTTTTTACTTCCTTTTTCCCTTAGTCTTCAACTGGACTTTTGCAGAATAATCTGTAGCATTTGTTCATTGATAAAAACATCTATTTTAGTACTGGATAACCATGTTTAAATCCTAGCTATCTGGCTGAGCCAGTTATTTAACCTTTCTCATATGGTTTTCTCTCTGTGAGATGGGGACAACCATGGAGCTTGTTTTTTAGGTCACTGTGTGTACTGGATAAGGGAGTAATAAAGGCTTCAATCAGTGCCAGACACTTAGCGGGTGCTCAATAAACGTTTATCATTGTGTTACATTTGGAACAAGGAGACTTACTTTACATCTTTGAAACGTACTTAAGTGAAATGACTATGGTTTACAGTGATTTATTTCACATTTTCTAAACAACTAGGAGAGTTTGCAAGTTGCCAGCATAAAGAAATGATAAATAGTTAGGGAGTTAAAGGCTAATTATTTTAATTGTAAATATCTATCAGATTATCACGCTGCACCCCATAAATATGTATAATTACGGTATATCAGTGAAGTGTTCTTGGAACACTGAGTTTGGGGAGAAAGAGGAAGCATAAATTAGCTATTCCATCAGAGCGGTTGGAATAGGAAAGCTCCTGCTGAGTGCATTGGCAGGTGTGGGCATTTAGCCATGAAATACTCACAAGACTTCATTAAGCTAGGTAGAGGAACTCATTTGTTCGGCTTTCCTGCCTTAATCAGCAAGGAATTGATCCACGCGATCAGGTCCACATGGACTCTGGCTGCTCCTAGTGAATCTCTCTGTCCTGCTCTGAGCCCCACTCATAGAGTCTAAGTTATAGTCGCCATCTTCTCAAAGAACCCCAGCTTCTTTTCTGGCCACCAAGACTGTGGAAGGGGGACACTTGAATGAAGCTGAGCTGTTCAAGGTTTTCTTAGGGCAATGTTCTTGTTTCCCACAGAGGGAGATTTGACCACTACCATGGAGAGGATGCCTGTGGTGACCGGCTGTGCTGGGACTCCAGTCACCTAACGCTCTGCTACTTTGATTGGATAATTCGTCCTTTCAAGGCCCGCGCGGGCTGGTAGGGAGTGTTCAGTTGCAACTGCTGATTTCCCTACTCACATCAACGGCATTTTCTCCATTAGATGACAAGCTATGTATTCCTGCATGTGAGGCCATAGACACACAGAATTCCCAGAGTGAATCTTTTGGGATGGATTTCAATGGTGGACACATCCAGAGTGGCTAGCTCTAGATATATTTAACATAAGTTGCGAAGCAATGTGATTCAAAATTCAGGTTTTTCAATTTAAAAAACAAAACAAAACAAAACAAAAAAAACCCCAAAATGGCCTCTTCATTTTGAATTTCAAATTAAATTCACCTGAATGGCAATGTTGTGTATCTGTTCTCTTTTGAACAAACCTTCACTGGAGAGAGATTTTAAATTGCATTTCAGGAGCCTAAATTATGACTTGCAACATGAAGTAGCTTGAAGCAGTACAGTGATTTCATGAGTATTTTGAAATGTCACCACAGATTTGTGTTTTAAACGAATCTTTACTAAATTGATTCATTAAATAATAATTAGTTCCATCTGGCTATTAAAACCATTTGCTATAAGCTTTCTATTTAAATGGGAATCTAAATTACGCCAATGATCCAAATTTATTTTCATGTTGCAAAAATGCTCAAATATTGCTTTAGTCCATAATGCTAGCACACAGAGAAATCACGAAAGTTATTCAGATAGCAAAGGCCATTTCTTGGCATGGATGACTTGTCTGTGACTGTCTCTTGAGTTTGATTGAGGAACAGGGTCTATTAGAACAGGGTGTCTTCCTGACTTCCTGGTTTTGTATCTACCATCTATTTCCAAGGGATTCCTGTAGTGCTAGAGCTTGAAGCAGCCCAGCCATTTCTTAAATCCTTTTAGAATACTTGTGGAACTTCTAGAGAACATGAGGCCATCTGTGCTCTATACTGAGTTCATAAACTGAAGGTAACAGAAAAGTGAAAATAAAAAAAAAAACTGTTATTCCTGGTCATATTATGAGAAAATTTGTATTAGCAATCTAGAGGTATGGGAAATAAATTGCAAGGCTGTATTCTTCTTACTGAATAGCAAAGACTTGCCCAAAGAATTGAAAAGAAGTTTAGCAGGTTGAGGAGGTATACCTATAATCTCAGCACCGTGGAGCTTAAGAGTTCAAGGCTAGCCTGTGTGACACAGGGAGACCTTGTCTTGGAAGTCAAGGGAGGCGGCGAAGCAGCCACCACACCCTTTGACCTCTGCGGTTCTCAGCCCAGCCTAGATGTGAAGACACTGGTAAGCTTGGGGGTGGGGGGTCAGCTCACAGCTTCCTGTTTCTGAGAGTGAGGGCACTGTGCTGGCCAAACTGGTCATTCCCCTTGTGGAACAGGTTTCCTTTCCTGGGAGGTTGTTCCTGGAAAAAAACCCACACCTTTTCTTTGTTTTGTTGTCCAAGAACAACACTTGGTTGGTATCCAGACTACCTTGACGTACTCCACTGTTTTATAGAACACCACGAAGAAACAGGTGGTCGCATGCTTTGAAACACTGGACAAATCTCTTGTGAACAGTGTGTCCTAAGTGAATCCGCCTTCATTCATAGTGTTCCTAAGACCCTCAGCAATATTAATTCACGTCGTTTAGTGAAGATCTGTTGAAATACTTGAAATCATTTTGTTTTTAGACACAAAATATCATGGTTTATGTTGTTTTCATTTTCCTATATAGACCATCTGCCTTGAATAACTCAGAAGGGATTGAAATGTAGACTCCACAAAGTGACAGAGTCGGATGTTTGAAAATATTTCCAGTGTTCTGTATTCAAAGACGACCAGAATGTGTACAATATTTTGATTTATCGAGAACTTTTTTGGTATATTCTTATAAAATCATATTGCCTGTTCAAAGACTTGATATGTATTGTTGCAGCAATCTAGAAAATCATATAATGGAGTTTCCAAGAGAGGTTTTTATCGTCTGGAGCAGAGAAGTCTTAGAAGATGATAGTTCACATTACCACAGATACTATGAACTTTCGCCACCCTTCAACACCATGCCCCCAGTTCAGCCTACATGACTGCTAGTTGTCTTGGTAAGGCTGAAGGAAAGGCATTGCCGTCTCTATTTGCCGGAGCTTGTATGGGTTCATCACCGTGACCTGAGGAATCCTAAGAGCTGATGAGGTAGTAGGCACTGGCACTTGTTACGTCTAGAGTCAAACTTTCACCCAGGCTATTTATTACTGTTAGATTTAACTTTACTCCACTTTGGTAGCCATAGTAGGAAGGCTGGCTTATGATCACTGACTTTTTCTGTGGGTACTACTGCTATGTCTTTCCATTGATTACAAGACAATAGTCATCTTCAGTGTGTACTATTGCAATAACCATGACCTCAGGCAAGCTTCTGTTACCTGAACAGCTTCCACATTGTCTGGTATGGTTTTACTAATCTCCATGACTTTAATATGTATGTATGCTTGACATCTCAGATTTCTTACCCCACTGGAGCTGCTTGTTGTCTGGTCATTTCTTGTTCAAATCATCA
Organism: Arvicola amphibius; assembly: GCF_903992535.2. NCBI lineage: Eukaryota > Metazoa > Chordata > Mammalia > Rodentia > Cricetidae > Arvicola > Arvicola amphibius. The sequence continues at coordinate 45,087,113 of NC_052058.2, forward strand.
TGTTCTCATAAACCTTTGTGGTCTAAGCTCTAGTGAAAAAGCGGGAGAAGGGGGAAGACTGGAGAGATGGCTCAAAATTTAAGAGCACAGGCTGCTCTTCCACAGGCCCTGAGCTCAATTCCCAGCAACCACATGGTGGCTGATAACCATCTACAGTGGAATCTGATGCCCTCTTCTGAGGTAAAGGTGTATGCAGGTAGAGCACTCATCTATACATAGAATAAATAAATAAATAAATACATTTTTTAAAAAGTAAGGGGATGTATGTCATTGTGACAATATGGGAAAAAAAATTTCAATTTTATTTCAGTGGCTTGGACGAGATCTGAAAATTCCCCCGGGATATGCTGTTCAATATTCAAGACAGGAAGGCTTTCCCCTGGGCGTGACACAGGTTTCTGTTCAGACAAACCTGTGCTCAAGCCTTGTCTTCCATTCCACAAGCATGGATGCATGCTCACTGATGTCAGTATCACCTAGGCTAGCTTGCCTGAATGAGACAGGTTTGATTTAAGACCTACTAAGAATGCTAGAGCACCAATTCCCATCTCTAGCTACCTAAACTATCAGGGTTTAGTGGCTCTGCGCTGTCCCAGCTCCTCAGGACATCATGTGACTGGTGTGGTATGGGAGGTCAGTTCCTTGCAACACTGCACCATTCTCTTCTCGTGGCTCAGGGCTGTCCAGGCTCCCCGGGACATCACGTCCTGGTGCTAGTTTCTTCTCAAAAGCACCTCTTCTCTGTTCCGTTGACTTTAATATAGGAAGCTAATAAACTTAATGTTCTTTGTTCTGTGGGTTGAATTATTGTCTCCAATTTTTGCTTTAAGAAAGCATGATTTATCCTTTATTATATTTTAAATAAAAATGCCATCGTAATAGAAACCTCAAAAGATGAAATTCAACAGAACATTTTTGGCAAGATACAGTTAGAAAAATATTTTGCCAAATAATCACATACATACTTGAAAATTAAGAGTCTCATTTTATATATATTAAGATTCTTTGTTTGTTTGGGGAGATTTGATTCTTTTACCAATTAATTTCGTTCTAAGACAAGTTTTCATATGCATGCAAAGGGCCGCTTTTACTTTCTCCTTTCCTACCTCCCCTGTCCAGCTCCCCTATGCACATGCATCTTTCTCGCATCCATGTCTATTCATTTTGTTTTGTTACCCATGGAGACAGACCAGGGTCAATGGGTTAAGACTGTCTGTTGGAGCCTGGTGGTATCAGCACTGGGGACACAAGGAAGAGAATAGTTCCCCCTTTCCCAGAGTCTGTCCATAGCCAACCATTCAGAGGTAAACAACAGTGCCAATTTCTCTTTCATGATTGATTGTTGATAAAGCTGGCCTTGTGTGGGCTCAATTCTGGTAGCGATAGTTATTGCAAGCTGATGACTGTAATGCTTGTACTGAGTCTACCGAAGGGTATTTTTTGACCCATCAGCCTACCTTCCAGCTCCTACTTCTTGCCCCTTCTTTTTTTTTTTTTTTTTTTGTTTTTTGTTTTTTGTTTTTTGAGACAGGGTTTCTCTGCAGCTTTAGAGCCTGTCCTGGAGCTAGCTCTTGTAGACCAGGCTGGTCTTGAACTCACAGAGATCCGCCTGCCTCTGCCTCCCAAGTGCTGGGATTAAAGGCGTGCGCCACCACCACCCAGCTCTTCTTGCCCCTTCTATCACAATTGCCCTCCCCCTTTTGTTTTCTTTGTCAATAACTTTGTAGCTCTACCCTTTGACTTTGGACTTAGCCAATGAAAAGCCCACATGTGATACTTTGAATGTCCCCATGCCTTGGTGTGCTCTCTTCCATAGCCTTGACGTCTCTGTGTGAACTTTAGCTTGTAGGTTGTGGATCTAGAAGACCAGAGGTAGAGCTGTGTCCTGTACCACAGCCACCCCAGTCGACCTATGGGTTTAGCAAGTCATTACATACTAAATGCTGAGTTAGTATGTTATATGGCACAAGATGACTAATAAGGTATTTATTTCTGTGAGCGTTTACACAGTGCAGATTGAACCAGCATGCAAGCTCAATGAGACCTTGCCTTCTGGTAGCCAGGAACCTGTGTTTCCTTTCAGAAGGGCAGCAGGTGTGAGGAACGCTCTTTTCTCCACACTGGGAGGCTAAACTCATGTCAGTGAAGTCATGTGAAAGCCACCAGAGATACGGGCAATAACTTTCTTTATGGCACGTGCTTTCTATTGTCCAGTATTTACTGGTGATTAAAGTAATTTAGCTAAACAAGACTGCTGATTTCCCGCTTAAGGATGGAAAAGCACCATCCCTTTTCCCACAGCACAGACAATTCTACATTTCCGGTGTCAAAATATAAATGACAAAAATGCTTTCATTTCTAATGATTCTTTAAGACATTAGCGGGTGGGAGGCAGCTCAGCTGCTAAAGTGCCTGCTGCACAGGCCGAGAATCCGAGCTTGGATTCCCAACCTCATGCAAAAGGAGAACATTGCGGTGTGAGCTGATAATCTCAGCTCTGGGGAGGATGAAACAGGAGAATTCCGGTGCTTACTGGCCAGTTAGTCTTGAACCAGTGAGCTCTAGGCTTTTTAAATTAGGAGGCAGAGAGTGATTGAGGAAGACATACCACACCAACCTCTCGTTTTCACGTGGAGGTGCCGGGGTCCAGCCTTGGCTACCATTCAGGTCCTGAGGTGGGCAAGGGATGTTGGCACAAAAGAACTTCTGACCACCAAGTGGGTAGCACTTGTGTGGCCCCAAGTAGCTGGGGCCATCTTTCTATTTACTTAAACAGGGTTTTTTTGTTTGTTTTTTTGTTTTTTTTTATTTTGTTTTTGTTTTTACCAGGATTACTTGAACAGCGTGGTCATTGGCTTCTATTTTTGACTTTAAGAAATACATCGCAATTTAAGGAATACATTACAATCATTATGAAAGTCCCCATTGTTCTCCCTATTCTGGATGTAGAACCCAGCATTGTTTGCAGGTCTTAACTAAACATCCAGCCACACGCACCCTGCTCTCCAGCCCTTATGTCAGCTGGCAGCTACTTGTGGTTACAAAGTTAAAATAATAGGTATGGGCACAATGCTTAAAGAGTAACAATATTCAAACCCAAACAATCCTTTTATATCTCCAAGATATATTTTTATATAGTTCCCTTTTTTTACAAGAGGGTCCCATGTCTTAATCTCTCTGTAAAAGGCAAACTTTGATAAGGCAGTCTTTCCCCATCTCACTAGACCATACTTCGCTCTCCAGTATATGCTCCCATGTATGGTAAACATGGATCTACCCATCCCATCAGAATATTCTAGATCTTATTATTGATTCTATATGCTTGATATCCAGGGAACTTATTCTCAACGGTTGGTACTATGTGTATTCCTGAGGCCTTTTTCCTATTCTGTGTATGTATGCCCTGTTCTCCTTTCCAGAACTGTGAGATATGATTAACATTCTAAGTGTTACTTTCTCATATGTCCCTAACTATCTATTCAATCAGCAAGTTTCCCAGGATTAGGAGTTGTGGTTAGTAATTCCAGATAAGAGATTTGAGAAGCATCAGCCCCCTATTTAATCTTAGGGGGAAATATTTGAAAAGGAATAGAGTTTCCAGGGGAAGTTACAGCTGTTGCAGGTGTGACTGACAAAGGGAAAGTAAAAACTGCCCAAAGAATCACCAGTGAGAGAGAATAGAGCCTGCAAGGTGTCTGAATTTTACAAATTCCTACACTGTGCTGTGTGCTTCTGGTTCTTGCCAAGTGAGAGTCTGTTTCCACAGGTACCTTGCCACACAGAAACCCATCGGATAGGTAGTCACATGCTGATCCGAGATTAGGCTGCACGGCTCCAGACAGAGGTGCATACAAATGCATGTACATTTGAACACATGTGCATACATACATACACTAAGACACACATACACAATATAAACACTAAATAGATAAGCCTGAAAATATATACATACAAGTAACAATATATAGACAGAGCAGGTTATATATATATGTATATATATATTTAATATTATATATTCTATATGATATTTATTATTCCTGAAGGCATAAAAACCACATAGTGTAATATATACAGCTTATATATAATATACACAAATATAGCATTATATACTATATATAATGCACATATATACTACAATATACAATATTTATCACAACAATTAATAGAAAAAGAGGCCAGGAATTGGAGAGAGAGCAATGAGGGTATATGGGAGGATTTGGAGAAGAAAAGGAAAAAAGGAAATTATGTAATTATAATTTAAAAAATGAAATAAACAAAACAAATAAATTATATGTGTGGTTAGTTGCCTGAAAACCCAGAGGTGGAGCATTCCTTGCCTGGCAACTGGGGCGCTGGATCTGCGGCTTTGCCATTCTCTCTGTCCTGCCTACTTTGTGTGCTAGCTCATCTCCCAGTAGCTTTCTGTGTGAGGCATTCACCTGGGAGAAATCAAAATGTTTGCTCCTGCATTTGTATCAGGGGGAGAAAATGCACAGCTTCTTCACAGCTTTTTGATTAAAAAAAGAAAATCCTATCTTCTATTGGGATGAATCCTCCCAATTCAATCACCTGAAAGAATGGTTTTTCTTAATTGTCTTGGACCAACTGGGATACGTTCTGCCCTGAATTGTGTTTCTGCTATACATTGGGGAAGACGTGGAACAAACATTGAAAAGAACTACACTATCTTCTTACAGAAGGAAATAGTTTTGCCTAGTTCATTCTATTTTTCATTGTCTAAAATAACTGAATATCTGTGCTCCAAAACAGTCGTTGGCCCTAGGATAATTACAGGACCCCAACCCCCTGACAGACTGAGTAAGAGACCCAGCCCCTCCCCCATGCTTTTCCAAACCACCCAGCCCACCAGGATATAAAACTTTCATTTAGTAAAGAGATAGACAGACCAAAGGGAGCTCACACTGCAATCAGGCTGGGAATGAATGACTCAGGAGGTCCATGAGGAAACTCAGTGGGAAGCTTCCCCAGCAGCAGGGATCCTGGAGCAGCCACTCAGGGCTTGAAGCTAGAGAAGGACTGGGTCAATCAACCAAGGAAAACGATAAGTTTGCAAAGGTGCATATGAGTGGAACTCACAGGAACTTTGAGATCCCGAGAAAAGACTAAATCTACCACTTACGGCCATATAAGGAGATGAATTCCAGGCCACAGGCATAAAAAATATCCTCAATAAAACAGCAGAAGAAATTTTCCTAAACTTAAGGGAGGAAGTCTCCATTTAGGTGCACAGAAAACCAGACAGGACCAGAAAAGAAATCCACCAAATCATTTTCAGTTAAAACTACACAAAACAGAGGCACAACACAAGACTGAAGGCTCCAGGTGTGCACAAAAATGCAAGCCCCTCAGAGTAACAACTGGGAACTTTAAAATTCAGAAAAGCTTGAAACAACACAGTTCAAGTTCTCAACCACAGACACCACCCCTCAATACTGTCTGTCACAATTGAAGGAGAAGGAAAAAAACTCCACAGCAACAGCTGCAGCAGCAGCAGCAGCAAGAACAGCAGCAGCAGCAACAGCAACAGAAATCAAGCTTGAAGTATTCAGAATCAAGGCAGCCCTACCGAGAATACTGGTGGGAATATTTCATGCCAAAGTGAATGGCAAGTGTGCTTGAGAAGCACAGGAAATTAAATCAATAATGCAAAGGCAGCTATTTTGCAAATAACGAAGAAAACAAATACAAATATCCCTAAATCAGTGTAACAATTGCAATAATAACTTTCGATATTAATTAGGTTTCGATATCCCAATTAAAATATACAAGTTAATTAAGCAGATTAAAAATGGGATCCATCTTTCCATTATCCACAAGAGTTTCAAAGACAGGCCTGGCACCAGAGGTCCAGGGTTATGGAGGACAGCTAGAGTTCCACCTCAGGACACTCATTTGGGGCAGGCAGGGATTAAAGCACCAGCTGCTTAGCACCTGTGGTGCTGAGTGATCAGGTACCATTGTGGTGAGCCAGTAGATGGTGGAATAATGGGAGAGAGAAAGAAGGTGGGCGGGGGGAGCAGAAAGGTTCATGTGCTGAGGAGAAAGGCACATCTGAAGGGCTGAGGCTAGTGAGGAACTGGCCAACCTGGGCAGCCTGCTTGACACCCAAGGGCCACAGTGGTGTCTGGGCCTGGACTGCTGCCGTGGGCCTTGTCTGGGTTCATGGAGCTGACACAGTCAGCCATGGTGGCTTGTTAATGTCTGCGGCTCCCGTTACCACCAGAAACAATAAGGACAGAGGATGTATGGAGTTGACCCTGCCCTTCACTGGCAGCAGCATTAGGAAGAAGAACTGGTTCTTTGCCTCACCTGGGCAGCACAGGAGAGATGACCCCATTGGTGGGGGTGGTGGTGAGCCAACTCTGAAGGTTTGAGAATGGGAGAGTTCGCCCCAGTATCTGCCTGTCACACGGTCTCTCTCTCTCTCTCTCTCTCTCTCTCTTTTTCTTTCTCTCTCTCTCTCCTGAACTATTGACTATAGATGGATTCTGGAGTGGGGTGTTTGCTACCTTCAGATGAAAGCCCATTGGTGAGCTCACCCAGCTCCATTGGATAGCTCCAAACTCATGGTCACACAAATGACTCAGACTGAACTAAGCGAGTCATGAAACAAAACAAAATCCATGAATGTGGAATAGAGACTTAGACAGGAGGCTGGTTTGACAGAGGTAGGAGAGAGAGCTGAGGAGTGAGAATAAGTAAAATGTATTATATTTGTGTATAAAATTATCAAAGAGAAAACTTAATAAAATTTAAAAGAGAGAAAACAAAACCAACTATCAGACAAAAAGAAATCAAAGTCACAGTTCACTGATGCAAGCCTTCAGAAAGAACATGATTTCATCTAAGTGCTGCAAGAGTCGCAGCCAGCCAGGGTTCCTACATGAGGTTCGGCCTCATCCCTGATAAACTCTAGACTTGGCAATGCTGGCCTGACAAACCCTTGGTGACCCCCCTCCAGTGAGTGCCAGCTGGAAATTGTCCTACTTGACTTTGGTGATTTTTTTTTCATGGCAAATAAGCCGCAGAATTTTTTTAAAAAATCAAATAACAGTTTGTTGAAAAGGCAGTCATAATTTTCAAAGAAATCTATTTATTTAACAAACACTTATACATACTTGCTATTTGCCAGACACACTTCTAAGAACTAGGTAAATATTAACTCCCAGGTTTCTGTGTCTGTAGCTGCCTGGCTTGGGTTGGGTGTAAATTATTAAGTCTCCAGATCTAAGAGGACATGAACTAAAAGGTACACCAGGCCTGCAGAGTAAATTCTGCACCTGGAATCCACTGATGAGGATTTTGTGTCTCAAAATTCTTGTCATTGTTTTTGAAAAGTATGACTACCTTTCAGTAATGTCTAGGTTCCTTCCAGTCTGTGGAAGTGCTTCTCTGCCATAACATCCCTACAACAGTGATTTAGTTACTCAGGGAACAGCAACTATGTACCCAGGGATCAGCACCAGCCAGAAATTCCAGGAATATTTAATTCTTCTGACTACTAGTGTGTGTGTGTGTGTGTGTGTGTGTGTGTGTGTACTTTTTCAACTGAGTTTATACTTTTTAATTCTAGTTTTGATAATTTGGTCCTGAAACCCTGGAAAAATTAAAATCTTTGAGCCAGGAGAGGCAGTGCAAGTCAGGTATTCCAGACTTTAGGAGGCAGAGCAAGAACATTGTTACATAGTTGCAAGTTTGAACTTATCCTGGGCCACACAGAAAGACCCTGGTTCGATAAAATAAGCTAAAGTAAAGTGAGTCAATTGTTGCTTACCTCCTACAGCCCTGAAACACCAGGCTGCATTTTATTCGCGTCTTTATACAGCTGCAGGAATCTTTCTGGAATAAGTGCTCTGACACCAGTGAGAGTGGAAGAAAGAAGTCACTGCTGAACAAAAGCCAGGATAGTCCTGAAAGGCTTTGATCCTAGGTCGGGTTTGTATTCTCATTCTATACTCTAAGACCACAAGATGGGGTGGGAAGGCAAGCAAGATTTTACAGAAGCGCATACGGATGGCGACAGGTTCTTAAAGGCAATGGTTCATTGCTTCAACTATTTCTCAGTCATTCTGTTCCAGGTAGCAAGTAAGGCCACACTTGTCAAATTGGCAGTACAAGTACTGTTTTAAATAAATGAGTGAATAAATCAATATCTAGTGATTGGTCCTTCCTACATTATTCTACTTCAATATATGGTAATTAACAGATACCCACAATGCTGAACTTGAACTTCTTAATTCCTCAACACATACATCTCTATGTGTGGTCCTTTTCCACCATCCACCTTTCTTGCTGTTCGATGAGCACCACTTTGCATGGGAGTCTCCTTTTCACTATGAGAAATTTTTGTCTCTTTGGTATTTTCATGCACAGTGCTTCTCTTATTTTATTTTATTATTTTATATTTCTGTCCTGGTATGAAAAATGTGTAAAAAGGCATGTATTCTGTTCAAGTTTGCTACATTTGCCTGCTGTCTCAGTCTCAGACCCCCCTGGCTCATAATTGCAACCAGCACTTCCCACACTACCGCCACCACCATCCCCGTCCTAACAACTAAGCCTTAAGCACCTCAGTTGGGTTTTGCTCGCAGAGTTCAGATGGTTTGCTTGCATTTTTAATCTCTTCTTCAAGTGTGTGTCCCTAGTCATGGTGAGCTACCTCAATTTAATTCTGTATATGTTTAAGACATGGGAAATGATGATTTCATGCACATATAAAACTATTACTGTGGTTACCTTAAGTCCATCACTCCACATACCTACCTTTCTGATGCTATTGGTAAGAACATCCTAACTTTGCTCTCTTAGCAGAATTTTAGTATACAACATTGCACTGTTAACTATAGCCACACCCTGCACACTAAGCTTCTACGTTTATTTACCTCAACTTTTACATCTTTTTGTTCCCTTTCCCCTGTACCTAGGACCCCCCCTGCTTTGCTCTCTGCTTCTAGGTATCCAATTAAAAACCTTTTCTTTTAGATTATATATCTAAGTCACATGGTACTGGACTTTTCCTCTTTGGTTTACCCCACTTAGCACAACTTTATGGAAGCTTGTCTACTTGGGCCAAGTGTAGTATCTTCTTCTTCTTCTTCTTTTTTTTTTTTTTTTTTTTTTTTTGGTTTTTTTTTTTTTGGTTTTTTCGAGACAGGGTTTCCCTGTAGTTTCTAGAGCCTGTCCTGGAACTAGCTCTTGTAGACCAGGCTGGCCTCAAACTCAGAGATCCGCCTGCCCCTGCCTCCCGAGTGCTGGGATTAAAGGCGTGTGCCACTGCCGCCCGGCTAGTATCTTCTTTTTAAAAGCATGTAAAGATAAAAAATACACAGAGAGTTTGGATTATATATAATATTGTGCTTTCTTTAAATTTTTAAACTGTAATGAGATAAGTACAGAGAGACATTCTATTGTGTGGACTGCTAAACTAAAACAACATATATATATATATATATATATATATATATATATATATATATATATACATATATATGTATATTAAATTATATTAAATTAATATATATATTAAAGGTCTCTTAACTTCAAAATCTGAATTTAAGGCTATGTCATTTTGGAAAAGAGGTTCTGCTTTTATTTCTTCAAAAGATAAAAACTTGTGGATTCCTTCAAGGCTAATATGGTTTGATGGAATAAGATCTCCCAAAAGGTCTCTGTTAAGCCTAAAAATATGTCACCCAAAAAGAACAGGAAGCAGTTTGGAAAAACAATGCCAAAATTCCCAAAATAATTTTAAATGTTTATTTTCATTTTAAAAGAGTTGGTTATAAATGATTAATGGAAAGAAAGGGGATATGATATAGAAATGAATACTTTACATTGGTATGGATTTTCGTTTATTGATACAAATTTAAGGTCAATTTTGTTATAGGAATATTCTACCATTGTTTAAGGCATTAAGGTTTATGTAACTCATTTAAAAAGGTAATGTATAATTTAAAATTATAGATTAATAGAGAGACATTTATAATAGTCAAACTTATAATTGTGTTAGTTAGGTTTTCTAGATATACAGAGAAATATTTCAGTTAGATAATCTTCGACACTTTAAAGACCTACAGAATATGGCATTTAAAATGTTTTAAGAACTTAGACTTTTCTCAACAGTGAGTCATGTCTGTTCCTGGCAGTACCAATTACTTCAAGAGAAATATGGTCATCAAAGAGTCTCCTTATGGAGTCTGCTAGCCATTTGGGCAAAAAAAAAAAAAAAAACCCTGTTTTTGCCTGGACTTCTTTATGGTATATTGTATAAACTGGACATGCAGGACCCACAGAAATGACTCTTAAGCTTGCCTAAAGGTGAGACAGTCCTTCAGGGTTCCTGTTTCACAAAAAGTCTGTCATGACATTCTGCAGGACACAGAAGAAAATGACTGACAAACTGCCAATATAGGCAAAACAGATCTTCAGATTTCCTGCTTCATGGGAAAGTCTGCCAGATACTATGGACTGTAGGATGATGATAGATGCCCCAACATTACAAAAGAACTTTGTGTGACTGTCAAGGCATCAAAATGTCTCTGTCAATTCTAGAATTTTGGAAGTTGTTTACAATGTACTTCCTGTTAACTTCGGTAATATTATATCCTTCTGGGGTCTTTGAAGAGTTGAAGACAGATGGTTATAGTTTTCCTTAGTTATGAAAAAGTATAAATTAAATATAAAACTTTAGACTCACAAAAATAGGATAGAAGATAGAATATTTTCCTTAATTTGCCAAATGTAAAAGAACCAAATATTCTAACTATAATTCTTGCTTGATAACTGCTTTGTATATTAAATTAATTTTACTGTGTTAAAGTTAATAACTTTCTTTTCATTTAGACAGAAAAGAGATGATGTGGCATGTCCTTCTGTATATGTGTTGCTCTTATTAGTTAAAGAATAAAGCTGCTTTGGCCTATAGCAGGGCAGAATATAGCCAGCAGGCTGGAAGATTTTATATATATATATATATATATATATATATATATATATATAGAGAGAGAGAGAGAGAGAGGGGGGGGGGAGAGGGAGAGAGAGAGAGAGGGAGAGAGAGAGAGCGAGCGAGGGAGAGAGAGAGAAAGTGGAATCAAGGAGATGCCATGTAGCTGCAGAAGAAGAAAGAAGCCTACTGATAGGCCACAGCCTTGTGGTAATACATAGATTAATAGAAATGGGTTAATTTAAGATGTAAGAACTAGCTAAACATTGGTTAAACAGTATTGCAATTAATACAGTTTCTGTGTGATTATTTGGGTCTGAGAAGCTGGGAGACAAACAAGTGGTCATCACTTACAGGTAAAAACCTGGGAAACTGTCCAAGTAAAGACTCATCACCATGCTTAGGACAGGCAGCTTAGGAGAGAGAGCTAGAAGTCAGAGATCAAGCTAGTAATCAGGCAAAGTACTCTAGTCACCAATTAGGACTTTGGGCAGGTCTTTGAACACTTTGAAGCACAGTTTCCAAATTCTAAGGACCTTGGGTATCTGTCCTGCTTAGTGTAGAGGGTTGACACAAGTATCATAAGGCACGCTGTGGAAGCAAGTTTTCCATGCAAGGCAGAGCTCTATCTTGACACAGCCACTGGAAAGAGTTGTTTTGAGAATAGCAGGCTGATTAGATGAGGAAGATGTCAGGACCTCCTGGGACAGACCTGACAATGCTGTTTTTGAGAGGATTGCAGAAGGGCTTTGGAGCTTTGGACTAGAAGCGCAAGGCATTGTTCAGAACTCAGTGGGGTGTTCTTTGGAGTTTTGAAGATAATAATGTTGAGAGCAGTGCAAGAGATAGAGGCCTGGCTTGTGATGTTTCAGAGAGAATAAAGACTCCACTGGGAAATTTATGTGAGGACACCGAGGTGTCTGGTCAGCTGGAGATGAGGAATCAACTGTGATTCATAAAAGACCAGAACCACTAAAATAAAACCATTGTTTTACAGGGACAATTGATGCTGGTTGGCTGGAGCTGAGAAATTAGTAGTTATTAAGACAAGACCATCATCACTGAGGTGAAATCTTCTGGGAAGTGTTTTCTGGGAGTCAGCACACAAAAGCTCTGTTCCTGAGGTGACTAAGGTTGTACCTTGTTGTGGGATAGTTGTACACTGTGTGAAAGTATATTGCTGTGATTTTGGTGTAATAAAAAGCTGATTGGCCAATAGCTAGACAGGAGGTATAGGCAGGACTTCCGGGGAAAGGGAGGAAATAAAAAGAGATAATTGAGGCACAGAGGAGATATCAAGGATACATGGAGGAAGTCGGACATACACAATGAAGGAAAGGGAAAAAGCCATATGGTAAAATATTGATTAATAAAATTAGGTAAATTTAAGTTATAAGAGCTAGTGGAACAAGTCTAAGGTCGAGCTTTCATAATTTATAATAAGTCTCCTTGTCATGATTTGTGAGCTGACAGCTACCTTACCTCACATTGGCAGCTGACTTGGTATTGTAAGAGTAAGGGACTCCTGGGAGGGTCTGGTTTTGAAGGCATCAGGAGGACGTGGAGAGCAGCTGAGGGTGGCACTGTGAGAGGACAGGAGACAGTGAATAATAAAGGTGCAGCCTCAGTGGCAGTCACAAGCCCAGGACCGAAGGGGCCTTGCACAGCAGTGGAGGCTTGGTATGGTGAAGAGAGCCTCAGAGAGGCTATTGGTGAAAGCAGAGTTCAGTGGCAGGAGAAGACCCCAGTGTTTTGGAGATGCCAGCACCATGGATGACCACCAAGCACAGCAGCTGTGATGGAGTTGAGCCTTCCTGACCTCCGAAGACAAACTCTGTGATGGAGAGGGCAAAATTGGAGAAGGGACCCAAGCCCTTTGGAGGAGCCCAGAAGATTGTAGTGGACCCCAGACATTGGACATAGCATCATTTACTACACTATTGTAAATTTGGTTTTGCTTTGATCTAATTGTAACTGTGCCCTGGTTTTTCCCTCTTGAAGTAAGAGAACATTTAACTTAATTTTGACAGGAACTCCTTTGGAAGAGATTTTGGATTTTTAAAGAGTCTAGATATTTTCAAATGAACTGAATTTTTAATATGTTTAAATTTGTAAAGACCATGGGACTTTTCAAGTTATTTATGTTTTTAATGTGAGAACTTGGGGATGAGTTAGAAAGGAAATAAGGCTTAACAGTGATGTATAAGAATCAATAGTTTTGAATGGTTTTATGTCAGCTTGTCACAAGCTAAAGTCAGCTGAGAGGAGGGAACCTCAATTAAGAAAATACCTCCATAAACTCAGGCTGTAGGCAAGCATCTGGGGCATTTTCTTAATTAGTGATTTATGGCAGAGGGACAAACCCAATGTCGGTGGTGCCATCCCTGAGCTGGTGGTCTTCGGTTCTAGAAGAAAGCAGGCTGAGCAAGGCATGGAAAACAAGCCAGTAAGCAGCACTTGCCATGGCTTCTGCATCAGCTCCTGCCTCCGGGTTCCTCCTCTGCTTGAGTTCCTGTTCTGACTTCCTTAGATGATGAACTGTGGTGTGGAAGCCTAAGCCAAATAAACCCTTTCCTCCTCAAGATGCTTGGTCATGGTGTTTCATCCCAGCAATGGCAACCCTGACTAAGACACTTCCCCCACCCGTTTTTCTTCAACTGTTGTTTTCATCCCCTCCTTGTAATCTGTCATCTTTGTGTGGAAGGAAAAAAAATCTGAGAAGGTTATTACAGGCTCCTGGTAGGCCGATCTATTCACATCAGAATATAGGTTGAAAGGGTGTGCAAAGCAGTCCCCAGCCAGCATCTTTGGAGATCTGCCTGAGGTTCAGAGTGCCTTATAGGACCCCCTTAATGTCTATCAAGGCATCCAGCTGCCTCAAACCGCATTGCACAGTGTTTGGAATTTCAGGAGTTTTCCCTCAGCTTCCTACCTTGCAAGCTGTGAGCAGCATCAACTCAAGTGTAATTTGCAGCTGCTGATCCCCTGGCACCTGGGGAGTAAATGATGAAATATTCATGTTGGTGACCATTCATTTCCCTCTGCTAAAAGCCTCAGCTCTCACCCTCTTGAAGTGCAGTAGGGAATTTTGCCTGCTGCTAAATGCCTGCATTTTCTATGAAAAAGCTCAGAGAGAGTTTATAAAATCAGGTTTCTGGTTTCTGTCACCTCAGAGAGGATCATGGAAGACATCTGGAGAGCCTTTCCTGTCACCCACGCATTACTGCCAACTGAGGACACTCTCACCTGCCTTTCCGTTCCTGGATCTTCATTGTGTCTCCCAGGGCAATCCCTTCACAGATATTTTTATATATTGCTTTCTATTGTCATCTGACCCATTTTTGATAGCATTGAGATTGAGCTGTATAGAACAATTATAGCAGCCCCAAGGTAGGTCTCATCTGAAAACAAAAGACCAAGGTCACAAAGACCAGGAGTTTTTTAAGCACGGAAGTTTATCGCTCTAATCATGAGTAACCCAGGCCTTCAATGCTGTAAACACCTATAAACTGGGAAGTGGTTCATCTTTGTTCTGCTACTTGAGAGCTGTGGCTACGGACCCTTCTCTTTGAAATACCATCTACCACCTCAGCCAAAAATGCGAAGGGCATACATCTACTTATGAAGTTTTCCCATGAGATCTACATCTCTGGGCTCCCACGGCCAGAGTCTAGACTACTTTAGTTTGCTGGGGAAATAATCACAGGGAATTAGTTTAGGTAGAGGCAGATATATATATATATATATATATATATATATATATATATATATATATAGAGAGAGAGAGAGAGAGAGAGAGAGAGAGAGAGAGAAGAGAGGGGTACAGACTACAATTGCAGAGCAAATGTAAGTCTAGGCTTGGCCACCTGTTTCAATATACCAAGTAAAGAGGGATAATACAAAGGTAAAATATAAATCAGGTAGTGGCATATACCTTTAATCTTAGCACCTGGGAGGTAGATCTCTAAGTTCTAAGACAGCCTGCTCTACAGAGTAAGTTTCGGAAAAGCCAGGGATACAACACAGAGGAATCTTGTCTCCTACCCCTGCCCCCATGAAACAAAAATAAATAAATAAAAATGAAAAACATCAAACAAAAAGACTGAATTTAATCAATGTGGCTTTCTGGGACAAGGTAAAGGGGTCCACTGGTCCAAGTCCATCTCTGATATAAGCTTAAGGTTTAAGTAGGGGGAGACCCAGGGTAAGCGGCTGCCCTGGTCAAAGTGTGTTCTTAGTGAGGTTTGGTCTCAGGTGCCAGCTTGAAGATAGAAGAAGGCTCACACAAGATCATCTCTCCCATCCTAGGTTGGATGTCACTGGGAGTTGGTTTCGGTTGCTCATCATAAAGATGTTTTTGTTTAGTCCTGCTTTTCCTTGGGTCAGAGGAGACTGCAGCTTTAGGTTCTTTGTGGAGGTCTGGAGCAGGATATTGTAAACACCGACAGCAAGGTGGCAGAAGGAGACAGACCCAAAGGTAAGGCAGGGACAACAGCCTTTTATTATCACCTAGCGTTCCTAAAATTCCTCCCCTGGGAGATATACAAGCATTATCTCTTCCTTCTCCTAAGGTCCCAAGAGCAAACCAAGGCAGGTTTCTGTCAAGTTCCCTTTGAGGAACCAATGAGTTTAACTGGGCTTCCTTACAGAGCATAGGTAGGGGGACTGCTTATGTGGGTGCTCTTCACTCAACTGGCCACAGTCATGAGGGCTTCCACACATCCACATGAATGAAGCCTCTCCCCCAGTCTTCCTGAGGCCACGTGCAATGAAGGCAGTGTTGTATGCCAGAGGAGATCAGGAGCAGCAGATGAGGTCCTGTGATGCTCTCTGCCCCTTGATGATGAGGTCTAAACAGCCAACAAACCTAGATAAGCTCATCTTCTGTAAGGGAGCACAGAGGAATGCCCCAAGATGGCAGTTTCTTGGCTGGGTGGACAGCTGCTCAGAAAGCATTGAGTTAACAAGGCAGTCAACGAATTCCAGCAGAAGTGCCTTAGTGCCCAAGTGTCTGTGATAACTGTGGAGAAGACAAGCCAACGGAAGCAACAGTGTCAAATGAATGCGTTTTGTGATGCTCTCATCACTGTGGCGATCAGGTTTATCTCAGGGTAGTCCCTCTAAGGAACCAGTCCTCCTGAGGACAAGGAGCTGAACTCATGCTGATTCTGTTGCTCATCATTGAATGGCTCTCTCCTTGGTGTTAAGCTCTTCTGGCTACTCCTGCACGTGGGACAACACAGCTCCTGGGCTTTGGGGGCAGCTCTGACATGCTTATGTCTATGCTATAGAAGATGATTGGCATGGGTCTTGTTCATATGTGTAAACATTTTGCAACAGATACCCAGAGACAAGGGGGCAGGGGTGAGTGGAGATGCCCATAGCATAGTCCCAAAGGCCCCCAAGTAAAAGGGACATTAAAATCACACAAAAGGAAAGGGCAAAGGTTGGGAAGAAACAGCTATAAAAGAAGTAGATAGTTGGTTCTGGAAGGCAGGAAGCTGGAACATCACGTAGAAGCTTTGTTAGTGAGCCAAGACTTAGTGTAGACTGGACAGTATTGTGACCAGATGTTTTGGGGTCCAAGTCGGGGCCCTTCTAGCCTTAGCAAGCTAGACTCAGCCATTGAGTCACCAATTGAAAAGACAAGTATACAATAGTGAGAATGAGATAAAGGAGGATTATTTAGTGTGGCCTAAATAAAACAGTCCTGGTAACCAGTACCTCAAGTCTAACTTTGGGGTTTTATATAAAGTTTAACTCTAATGGAGGGAGAGAATGCATGTCTAAGCAGTCCTGGTCCAGGTGTGGATCTGCCCATCACTGACCACTTTTTGTGTCTTCTTGAGTCTGTCCTGCATGGTGTTCTGACAAGCCACGTACTGTGAAATCTCCTGGGAGACAAGTCCTTCCTCGGCTGGCATGAGACTCCACTTTTCCTTCCCCTATTATGACTTCTGGAGACATCCACCTTCTTGGCTTTTATGTTTTCAATAGTCTAACACCCAAAAGAAGAGGCATACTGCTTCTCTTGGGAATGTCTTTGTTCCTGCCAGGATGGCTCACTATCACGTGTCTTTCTGGATTATCCACGTTTCACCCTCTGCTCCTGCTTTCTCTTCCCTGAATCCTCTCCTTCCTTGGGGACACCTGCCAGATGTGCTCTTTCTCCAAATCCAAATCCTGCTTGACCTTCAAAGCACAAGGCAGTGAGCACCACTTGTAATGCTTGTTTAAATGGCACATTCCACAATCAAAATAAAGGTTCCTCTGTGTCCTCACACTGCATGGGTGCCATGCTTCTATTCCTTCTTCCATCCAAACTGTCAGCAAACACTCCCCAACTCAGAGGAGCTGACCTTCTTTGGGTCCTCAGGAATGAAGGGCTACGATTTGACTACCTATGGCAGAGACCATCACTGCAGCATTCAGTGGAAACTCGTTCAATTTTCTTTTCTGAGACCTACTCAGGCCTATTGATAAGAACATGTGGGGTACAGCTCAGCATTCTGTGTCTTAACAAGACTTGCTGGTGATTTAAGGTTTGTAGTAGTTTGAGAACTGAATTGGATGTGAGCAAAACACCAGCAGAGGAAAGTTTATTGGAATTATTGGATTTCCAAGAGTCGTGAACTCCTTTAAAATGTGACATTGTCTCAAGTGAAAAGGACCTCATTTACCAAAGACGCAAGGACAAGAACAGCACAGCTGCCTGCAGCATGCCTGGGAAGCCTCCAAGGCCACCTTCTCTTTATGGTCTCATGGCCACTCTTCTTTCATGCCTGCAGATGACAAGATCTTTGGGATCAGTGTTCCTACTGAACCCTGTAGGAATTGCTGGTCATTAGAAGGGAATATTAATTCAAACAGGAAAAAAGAGTTGCCCTCTGGAGGAAGGCTCCAGTCTCACTCAACTCTATGTTGTGCTTGGTTGGTGGTCAAGTTCTCTTAGCAACTGAATCTGATTGATGATGGCTGAAGCTGCAAAGGTTGTAGGCATATTCTTAGAAATCCAAACCTGTGTACGATTTCCCCAAACATGAGGTTCTAGCAGCTTGCTATATATATATATTTCAAATTTCCTACCTGGCTTTGCTCTGATAAGCCATTGGTTGAAACAGCTTCTTTATTAACCAATGGTGATAAAACATATTCACAGTATACAGAAAGGAATCCCAGATCATGCAGCAACCATAAAACTCCATAACAACTGCCACCAGATGAAGCAACTTCCCTGCAGCTGTAGCTAATCAATCAGTTTAGGATAGGTACCCCAGCTTGAAGGTACACTAATCCTGAGTCTGTTGCTATGCAATTTGCAGACACCCTAGACCCGTTTGCTCTACCCCTAATAAATACTCTTTCTTATTGCTGCTCAAGGTCTCCCCTACTCCACTGCTGCATAAAATGGATAAGAGACCGGAGTTCAAGTTTGCTTTTGCATCAGATCTGGTCTCTCGATGGCCTTTGGGAGTCCAGTCTTTGGGCATAACAATCACATGCCCGCCTAGTTCTAGCTGCACTTCCTTCCTACTGAGTGCAGTGAGAAGTTCATATGGCTGGTCTCTCCCTTTACCACTGGGTGGCTAGTTTCTGATCACAGATTGGGCTCTCAGCTCCTTCTATTTTTTAGGAGAGCCTTTCCTCACCACCCCCATTACTGTGTAGCCTTTTATTTCTAGAATATGACTCAGCTTCTGTCCTGGTGAATGTGAGTCCTTGACTTCCTGAGTCTTACCCACTCAGCAGTAACCTCCATGAGAATAGGATTGCCTATTTTCTGTTCTCTATTATTTCTTTAGTGTCAAGCACATCAAAGGTCTGGGCAGGCATGTACTGAGCAAATGCATGGATGTTTGCAATGATGCTATTTAATTTCTGCTCTGGTCTCCAAGTCATGGACAATCCCATGGTCATTCAGTAGCTAAGAATATAGTGGCAGGCATAATTTTCTGGGTCACTGTCATGCCTTTGTTGCATAGGAATTAGGGCCACTTATTAAGAAAACTAGTTGACAAGGTGAATAGCACTATTTATAGTGGAAGGAAGAAAGAAGGATAAAAATAGCCACGTTGAAAATTCAGGGTCTGGTCCTGACTGTGGAAGGCTGTCCACAAAAATCAGACTTTAATAAAAATCAACAGAGGCCTGAATTAGGTGTGAGGTTTTCTTGTATTTTTTAATATCCGTGCATGTGTGTGTGTTTGTTGAATGCTAGCTAGGCCAGTGCCCTACCACTGAGTTACACCACAGTCTCTCTCTTTTGCTTTCTTTTCTGTTTGAATGATAATCAGTATTCTAAAGAGGATATAGCTATATATTTATATATTATTTATGTATTATAGATATGTATGTACATATCTATAACACACACATATATCTATATACATATAAAATATACAACTATATCCCCTATATATTACAAATATACATATATGTATCATATTTTCACCTGTAGCAGATGAAATATATAAAGATTAGGTCAAATGTACTGGGCTATTTTAAAGATACTGCCTTAAAAATAGTTTTTAAGACATTATCTTGTGTACCTTGCATGAAGCATGGTCCATGGTTGTGTCTTGGAGAGCTAATATACCTCTTGTCTCCATGGGGTAAATAGATGACAAAGAAGCAACACTGTCTGAATGCCACCAAAAGCACGGTGACAGTCAGAAAATGTAACGGTCTTGCTCGAGTGGATTAACGACACTACCAGCCAGCCTTCTCTTTCGGCATGAATTTGATCTCCATAATGTGAAGGCTACATGGGGTTTGGATATTTTTCATAAATTTCTAAGCCTTGGCTTGGTAAACGGGATGACCGTGTCAAATAGAATAGGAGCAATTAAGCAAGAGCCCGTCACAGGCCAAAGTTAGTGAAACCACAAACGTGGCCCTAGAATTATAGGTGTCTTGGGGATCTCTGTAGATTGGTATGTGCTAGCAGGTACCGAGGACTGATTCAAACACTTGAAATACAACTCTTGGATTTAATTTTTTTAAAAATCATTTCTTTATTCGAAACCGTGAATATTTCCCAGAGTTTGTTGCTCCAAAGTTCAACTTATCGTTCTGTGAATGTGCCTGTTGTTACAGGTTCAGAAAACACCCCCGAGGCCCCTGAGAGTCAGCATGCCATTTGATTCATTGAGTTGCTCTTTGCAGAGAAATAATGGTATCTTGAAGGAAGAGCAGGAAGTCTCATATTTAAAAATTCTCCATGTGAACAGTGGGCCAGGTGTTTCATACAGGATGCCTGGTGTACAGGTGCTGGTTCTGCCGTGTGGTGCTGTAGAGGAATAAAAACCCATTCAGTGAAACCGTGCTGAAAAAATATCAGTGTAATGGGAGAAATGGATTTGGAGAGAAATCCCCATAGTGGTCTAATTTACAAAGACTACAATAACAGCCCCGGTTGAAAACACTACCTTCAAGCAACATAGTTTCTATCTTTATGGAAAGGTTTAAGGGGGTTGATAACATAAGGCTAGAAGAAGGGGTGTGGCTGCTGAGATAAAGGGAGGTTAGTTGCTCCATAAGCCCTTCCAAAGCAGACGCATGGCAAAGCTGAGCTGTAAGGAGTAAGCCAAGTCCTAAGTGAACGTGTATTGTTTTAAACGCGAGGTCATGTCAAAACACAATGCAACAGTCCCACAGAAATGGCGAAGCCTTCCCTGGCAGAGGCTCGGGGAACCATGAAAGTCATTTTCAGCTCCGATTTTGAGTGATGATCGTGTGTGCAGAACAATTTCACCGTGTCTTTCTACCCTTGCATATTTACAGTTTGCATGAATTCATTCCCTCATCACCCCAGTCAGGGTTCCAGGACCCAAGCGATGCAAGTTTACCGTCCCGAGACTGCTCCTACCAGGAATAGCTACACCTGGCTCATTATTACATTGTATATAATTACTGCCTTCATGTCTAACCGTATGAACTATCCCAGCTTCCTTGTCTGTCTGCCTGTAGTGCCCTTGCCTCCTTGTTTAACTGTATGTAATGGTCCGGCTCCTTGTCTCTCTGTATGCAATAACCCTGTCTCCATGCCTATCTGTATGTAGTAACCCTGCCTGCTGTATGTAATAACTCTGCACCCTTGTCTATCCGTGTATAATGACCCTGCACCCTTGTCTACCTGTGTGCAATAACCTTGTCTATCAGTATGCAATGGCCCACTCTCTGTTCAACTATTCATAAAAAGCCCACTGAGCTTCCAAGGTGCTGCGACTTCTCCGTCTGATACCCCGGACCAGCTGCTCTCAGTTTGTCTGTCTCTGCACACACATGTCTGTCTTGTTTCACCACCTCATCATCCCATGTCAGGGTTCCAGGACACAAGTCCTGCAAGAATACCACACAAAGGCAAGAAATGAAAGGAGCAGGCGAATGGATACACACGCCTTCATTCCCTGGAGACGTGCTGAGTTAGCTGGAGCCACTCAGCCAGGCAAAGCACCACATGGATAGACAGAATGTCCAAAATCAACCTGACATCTAAATGACACTGCCACTATTTGGTTACGCCTGGACGGACCCACACATGGACATAAGCGTTATAGCAGAACTGATGCAATTTTTAGAGTAAATGTTCGTTTGATCTCACACACATATATTTCAAAGAGAAAGCTGATGCCCAGAAGGTTTAAATTACTCTCCTCGGATCATCCAGTTCGTAGAGGTCAGTCTAGCATCATATCTTTATATAACTGTATGCTTCATAAGGTCATAATTTTATGCTTCTCTTCTTTTCAGGAAGGTATAGTTATGTGATATTTTGGTTGTGTTATGACAAAAAAAAAATCCCACAAAAGTTTGTTTGGAGTCAGAAAACAGGGAGCAGCCATCAATTGCTTCCAACCTCTTCGGTTCTTCGGTCCAAAACGGCCAAGATCTTCTTTCGATCCCACTTTACTACTCCTTGTCTCCTCTCTGTCTCCAGTCCTCCAAACCTCTATGGTTAATTTTGGTCAGCTAGTGGCTGGCCCTGCCTTCTGACTCCAAGAGAGCTTTATGAGTCAGAACACAAATAAAATAGCACACAGCCCATAGTTATATTGAGATCTCTTGATGCTGTTTGTGACCTAACACAAATGGGGAAGTCCTGAAGATTTGCCAAGGGTGCCTGGGATCCTCTCTATTCAGCCGGTGGAAATACCCAAACCCCACTTGTACTTGATAGTCGGCTGGAGCACACTGATCCCTAGGTACTGTGCTTAGCTCACTACATTTTTGGCACTTTGCAGTCACCCAAAGACAGAGGGATTACTCAACTGTAATTTTAGCCATTAATGTCCAGTATCTTTCTTCCTGTGTCCTCAGAATGCTGTAACAAAGGGGGGAAGGTTATTAAGCTTTCAAAGAAAAACAAAACCTCATGTAAAAGCAAAGTTGGTCATGGATGAATAGCTCTGTCTTTTATTCCTTCACAGTGACATCATAGAGAGCAAACTGTGAAAACTCCATTTCTAGGATCAGAAGGTGGGGGTCTGAGACTGTTGCCCACAAGTCAGACAATGCTGGAAACAGAAAAGATTACGAAAGACTCAACATGAAACATGGTAAACTGTGCACAATTCAGGTCGCAGGTACTTATTATCATGACTGAGCACCTGGCTTCCAAAGTCTGAGGCTCACTACTACAGAGCAAACTATCTGAGCTGACAGGGTTTCAAATGTTCCCAAAGAATTTCGGGGCTGTAAGGGACAGTAGTGATGTCGGCATTTAAATGTCCTCTTTGGTTTTGCTCATGCTGGACAGAGACCTAGAACAACCATGCATCTCTCTAAAGGTTACCCTCCTGATTAATTCCTGCATGAAGTCCATTTCCTGCTATAAATGACCATAGATTTTCGGCTGAGAGGGGGTTTATTCCTTAGGCTTGTCAGGGTTACTCTCTGTCAAACTCTGACCGAATGCAGGGAGCATTAGATATGTTTCTATCTTTGGCCTCACTCTTTGGAACTAGACATTTAGCCATTAAATTGTTGCAGGCCCTGGCTAATTACCTCTGGGTTTAGCTTCCCTTTGTCAGTGGAGACTAGAGGCTTGTTACCGCCTCATGTGACGCCTGCATCAGACAGGCAAAGTGCTTTGCTTCTTACAAAATAATTGCTTTCTCCTTGCGAGCAGAATGAGACTCGGTTTTTAACTTGAGAATTTGGGGAAAATCAAACACTTAAAAATCACACGTTATGCAACATTATATCTTTGTGCAGGAAGAGAAATTATGGGAAACCTAAATTCCAAAAGCAATGGCATAGCCACATAGCAGGGCCCTGAGCTAGAGCCAGCTCATTTCAGGCTCCGTGAGTCAGCACCTGTAGTGGAGCTGGGATGAAAAGCAAAAAGAGGGGGGAAGCAGCCTAGTTACTTTGCTTCCACCCATCTCTCCTGTCATGAGAATCAAGGTGACCCCAGAGTTTTCTACAACATCAATTTGTTTCACTGGAAGTGCCTCTTTCCCCAATTAATTAGGAAAACTCTAGGGATACAAAGAAGCAGTTCTGTACAAATTAGTTCAGGATCCTCCAGAACCCGGGGATGAAATAATGAGCGCCCTCCCGGCACTCCGAGCTGCAGTGAGTGCTGGCTTTAGCCATGTCTTTGCGTGACTTTCCCCCAGATATAAAGCATGATAAAATACGTTTCGAGGCCCTCAGCAAACGCATCAGAGGTTAAGTGTTGAGAGAGTGTGGGGGGGGGGGGGGGAGGTCTATTGATGGAAATTTTGGAAGAACAGGAAAACAGGTGGAAAGAACCATCATGGAAATACTTTATCTTCCTCAGTGGGCAAGTGAATTTCTCAAAACCACTTTCCTACCCTGCCAGCAGAAGAGGGTCATTCATATGACATCTAAGCAAGAGCTGATTTGATTACCTGGCCATTTCACGAAAGAAAAAAAAAAGCCTGACCTTACCATCTGCTAAAACAAAGAGAAACAGATGAACATCAAAATCCATCAAAAACCCAATGTGTGGTTCTTGGTACTTTCCTCATATTGTCAAAGAGACAAATAATTCCTTTGCTTTCTGTAGCTTTGGAAAGTTGAGTTCCCAGTTCTTTTGCCTGTTTCTTTTTAAATCACCAACTCTTGATTTTAGAACCAAGCTTATTGTGAATACCATAATCACTCTGAACTGTCGAGAGTGTCATTATAGCTTCTTATATAAATCAAAATTTGACTCTGAGTAGCAAGGAGCATTGGTGTTTGGACCTTTTTTTATGTCTTTGTCTTCTACTGCAGCACCCCACAAAGGGCAGAATCTTCCATGTCACATGCTGACAAGGCCTCGGGCTCAAATCCAGGATGCAGGCTTTGTCTAAGGCCTGGTTTAAGTGAATGAATAGCGCCTTATTTATTGATTATTTGCATATTCTCAACTACAGCACATCACCCCTCAAAACTCCCAGGAGCAGGACACGGAAGGGACTTAGTCTTGTTTTCTTGCAGGTATTTTTCAGCTGCCTCTTCTTAACTCTAATGTCACACGGTCTTAATGTCTCAGCAACCCAAATTCCCAAGTGTTCTTAGGTCTTAAATGTAGTATTTAATGATCTCAGATTAGCTAAATCTAATTTAACAAATAGCTAAACCATCCCCGGCAGGAGTAAAGCTGTTAACAGTATGCAGACTGTGTCGTGATGAGGCAGAGGAATCCCAGAACCCTTAACCACTGTAGTGGAGATGCCCCAGCTAAGTCTCAAGGTCATTTAGCCTCAAGATTTCTTCCCTTGGGTCTTGAGAGTGAAGTGTAGGTTTCCAAACCCTTTCTTCTGTGTAGATATTTCCCCTCCCCACTTTCCAGCAATCAACAATTGTTTACCTTTGTAAATAGTTCTGCCTTTGAATCTATGGGAGGGATCCCAGTGGCGCTGCAGAATGAGATCCCCAAACCATTGTCAGTCTAGCCAGCCCCATCTCTGCTGCTTTGCCTCACAGCACTGCCCACTGGGCAGGACTTCTGGGTCCAGCAACCCATCAGAGAGAAAGCTGGGGTCCAGCTACAGCCTTTCCGTAATGATCTGAAACCTGCTCTGTACCCAGCATCGCCCCTGAACACAGGGGAAATGCAAATTGAAGTGATTGAAAGAATATGTTAGAAGCTGGTTTTCTGGCTGTACTCTTAGCTGAGATTGCTGATTCCAAGGACCAGGCAAGATGAGAAAGTGGGGGAAGCCGCATCTACTCCACCAGCAGAACGATTGTCCGGTCACCCTCCACCATACATTTCCTAGCAAATCATCCTGTTAGACCACAAAGAACGGAAAAGTGTGCTCAGTATTAGTGAGACTTTCACCCAACAACTCCGGCTCACGCCACATAAAGGGGTCACTTTGTAGGTTTTAATTTATGTAGTTAGAATTTGCTGGGGTAACTGTGGAATGTGAAGGCTTTAAACCAATGGGGTAAGACTATGGCTTCAAAGAATTTATTGTTAAAATAGGACTAGAAAAAAATAGCATCGACTTCAATTCATTGATTGCCTCTTGTTCCCAGCGCTGTGCTGGGGATCTGCGTGGATTCTGTGATGTGCATATTTCTGCCCCAATTTATCCACGAGGCACTGAGCTGCTGCAGGGTTAAGTGACATGTTCTAGCTAGATCTCTTTGACCCTAAATCTTGTGTCCTTTCTCTCCCTCAATTTCAAGCTTGTTCTCTTAATCTGTGGACTAACAAGAGAGAGAAGTTGAGAGGGGCTACAAGCTAGTGATTAAAAGTGAGCTTCTAGAAGTTTCAGTACCTCCACCCCCTCGGTTTGAGTTTCATTGGGCTTGGCTCTGATTCTCCCACATCGGTAGCATAACTGGAGATGCTGCTCTCTGCCGACAGTAGCGGAGCAGCGGTCTGAACTCACCCCCTGTATCCCATAGACCCAAGGAGGAGAATTATCCCCCGTGGGTGCAGAGAAAGTGGCAAGAGGCATTGGGTGTCCGAATATGTGATAATATGTATAATTTATTGAGTAGATGCCTAGGATTTGTATAGTTGGGTCATATAGTAATTATATTTTCTTTTGAGAAACTCCATTTTGATTTCTTTTTTTCTTTTCTTTTTCCTGGTTTTTCAAGACAGGGTTTCTCTGTGTAGCATTTCTAGCTGTCCTGGAACTAGCTCTTATACATCAGGCTGGCCTTGAACTCACAGAAATCTGCCAGCCTCTGCCTCCCCAGTGCTGGGATTAAAGGTGTGTGCCACCTCTGCCTGGTTTCCATTCCGGTTTCTATAATGAATGTGTTACTTTATACTCCCACCAGCAGTGAATAAAACTTCTTTCCCCAAATCCTTGTTAGCATTTGTTTTTGGTTGCTTGCTTGTGTTCTTTTAATAATAGTGATTCTGTAGTACACATTAAATTACCAATGATGTTTTTTACAAAACTAGAAAAAATCAATTCTGAAATATGGGGTGGTGGGGGGGGACACAAAAGGCTACTGATAGTCAGAACAATCCTTAGTAGAGAGAACACAGCTGGAGATATCACAGCACTTGGCCTCAAATTATACTACAGAGCCATAGTGACCAAGACCACACCGTATTGACACAGTATAGACATTCAGCCATGGACTAGAATAAGGGACCCAGGAGCAAATCTACACAGCTGTGGTCACCTACATTTTGACAAAGGTGTGGAAAATAGAGATGGCATAGCTAATAAATAGCACTGTCAAAACTGGATATCTAACTCCAGAAGATTGAAGTTAGAGGCATCTTTCTCACCCTGTACAAAATCAATCCAATGAGAATCAAAGACTTTAGTGTAAACTGGGAAGCACTAAAATTATTAGAGGAAATGAAAAAATAAACTTGTAAATATAAGTCTGGGCAGAGATGCTCTGAACAGGACTCCAGTAGAACAGGAAATAGCTTCAAGAACTAACAAATGGGAACGCATGAAATGAAAACTCTTCTACATCAATGAAAGTTTTGGAACAGAAGTCTTAGAATGAGGGAAGAGCTTTGTTGGGTATACTTCAGATATGACTATCTCCTATAAACGAAAAATTAAACAACAAACAAACACAGCAAATCTGCTAATCAATATATATATATATATGTGTGTGTGTGTGTGTGTGTGTGTGTGTGTGTGTGTTTTGCATTTATGTATATATGAGTACCACGTGTGTCCTGGTCTCCATTGAAGTCAGAAAAGGGCACCAGATCTCCTGGAACTGGAATTATGGATGGTTGTAAAATGAACCAGTGTCCCCTGCAAATGTGACAAGAGCTCCAAACCGCTAAGCCATCTCTCCAGCTCCTATTGTTTTGAGAGTAGAGAAGGAAAGCTGGAAGAACGAAGACCCCATCTCCACACATTATGAGGTTGAATTTTTTTTAAGACATTCAAATGTAGATGTCCAATTAGGTAACTGAATATAATTCCTTAAAGTCCCCCAAACATATCCAAAGTGAAAAACCAGGAAAGGAGGCAAAAGGAATTGCCACAGAGACAGAGGAATTGCCACAGAGACAGAAAGGAACTTGGGAGGTAGTGGTATATGGTATTCTGGAAGCCCAGTGGAAAAGATGTTTCCGGAGAGAAAGCAGGAACTCATGCTAAATCCTTCTGACAGCTCAAATGGTGGAGGTCAAAAAAGAGATCGCAGGTTTGATCAATGAGAGTGGGCACTAGCAATGCCACTGACTTGGTCTGCTACTGTCTGAGGAACAATGCTGGAGACAGGAGCCCTAGAGGGAGGCTTCCAGAGAGTAGAGGAAGCTTAGGAATGCAGTGATTGTATGATTCTTTATATCGCAAGTAGAATGATAACCAGGTGGAGAAGGGAAGCTGATCACAAGGGAAGAGATAATGTTCTCAGAAAACTGCTCTGCGGATAGGTGGGATGACCTGGAAGGTTCTCAGGCTCAGGGGGAATGTACATCATTGAGGCACATGACCACAGGAAGGACTGATCACATAGACTGAGGTGGAAGTCAGAGGGTTGTGGTCCTGGGGGCTGGGAAGGAAGCACACATTGACACGATTTGCATGACAATGTATGCCAATGTTATATTTTGTGGGAAATGCTAAAACTTCTGAGCAAAGCTAGTTTTTCACATTACTTGAAATGTTTTAATAGTCTTCGGGGAGGAAATAACTGGTAACAGTGTAAGGCACTCAGCAAATGTCAAGAGTTTTATAGCGAAACATTTTTTTCAAAGATTTTCATTTTTATGTGTAAAGATGTTAAAACATTTTCCATTTAAAAAACCCAGACAGCATCCCATAAAATGATAATTCTGCCGACTTTATTCTTCACTTTAAGTAAAAAGGTCAGCTCCATGGAAAAGTATTTTCTGCTCAAGCTTCAGTGAAAAACACCAAATAACATGGGTTTATACAAATATTTCCCTCTCAAGTTTTATTTTCCTTATTCTTAGTGCTAAAAAGTAAAGTAACACACACACACACACACACACACACACACACCTTTATCATGAGCTGCTGATAGACTAACATCCTTTCCATAGGAAACAGTTATTAGCTCTTTTCCTTGCTCCCTCAGTTCTTGGCCTGTGTGGTTGCCTGTAACCTATAGGCACAATGTTGCAAAACTACCCATAGAAGTTTAAAAAATATCCATATTTTTTTTAGAAATGGCATCTTATTTTATATATTGTTCTTCAACTTTGCTCCCCTAACTGGAAAAAAGCCTGTCTTGGAAATCTCATCTAGGAGAGAGAGGGGTCGGTGGTCCTGGTGGGAGCATTAAAGAGCAGTAGTTGGGGATAGGTAAGGTAAAAAAAAATGCGACTCTATGTGGATTAATCTAAAATTTGAGTATGGAAGAGGATCTCCTGAAGTTCACCTCTAGCTGAGGAGTTACTGGCAGTTGATGGTTGCTGAGAGAGGGTGAGTGACTTTGGGGCTGTTCATGCTCCAGGGGATAGTCCCACACCTGTGTGTCAGCACTGATTGGACTCACAGAGCTGTTGAAAATAACAATAATAAGGCCGGGCGGTGGTGGCGCACGCCTTTAATCCCAGCACTCGGGAGTCAGAGGCAGGTGGATCTTGGTGAGTTCAAGGCTAACCTGGTCTACAAGAGCTAGTTCCAGGACGGGCTCCAAAGTTACAGAGAAACCCTGTCTTGAAGAAACAAAACCAAAAAAAAAAAAATGACAATAATAAGAGAGAGGAGATGGTGGGAGAGAGTTAGATTGGTGGTCATCCTGGTGTGGGGCATCTGAGGGTGGTAGTGGGGGGGGGGCGGTGAATATGTGTATGTATGTATGAAATGTTCAAAGGATAAAAGTCTTTATTTAAAAGGGAGAAGGAAATGGCATGCTTTCTTTTGGCCACTCTGCTTTAGCTGTCACCGCTAGTTCTCATTTCCCAGAGGTCTTAGAGCATCCTTATGAAGCTCTGCTCTGGTCCTTCTCTCAAAGTTTCTCTGGGTAGATCCAGAAGATGGGTGATATAGCAATAGAGGGCACATGATGGCTGAACCAGCAGTGCTGCAGGAGCTTCCAAGTGCCAGGCTGCTCTCCTTGTTCAGCAATTCAGCTGAAAGCATGAGCTCATCACAGCTCTCCCAGTGCTCAGCATCTCTGCCCGTGTGCTGCCCCTCTGGTCACGTGACTATTTCCACATTATTTTTCTCGTCTTTCCACCCCTTGACTGGATTCAATTCTTTCTTGTCATAGTGAGGCCTATGAGAGCTTCTGAGTCATCAATTCTGAACCTTTAAATGAGTCTATATATGAAGAGCAGGTCTCTGCTCTCCAAGCCTGACTGCAGCTGGGGAGCTTGTTGTCTGGTCCCAGGTGTGCACGCAGTTGTCTGTGGAGGTGGTCAAGAGGCAAACTGATCAGTCATCAGATCATGAACAGGGTATGGGAATCTTTGATGGTAACCCACATGCTGGCCCATGCAATGTGTTTTGAGAAGCAAGGAATCCCATGATGTGAGTATTCAAGCCATGTGAGATGGCCATCTGTAGTTCAGGTGGTACCTGGTGGTGCTCAACAAGCAGGCTCATTCTGTTTCTTTTATTAAAAATTCAAGAGCACACTTTCCCACATCTCAGTCTGTTTAAGCTTTTAGTTACAATTTCACTGTGACATAATGGTATAATTATTGCAGTATGATGCACAAATATAACAACTATAGTGATCATTGTTAAGTAATAATGGAACTGTTTTAATTCTTGGAGCTTTCACAGTTATCTCTGCTTGCCTCAACTGGAATTTACCTCAATTGTCCCTTCTATAAAAATGTTTGAGGTCAAACTACTGACATCATTCTAGAGTAAACTCTTCCTTATATTTCTGATCAAGTGATGCTCATGAAGCTTATCACTTCCTACAGGTGCTTTTGCTGTGGGATGACCTTGGTATTCCTGGCAGGGGCTCTTGTTGAAAGTAATATAACCCATTGATCCAGCAATTTATCATCTGTCTGCCTATCTGTCTATCTATCTATCTATCTATCTATCTATCTATCTATCTATCTATCTATCATCTACCTTTTATCTATAAGTCTAGTGTTTACTTATCATGTTTTATCTGTCAACCTATTATTAATCTCTCCACCTTTCATTTATATGTCTGTATTTGTTTTTGAATTTTAGTGTTTTCTGAAATAGTTCTTGTTATAATACATTATTTTTTCTTTTTTCAGGTCCATTTAATTATGTTTTTAACCATTTGTCCATGAAAGCATTCAAGAAAAATAAAATCATGTGTTCATAAGGGGTCTGGTATAAAAATGTTTGAGCATCTTTGTGTACCCACAGATGACTAGTTATGTGAATTATGACACATTCACACAATGTGGTGTTACTCTGTGATCTCATATCAGAGGACTGTAGCATTGATAATTTTACAAGCATTATGTAGAGAGTGAAAACAGGTATGTGCTTAGTTCCGCATATGATGGTTGTGGACTGACTTTTCTGCCAGGAAGTACACTCTTCCTGGTATACTCTTCCTGAAGCTGCCTCTGGATGTGTTTGCATCCTGTGCTTAGGTCTTCCTCATATCATAGCAGCAAATGTAACAGCCTCTTTCTCATTCTATAGTCAATGTCTATTTTTAATGATAAAATCTTACGCTACACCCCTGATTACTCTGCTAACACTAGCCCATAACTTTAATGATCCTCTCTTAGCTGGTTTTAATCAGCTTATTGAGGTGCAATTTGCATAAGATAAAATTCTCTCATTTGAATTCATTGCTTGGTGAGTGTTTGCACATGTACATCCCTGCACACCCAGTCTTCATGACCCAGAATATCACCATCCCCTCGAAGTCAATTCTCCACTTGGCACAAGTAGTTCCTTGTTCACCGCTCTAGTCCTGGGAGAGCAGGACCTAGAACTGAGGTGAACTAAGGTCTCATGCAATAGCCAATTTATTTAGAGCATCAGGCAGTTTATACTCTTATACTCTGATGTTTAAGAAGGCTCACATGAGTAAGGTGTTAGTCACAGGGACAAACCACACATGGTACAACCAAACCATGTTTTTCCATAGAGGCACATGAATAACAATACCTGAAATAAACTCATTCCTATCAATACACCTGGAAGGGACACAAACAACACACCCCAAGAACGAGACTTGTTTTCTTGGGGTTTCCTCACAATACTCAAAATCCCCTTGCATGACTCCATTTTTGGACTGTGTTCTGACAGTTATAGAGCTGTTTTCTACCACTGCTTATGCCTTTCCAGTTTCTGTTACCTGTGGTAAAATGATACAGTGCATAGTGTTTTATGCCTGGTTTCTCTCTCTAAGCATAATGCTGCTATAACTGGTTATCTGTAGAAGGAGCGGCGGGGCTGTGTCCCACCACCCGGCTAGCTTTACCCAAAATAATTACACGGAAACTGTATTCTTTTAAACACTGCCTGGTCCATTATCTGTAGCCTCTTATTGGCTAATTCTCACATCTTCCTTTAACCCATATTTAGTAATCTGTGTAGCACCACGAGGTGTGGCTTACCAGGAGAGATCTTAACCTGCGTCCATCTCAGAGAGGAGAAGCATGGCGACAGCATATGGCGACTGCCTGAAGTGTCTCCCCAACTCTGCTTCCTTTTTTCCACAATTCTGTTCTGTCTACTCCTCCTACCTAATTTTCTGTCTCTTAAAGGGCCAAGGCAGTATCTTTATTAATAATGAAAGTAACACATAGACACTTTTCCATCATTTCCCCTTTTTCTGTTTAAACAAAAAAGAAAGGCTTTAACTTTAACATAGTAAAATTACATGTAACAAAAGAGTTATCAAGCAAGAATTACAGTTACAATATTTAAATCTATTTTATCTTTTATCATAACTAAGGAAAGCTATAACTATCTATTTATTCTTCAACTCCATCAAAGACTCCAGAAGGATATAATATTACCTAAGTAAACAAGAAATATGCAACTTTCAAACTCTAGAAATGACAGAGACAATTCGCTGCCTGGACAGTCACCCAAAGTTCCTCTGTACCGTTGGGGCATCCATCTTCGGCTTTCAGGCCCATAGTGTCCAGCAGACATTTCCATGAAGCAGGAAATTCCAAAGACAGTTCAGTCACTTTCTGCTGTGTCCTGCAGAATGTCTCGCAGACTCTTTCACAAATCAGGAACCCCAAAAGACCGTCTCACCTTTAGGCAAGTTCAGCAGTCCTCTCTCTGTGGGTTCTTTGTGTCCAGTTTATGCAACAGTCCAGGTAAGAGCAGTTTCTTGCCCAAAGGGCTATCAAACTCCATAAGTAGCCTCTTCAATGCCCATCTTCCTCTTGAAGTAGATTGGTGCTGCCAGGAGCAGACATGTCTCATTATCATGAAAAACCCTAAGTTATTAAAACATTAAATGCCATATTCTGCAGTCTTTGAAAGATATGAAGAATGCCTATCTGAAATATATCTATGCACATCTAGAAAATGACTAACATGACTACAAGCTTGACTATTATCGATGATTATCCATTAACCTATATTTCCTAATTATACATTACATTCTTTAAAATGAACTACAATCACAATAGCTTAATCAAGATCAGAAATACATATACATATAAAAAATTGACCTTAAAATCCATACCAATGCAAATTATTCATCTCTATATCATATCCCCCTGGCTTCAATGCGCAAATGTGACTTTGGGTGATTGTCCAGGTAGCTAGTTGTCTCTGTGATTTGTTGCATGTTTTAGAAGTTGTTTGAATGCACTTCCTAATTACTCAGGTAACATTATTTTCCTTCTCAGATCTTCGATGGGGTTGAAGACTATATAAATGTAGTTACTTTCCTCTCATGACTTGGCCAAGTTATTTATTATATAAGACTTAAGCTAGTTGGAATAGGATATTTGTGCTTATTGTATATAATTTCATAGTAGGTTTAGGACTCTCTTACTTAAACAAAAGGGGGAGGTGTTGCGGGAGCTCCTTCTGCTCCTTCAGCCAATAGCCGCTGAGATACCAGCCCATTGGGGCGTGGTCTCTCTTTTTAAAAATGCGGCCACTTCCCTCCGCTTGCTCTCTGGCTTCCGGCTCTGCTTTTGATAACTAGGCTCCCTTCCTGATTGCGCAGAGGGCTGTTGTCTGGGACGGTGATCTGTAAGTTTTTCCCCTTTAAATAAATAACCATTCTATTAATCATAATTCCAAACTGGTGTGGGATTGTTTGTGATTTACGCCATCAGTTATCCATGCTAGGCCATTGTTCTTAAAATCATAGGGTAATATCCCATTGTGTGGCTTGACAACAATTCATGTGCTTATTAATCTGTTGTTTCATAAAGCTGTGTTAACACTCCTGGGGCAGTGAACAGACTTCCACCATGTTGGACTGGGCAGAGCAAGCAGGCAGGGCTGTTTTTGCCCTAGCAATGCCACCACTTAGGATTTTAAGAAACACTTAGCATTTTAAGAAGCAGTCCTGGTCAGAAAAGGATTACAGATACACAATAAAGACAAATTTAAATGAAAAGACCTCTAAATGGGCCATGTACATAGGCTTGGGAGAGAGAAGAAAAAGAATATAGACAGTTATAAAAAGAAGTAAATGGTTTTAAAAAAGGTAAAGTCTTTAAAGAGACAGAGTACAGACAGCCATAGATTAAAGGAGTAAAGAAAAATAAGTCACATAAAGATGGAAATACACAGAGAGTCTAGATTATGTATATTATTGTGTTTTCTTTGAATTTTTCAATTGTGAAGGGGATAAGTAACCAATATATACACTTTAAGGATAGTTTGTCTTCAAAATTTGGGTCTAAGGATATGTTGCTTTGGAAAAGAGGTTTTTGTTTTGTTTGCACAGACGATAAGAACCTGTGAATTCATTCCAGGCTAATGTGGTTTGATGGACCAAGATCTCCTGAACAGTAGCCATGAACACCCCCCAAAATTACTTCACCCAACAAAAAGCAGGAAGCAGTTTGGAGAAAACTATGCCCATATTCCCAAATATTGTTTTTTAAATGTTTGTTTACATATAAAGAGGGATACGATATAGATATGAATATTTGTATTGGTATTGATATTGCTTTATTAATATAAATTTAAGGTCAATTTTGTTATGCTATAGAGATGGATAATTTGTATTGGTATGGATCTTGGACTCTTGATGCAGGTTTTGGGTCCATCTTGTTATATGTATGTTTTTGCTCTTGATTAGAGTATTGTGATTGTGCAGTTCATCTGAAAATATAATGTATTATTTAAGAAATATAGGTTAATAGATAGTCATCTATAATAGTCAAATGTGTAGTCATGTTAGTTAGGTTTTCTAGATATATAGACATATATATCGGTTAGATAGATAATCTTCAAATCTTTCAAAAACTTAAAACATTTAAAATGTTTTAGGAACTTAAGACTTTTCATGACAAGAGACACATCTGCTTCTGGCAGCATCAATCTACTTCAAGTGGATGACAAGCATCAAAGGGGCTCCTTATGAAGTTGGCTAATCATTTGGGCAAGAAAGAAAATGTTCCTGCCTGGACTGCTTGATATTATAAACTGGACATGCAGGACCCACATAGAAATGACTGCTGAACTTGCCTTAAGGTGAGATGGTCCTTCAGGGTTCCTGCTACATGAAATGTCTGCCAGATATTCTGCAGGACACAGAAGAAAGCAACTGATGGACTTTGCCATTACAAGGCAGAATGGATCTTCAAATTTCCTGTTTCATGAAAAAGTCTGCTAGATATTATGGGCCTATAGGCTGAAGATTAGATGCCCCAATGATACAGAAGAACTTTAAGTGACTGTCCAGGCAGCGAGATGTCTGTGTCAATTCTAGAGTTTTGGAAGTTGCTTATAATGCACTTACTGTTTACCTAGGTAATATTATATCCTTCTGGGGTCTTGGATAGAGTTGAAGAATAGATAGTTATAAATATAGTTTTCTTTAATTATGACAAAAGATAAAATAGATATAAATATTGTAGCTGTAATTCTTGCTTGATAACTGTCTTGTTATATGTAATTTTATTATGTTAAAGTTAAAACCTTCCTTTATACTTAAACAGAAAAGAGAAAATGATGTGGGATGTCCTTCTGTCTATGTGTTGCTTTTATTGGTTAATGAATAAAGAAACTGACTTGGCCTGATAGGGTAGAGTAGAGCTAAGAGGGGAAAACTAAACTGAATGCTGGGAGAAAGAAGGCAGAGTGGGAGAGAAGCCATGTAGCCCTGCCCGAGACAGATGCTGGAACTTTATCTGGTAAGCCAAAGCCTCATGGTGATATACAGATTAATGGCGATGGGTTAGTTTAAGATATGAGTTAGCCACAAATACGCTTAAGCTATTGGCTAAACAGTATTGCAAATAATATGGCTTCTATGTGATTATTTCAGGGATGAGCAGCCAGGAACAAATAAGTGGGCTCTCACAACAGGGCAGTC
This sequence comes from Arvicola amphibius, assembly GCF_903992535.2. NCBI lineage: Eukaryota > Metazoa > Chordata > Mammalia > Rodentia > Cricetidae > Arvicola > Arvicola amphibius. The sequence continues at coordinate 45,122,937 of NC_052058.2, forward strand.
TTATTCATGCACATGGCTTCCTTTCTCTTGAATAAATACTTAGAAGTGCTGGATCATACAGTAGCACATTCTACCAACACTGATTAAATTCATTTGACAAATTCTGAAATCTATTTTATCCAGATTTCTGCAATCTTCCATAAGACTGCATTTTGTTTTATAATTTCTGTTAAGTCTTATATCCTTGTTAAGAAAATTTTGCATTATTGTATGATAGACTCAAAAAATCATATTTGAAACAAAAACATAGAATGTGGGCACACAGGAAACACTTTTTACATTATTGTGGTTTTATTATTTATTTTTTATTCATCTATCTATCATCTATCTGTTTATCAAATAATGTCATACTAAACACAGTGACCCTAAGTTTGACTTCCCCTAAAATAAGTTTGTAAAGTTGAATTTCACATTGGGTGTGTTTTGGGCAAGCATATGTGGTGACTTGTGGCAGATCTTCATTTCCTTTTTGGATACAATAACCTAAAAGTAAGCATGCAAGGACCACTGCAGCCATCTTTGAGACAAGGACAGGTTCATTTGGACAGCAAATACATGTGAAACAGAGATTAATTAGTGTGGCACATTGGGAAATGGATCTAAGCAGACAACAAGTCCATTAGTCTCTGCCTCTAAATTGTTCATGGTGCCAACACACTTGAAATACTTTTTATAATTTGACGCTTAACAGTTCTATATAACTTATGATACCTCATAGGACCAGCTCCTGGCTAACCTTCTACCATATTAATTAACAGGGAAGCATAGTCAAAAGACATTTCTTCTGAGTGCATTTGTATTGGCCTTAATATCAAAGATTAGATTCCCCCCAATTTTCTTTAGTTTCTACCAGAAGTTTACTATAACATATACACAAATAATACAACTATGCTATAATAATAATATTGTTCTTGCCCCTCTCCCTAATGCTGAAGTTGAAGGGGCTACTTAATACCAACATGCATCAGAAAATATGTTTATTCATGCAGAACTGAAAAGAAGGGCCACAGAAAACATGTCAAGTGTCATGATTATGATACATAATTATCATGATACATAATTATTATGATTGTGTGTAGGAAAACTATTGCTACAGAGTCATCCATTAGTCTGCTGTTTAAGGCCTTGAATTTGCCAAATAATTCTCTTAATTATCTGCTTCATACCAGCTATTGGATCTTCTTGGCCAGGACAATGACTTTGGTTTGGGGCTTGGGTCACTGCTTTGGGATCCATCGTCACAAACTCATGCCAGTGCCCCGTCATTGCTAAGACTGGTAATAAACCATCACCATCATCGTCATCAACCATCATCGCCATCTTGTCTAAGCTATCCTTCTTACAGTCTGTGCTGAGCATGCCTCCTGAATATGAATGATCAGAAATAGGTTAGTTGCTCTGATGCACAGAAAAGGCTTCTAGGGGCTGTTTGCTCCATGTTGCCTAGTGACAGTGGCCGGATAAGGATCCTATAGCTTTCCAAGAAGCTTCTCATCAGATATAATAATATGAATGCTGGGTATCTCTTCCAGTCATAGAAAAACAATCTTATTATTAGCTAAAGCTGCCTGGCTCTGGGAGAGCTGGCCTATGCTATTTGCTGCTATCTTTAGAATATATTTGATATCAGAGTGGAGATAGTAGCATCAGAGCCAGGCCATTCAAGAGGTGACAACTATCTAACCCCTGTATCTGTAATATTAAGGGAGAGGGAAATTTTAGAGCCTTTGACTGCTCTCATTTGATTCCTTCCTACTCTAAAAGTATTTGGGAGAATATGTTTCCATATTTACTTCATTTTAATTTCAATGAGACTCATGAAAACTACTCACGTGTGGAATACCCAGTAGGCTCCTGAAACCCCTGTGTTGAATAAAGAGGGTAGAGACTGTTGTCATGTCTGACGTGATTCTACTTACACAAAGCTCAACAGCAATCAAACAATGGGGAAACTGATTGATGGAAACCATGCATGTCCACCTTCCACTCCCATATGGAGACAGGAGCTCTGGGCCCCCCTCTCCCCAAGGAGATAAGGCTATGTGTGTCCACTCTTTCTTATGGAGATGAAAGCCATGCAAGTCTACCCTCCCACACATACATAGGGATGAGAACCACACACGTCCACCCTTCCACACTATTCAGGGTACAGGAGACAGAATGACGAATTGCAATTCAAGAGTTAACTTTCAGCTCTGCGTGAGACATTGAGTGAATTTCTGCTTTGTTTTTCTTAAAAAAAAAAAACTCAAACAAATGTCATTTCCAGCACTAAGTCCTAAATACTGCCCAGAAAATCTCTCCACTCTTTCTTCCCAGGGGTAGGACTGACCGGGTCAGGCAAGACGACATTACCGGTTATGGACATACTCTATTTTAGTTTATGTGCCTGCTAAGACTCCTTACGCTTTACACTTGAAGCCTATATATTCAAATGACAGTAAATAAGCAAAAATGAAAGGATAATTTCATTATTGTTCTTTCATTTTACTTGTGGAAGAACAGAGACTCGGGGAAGTGGCGTGATCAACTGCTCATTGTGGGACACTGTATCAACAATAAGAATTGCAATTTACCCTTTGAAAAGCAGCAAGCCTTGCACTGTGACATTCGTGAAAAGCCCTGGTGCATCTATATTTAACGAAGGGAGGAAAGCTAAATACAAACGAAGAGCCACGATCCCTGTACCCACCTGCCCAGAGGCAGATTTCTATTTACTCTGCATTGCAGCAGTAACTGGAATGAGTAATTCTTTTCCTGGGAAAATCTAAGCGAGAGGCTGGCCAGTGGAGGAGGACATATTGAGGCTGCTCGGCCCTCAGGGTTTCGATACAAGTGGGGCGCAGTGGATTCCAATAGTGTTCTCTGGCCAGGGGTAATACCACGGAGGCCTCTGCAGGCTGGAAAGTAGTTCCCAGAGAAGCACTGTGGAAATGCTGCCAGGCCTCTTGAGAGCATTGATCCTGATTTACCAGGTCTGAAGCAAGGTCTAGCTGCGATTTTAATAAAGTCCCACTTCAGTGTTGATATTGCTGGCCTTTGCACCACCGTTGGTAAAGATGAGGCTATTAAAGCTGAAGCGGAATCCATAATTTACTTCAGGTGTCCAGCTCAAATGGGAAGACGTAATCAACATTTCATCATGGAGGCTTTATAGCTCCCCCCCCCCCCCCCCCGTAAACTAAGAAACAAAATTAGAGAGTACATGCATGAATAAAAATGCTCCATCAGGATCAAAGCATGTTGTAGACCGTTGTTTAAACTGGTTACTTAGAATTGCCTGAGTGTGATCAGCTAGATTACCCCCCTCCCCCGGAATGCTGTGGCTCTCAGCACGGTTTTAGGTCCGCAGCTTCATAAATTCCAGCTTGGGAGTGACTTTGATCATCAAGGATGCGTTTATAATCTTGGAAACCACAGCTTGAACTAGCATGGCTAATAGAAGTCATCCATGACTGCACATAGACAACAGACAACACAGGCACACATAGAGACACACAGATGCACACGCAGAGACACACACATCCATGGGACCAGAGGTCAGTTGCTGGTGTGATGTGTGGTCCTTACCGACAGCCCTCCATCACCCTGGCATCCACACTGCTTTGCAATCCTGTTTCTCATTAAGTGAGGCTGACCTGTCAATTAAGCCTGGCATGAGGCAGAAGTGATGCAATGTCGATTTCAACAACAGCCTCCAGCTTGCCCTTTTCTTTCAGGGGAAGCCACTTGCTACAGCATGAGGAAGCCCAGCGTTCCCCCTCCTCCCCCCTGCCTCCCCTTCGTACCCCTCCCTCGTGCCATGCAGCACAGAAGCCTCTTAGCAACAGCTACATGAGCGAGTGCTCTTGCCTCCTGCCCTCCAGCTCCTGTTTGAAAAGCGGAAGAAGAATCTGCACTTGGCAGAGAGATGCTTTAGATTTGGGAAGATCCAGGGTACTTGCAGTAAGTCCCCAAAATGCCACCTAACTGTGTTACCTCTACTTGAATGAAGCTTAACCCTGATTTCCTGATCAGCAGGCTCCACCCTAAAGAAAAAGCCAGAATTGCAAAGTCATAAAAGGGAACCTGCACTTACTAAAAGTGATGTGTCATGAGATTTAATGGTCCCTTTCTGTTGCTCGCTCAGCCATATTTCAGTAAGGCCTCATTTGCGATGCTACAGGAGACAGGCCAGGATGGGTGGAAATGAGCTATTTTAATAATTGATTGGGGCTTCATGACAAATGGATTTAGTATATAAAGGGAAAAATTAGTGGAAGATACTTTTGAGAATTTCATTGTAATCGATGGCATAATAATGACACACATCACTGAATACAATAGATCAGAGGAGAAGATGGGCTGAGACATTAGAGAGGGGAACAGGGACAGAAATGTTTATTTTGGGATGCATTGGGTTCAGGTACCTACAAGGCCTTAGAAAAAGATTTGTTTTTAAGATATTTGATGTGCCTCTTATATTAGGCAATAATAATGCATTCATTCTCAAATCCAATCGCTGTAAAACTAGATATATCTAGTTTATATCTATTTTACTTATGAACAAGACTTAGCAAGCTAGAGGTTGAGAAATTTCTTGAATATAGGAGAGGCAAGGGCTGTTAAAAAATCAAGATTTTCCCCAAACTATAGTCTTCACCACTGGATCAAAAAAATGGTTTCTCTGCATATTTGTCTTCTTCCTGGTGACTGGTGATCACCCTCCTATGTCTGAAGTTACCCGTGTATTTTTTTTAATTGAGCTCTACATTTTTCTCTGCTTCCTTCCCTACCTCTCCCCTCCCCTTCAACCCTCTCCCAAGGTCCCATGCTCCCAATTTACTCAGGAGATCTTGTCTTTTTCTACTTCCCATGTAGATTAGATCTATCTATGTCTCTCTTAGGGTCCTCATTGTTGTCTAGGTTCTCTGGGATTGGGATTGTGGGCTGGTTTTCTTTGCTTTATGTTTAAAAACCACATATGAGTGAGTATGTGTGATAATTGTCTTTCTGTGTCTGTGTTACCTCACTCAGAATGATGTTTTCTAGCCCCATCCATTTTCCTGCAAAATTCAAGATGTTGTTATTTTTAAAGAAAACGTTTGCCTGGGTATTTGTGCTAGGATTCTCATGGAGTATCTGCCCCTTAATGGAGCCAGGTGCAGCTTAGCTTCTAGCTTTGACTGACTGGAGAACTATGGGTGAAAGCAATCAGGGACTTGCAAGGTGCTGGAGGACTGTGGCAGTCTAGCCTCGCTAAGTAGGCGATCTATTTGTGAAACTTGTTGCTAAGGTGTTGATGGTTCACAGGGACACATGTGATTCTGACAGCCTGGACATTCAGGACCCATTTGCCTGGATTCACATCTGCTTGCAAGTATAGCAAGAAGATTTCTTAATGAACATGAAGCATGGTTCTCAGCCTTGCTAATGGGGCAACTCTTTAACACCATTCCTCATGTTGTGGTGGGCCCCAACCATAAAACTATTTTGTTGTTACTTTATAACTGTAATTTTGCTACTGTTATGAATTGAAATGTAAATATCTGATATGAAGAATATCTAATATGCACCCCCTTTGGCGTCATGACCCACAAATTAAGAACCACTGATCCTGACTCAGGAGAGGAAGCATGTTCCTGCCCAGTGCTATGAGGGACTGAGCTGGCCAAAGAGAACCACACGCAGGCCTGGGATAGTCTGAATGGGCTCTGAGGAGAAAACACAGGCCCGTTAGATACCTTGCAGCTCTGGACAGGTGGCCACTATTATGATGAGCAAATGTATGGGTGGGAGAGAGAGGAGGAGAGAGAAAGAGAGAAAGAGAGAGGGGGGAGAGGGAGGGAGGGAGGGAGAGGAGAGTGAGCATGTCCTATGGACAGGCCTATCTGAAGAGGTAAAAGTGATGAGCAGTGGCCTGAAAGTGGCTTGATTGTCACCCAGGCCCCTGGTGATGTCTGGGCCTGGGCTGCTGCCAGGGCCCATGTCTGGGTTCATGGCTCTGATGCAGACCCAATCTGTGTTGGTGTCCATGGCTCCTGATACCACCGAAGGTCGAAAGGACAGGGCTGTACAGAGTTGATCCTGCCCCTCACTTCCTCACTGGCTGCCACACTACAGAGAACTGGTCCTGCTCCTCACGGACTGAAGCCCTTAGGAGAGAGGGTCCTACACCTCACCTGGGCAGCACCATAGAGCTGACCCTGTTCGCAGGGGCATGGGCAAACTGTTCCTGAGGGTGTGAGAACAGGAGAACAGGAAATCGTGCCCTTCTCATCTGCCATGTGGTGTGACGGAAAGATGCCCTCCTCCCTGGTCCCTCGATACCTGCAGCAGGTGGGGAACCTGACCTTAAGCCTCACCTGGGCAGCACAGTTGACCCTCTAGACAGTGGCACGGGTGAGCCATCCCTGTAGGCATGATGGGGCATAGCTGGTACTGCCTCCCTAGTCTGTAGTGTGGTGCTGGGGGCAAGGGAAAGATGCCCTCCCCCTTGCCCCCACCGCTTCTAGCTGGTATGGGAACTGACCCTCCCCATTACAAGCTACAACACTAGGGAAAGGGGGCCTGGCACCTCCACTGGGCAGCACAGCGGAGCTGACCCTATTGATAGGATTACAGGTGAACTGGAGGTGGGAATTGAACACTGAAGATCTGGCCTCACCCTCATCTGCCTTTGTTGGTAGGGGCTGGGGAGAGATACCCCACCACTTCTCGCTGCCTGAGGCGGGGAGAGCTGCCCTTGAGGTCAGAGGAGTGGGAGAGCTATCCCTACCCCTCACTATGGGCAGCACTCAAGAGAGTGACGGCCACACTTTGCCTGAGCAACTCAGAGCTGGTCCTGAAGGTGCAGGTGTGGGAGAGCCTCCCCTGAGGATGCGAAAGCAGAACTGGCTCTGCTCCTTGCTCATTCCTACAAGGGGTGGACTAGCCAGGGCAATGCTGGAGAGCTCACCTTCATGGTGAAGAAAGGGGAGAGCTGGCATGCTGACCAACCCTGCAACTACCCAGGCCCAGAACCAGGTTTATGAGTCGGCTCACCCCAACATCCACTCATCTGTGACCTACTAGAACACATGAAGGAAGGCAATTCTGCAGATCCAAAGCTTCAGGATCCCCAGGACACAGGGCAACAACAGAATATTGGTCCCAGTGGGGGCCCAGCATCCATAGAGCAGCAGAAACCAGAGGCCTTGAACCAGAAGTTTCAATGACTCTGCAATGAACACTTGCTAGTAAAGATACGTGGATGAAAGAGTTTACTGGTTGCCTCCCTGTGTCACACTGCAGCTTCCTTGTGGAGATTTTTCCTTTTTTTTTCTTTTAAATTATTTTTTGGGGGAGGCTGCAAGGGCAGAGGATGAATACAAAAGGATGGGAAATGAGCGGGATCGAGATGCATGATGGGAAAGACACAAAGTATAAATTAAAATGAAGTTAAAAAGAGAGAACCGCCAAGCTCTTGAGCTCAGAGGGAATTTCTGCTCTGCTGTAGAAATCATCTCCACTCGCTGCTGTACGCACCCCTTGGATAGCCGTCGCTTCCCATTACACGGGCTCCTCAAGCCATGAGTTACATTATCTATATTATTTCAGGACGTGAATTGCCGCAGGCGCTGGTCTAGGAACTGAGGATATTTGCGTGAATAGCCTTCAAGCTTGTCCCCGGAGAAATATCCACTGAAGTGGAGATCTCAACTTTCAGATCAAGCCCTTTTGTCTTCATACAGTTTTCCTTCGTGATCTCCAAAATTACAGTTTATTTTTATGATTATTTGCGTTTTTAGAGTGTCTTCCAGATAAAGGCGAAAGGAGTCAGACCAATGCAGTGGAAACACATAGGAGCCATTCGAGAGAGTTTAATCTGGTATAGGCGCTGGGCTGGGCTGGGCTGGGCTGGGCTGGGCTGGGCTGGGCTGGGCCCCTGCTCTGCTGCTTTACCATGAGGGCCTTTACTTTCTTCAGGGAGCTTAGTTTTAAGGGGACTTTGGGGCAGGGGAGGTATGTATAAACAAACGCTGGAGTTACACTTGCTCTGTAGCCCTCCACGTAAGCAAGTCTATAGTAGATGCTTAACAAGTTTCATGAATTGTAATTTAACAATGAACTTCAAGCCATTTACTTCAAAGAAATTTGAGGCTAACAGGCTAATTATATGTTGCCTGAAGAGGGGAATATTTCTTCCAGCTAACTTATTGATCTATTGTCTTTTAACAGGAAAGTATGCCGATCTAATTACAGAGAAGGGTTAAAAGCTAAGAACTTCAAACCCGAGCTTGTCCATAATGGAACAGAATGATTAACGTTCTTGAAGAAACAGCCTCCTGTGGACCTTTAGTTACAGACTTGAAATATTACGTGGCTAATGGAAGAGCTCCAAGTGTTTTTGAGTACCTTTGCTTTCTGTAAAAACCAGCATTCAAATGTCTGCTAAATGCTATTATAATTGGAAGCAGGGTGTAGCCAACACTTGTGATCCGGTCTCTATGTTTATTTATAGTCTCTAGTAGAATTAACTTTTCAAAAACAAAGCCCCAGCTACCTGACCATGCAAGCGTATGTGCCACAACCCTTTTAAAAAACTGTTTTCAAAGTCCGTATGAGATTGCAACAGCATGAAAATCTGGGAAGTCAATACGGTCATCATGCATCCATATGTATATGTCTGTATGTACATAGCTCTGTGTGTGTTTATGTGTATGTGACATCCTGAGCTCTCTGGCATAAGACTTGTGAAATGAGTGTAGAAGCCTACAGACGGGGCTATGAAAAGTAAAATCAAGATGTCAGATAAATTCATTCAGGGTAGAAAGCTGGAAAGCAAGAGTTCCATTTTGGAGCAAGAAATTAGAGCAAATAAATGAATATTACCACTTTTTATAGTATTTTCTGGCCAAGTAGTTCCCTCCGCTTGCCCTAGAACAGAAGGACTTATGTTTGCCAGCTGAGCTAGCAGACCGATGGACAGTGCTGTTGTGGGCACTGGAGGAGCGGAGCGGAAGCACCAGAGGGCCCGAGGACAGCACTGGGTGGCGGTGGGTGTGGCTGGAACACTGGTAAGCGGTGTGGAGGGCTGTGGTGAGCAGATTGGTGGGAACTGGAGATTGGAAGTAGGACTAATAAAGTTTAAAATCCATGTGCTTTTCTCCCAGGAGAAAGAGCTGTTTGTGTTATACTGCTGCCAAGATGAAAACGACCTGGGTTGTCCCATCCTCTACTCAGGAAGGGTAGTCAATCAGCCAGTGTTTACAACTCCAAAATGTTTTCCCTTGCTTATGTGCCTGTTTTATGTCTTCACTTCGTAAGAATTTTCAGAGCAAACGTAAAGAGCTGCTAATGCCCCCCCCCCACCCCTACAACTGTGATTGCAACTACACAGAATATGGAGGCAGGAGGATTACTAGAGCCAGGAGTTTGAGCAGAACCTGGGCAATGCAGTAGGTCGCTGTCTTAGCTTCTTTTGCTGTTGCTGTAATACAATGCCCCGAGAAAAGCTACTTAAGGGAGAAAGGGCTTATTTTAGCTATAGTTTGAAGATATAGGTCCGCCATGATATGAAAGTTAGGGCAGCAGGAGCTGGAAGCAGCCAATCAGGCAGTGTCCAGAATCAGGAACAGAGGGCAATGAATGTCTGAACTCCAAGCCCAACCTCGGAATGGTGCCACTCATAGTGGCCTTCCTCTCTCAGCCGATGTCGTGATAATGCCCCACAGGTGGCACAAAGGTGTGCATTTCGGGTGATTTGGGAGTGAGTGAAGTTGGCAGTGCCGTCAAAGACATCATCTTAGAATCAAGCCAAGACAAAACAGTTATATATTAAAGCTACATTGTGAGTTTCTTATTGTTACTTATTCTTACATCCTATAATTTTTAGTGTCTGCTTAATATTCAAATACAACACTACATAATCTTTGGTATATTTCAAAAAAATCATTGTAACTTTCTTGTTTTATTTTAGCTTCTGTTAGATAATAAGTATGTACACACATTCTTAACTCCTGGGACCACTAGCTTTTCTCCTTATTTCTCAGTGCATAGACCAGGCTTAATCTGGGGTCACCTCACCTCTATGAGCGTGCCCTCCACCTTGTGAGAGAACACACATGGTGTTTTAGGCATGAGTCTGCACAGAAGTGGGTTCTGCAGAACAGTTTACTGTGATCTGACGATGCAGGCATTGAAGAGTCCCTTCCTTCTGCTGCTGGCCTTGGCCTGCCACTTACTGAGGCCTGAGTCCTATCTTGTTTCCATGTGCGAATTACTCTTCTCCTCAATTCTATTCTCTACATCCCCTGTCTGCAAAAATTCCTCCTCATTGCCATTCCACTTATCGTGTGAGCCTGCCTCATTCCAATGCTGCTTTGTTTTTAAAGTCTGTGCTTCAGCTCTTCCCAAAGGAGAAGATCATCCAGGTGATGTGAGTGTTATCTTCCTGTTGATCAACTTTTCCTCTACTTTCCTCTCTCTCTTTCCTCCTTTTGTCAGTCCCAAGTTCACCACTTTCAAGGCCCTGACCCTATTGTTTTGATTACATTTTCTGTCCGTGCATATTTCAGAGGACCACAGCTGAAGTATAATTTCCCAGCAGTGGCATTACCGAAATTTTGGGCCAATCAAATGTCTAGCAGCATCTCTGCCAGTGACACTCTGTAGTATCCCACCTCACACGACAAGGGTGAAGGCTGAGCCAAAATAATCCCAGGTATTTTCAAATGATCTTCAGGAGCTGAGAAACACTTTCCATGGGGAAGAAGCCTTCTAGCAAGTGCACGTCCATGGTATTTCATACGAGGAGCTGTCTCGTTATGCGGCTTCACATCTATACTGATTGGATTCTATCTGTGATGGGAAATACTCCCAAGTTCAAGGAATTTTCCTCTATCTTGTTAAGATGGCTCAACAGACACAGAAGGGAATGTGATTTAACAGTTATGAACCTTTAAATATTTTCATATGAAGAAATTAAGGAAGAGCTAACAGTAGGATTAGATTAGTAGATTAGATAAAGGGTAGAAAGATGATAATCAGTAAATTGTAGACCAGGCATCTACGTATTAGAATAAAGAAAAATGGTCAGTTCACTAAGGGTCAGTATTTAGATTGAGCTCTGATTAACATTACTTTAAATTGCAAAACAAGATCATATTTATGCAGAATGCTACTTTTTAAAGTCATTAGAGGATTCTGTCTTTATTATGTTCCTTTCATGGCAAAGGGCAAATATTAGAACGTGTCTGCAACAGTCTGAGTAGCCACATTTCTTTTACTTCTTGTTAGCGCGCCCAGCCAATTCAATACTTTCTGAAGCACTCACAGTACTAAGGAACAGAGGGCCAGAGAAGAACACACCATGAAAGCAGACAATAGAAGTACAAACAGAGTTCACAACCCCAGTTTCCTGTCGGGGTGGAATTGGCTGGAGACAAAATAGATCTGATATTGTCTAGAATGGAGAAGAGCATCCACAGCAACTTTCAGACAAGATAATTCAGTATTCCCAAATGTAAATGCTATCTCCCTCTCTCTGTCTCTCTCTGTCTCTCTCTGTCTCTCTCTGTCTCTCTCTCTCTCTCTCTCTCTCTCTCTCTCTCTCTCTCTCTCTGTGTGTGTGTGTGTGTGTGTGTGTGTGTGTGTCTCAGTTTTCCGAGACAGGGTTTCTCTGTAGCTTTGGTGCCTGTCCTGGAACCTGTTCTTGTAGAACAGGCTAGCCTCAAACTCAGAGATCCGCCTGCCTGTGCCTTCTGAGTGCTGGGATTAAAGGCATGTGCCACTACCGCCCGGTTTATCTCTCTTTTATAAAGGGTGTATTTATATTTAATTATGTGTGTGTGCACATGTATGTATATGTTTGTCTCTCTGTGTGTGTCTGTGTGTGTATAGTTGTCTTTCTGTGTGTGCCTGCATGTGTGTATGTTTCTGTGTGTGTATGTATGAAAGTATGCATGTGTGAGTTTGTTTGTATGTGGTTGCATGTACACATCTGCATATTTGTGTGCATGTGAGTTCAAATGCTCCAAAGAGGCCAGAAGAGAACATTGGATGTTGGATTCCCTGGAATGGGAATTACAGGTGGGTTATGAGCTGCTTAATAGTGAGAACTAAGCTCGGTTTCTTTATATAAACAATAAGTGTTCTTAACCACCAAGCCAGCCCTTCTCCTCAGGAAATGTTACCTTATACACAACAAATTTTTTTCACATCATATTTGGCCTGATTTTTTTCATCACATCCTTAAAAATAAAATTTTGCTTAAAATGTGGTTGAATCCAGACATATGTTTACAATCTCCTGCTCAATTTCAGGCAAGCAGGGAGATGTTATCATGGTTCCCAACTAGAAACTGCAGGTGCCAATGTGGAGTGAAAGCCTACTAGGCAAGGATTAGGGAGTTTCCTGGTTGGCTTTCTATTCATAACTTCATTCCATAGCAATTGCCCAGTGGTGGAGGGGTACATGCTCATGAACCCACCTGAGTGTTTTAGGACTCGTGAAGGCCTTCTCTGACATTTGTTAAGCAAGGAATAAGTGCTGGGAAAGACCTTAGGGAAGCTGCCTGTAAGCTGTGTAGTGATCTCTAGGGAAGCAGTGTTCATGAGTCACCCATGTCTGGGTTCTCCATAAGCTAAACTCTTCAGTCAAATTAGGGTTAGAGTCTAGTCTCCAAAGCAAGTGCTATGCCTCTGTTGAGCATCTTCTATGTTTTGCTTCAAGAACAGGTCTTGGGTATCTACTAATGGTCCTTAAAGACAGGAAAATTCATCAGGATACTTAGCATGGAGACACAAATCTATCCAGTGCTTCAGTTTGTGGGATACTTCCTCTGCTGGGGAATAAAAGGTTACTTGCATATGGCCATCTTTCAATCCAGATACCAGCCTTTACAGCCTTACCTGGCTCTAAAACTGATCAGCCTAGATCACCACTTCAAAGGTTCAAAGAAGGAGGTTTATGGTGATGCCATCCATCTTCACAGAGACCCTGAGACATTCCTCTTCCCTCTGAATTTGTCCTCTCCTGCTGGTGCTAGCCCCCACTCACAACTGTAGATCCCTCCACTCTTCCACAGACCCAAGGATAATCCCAGGTCTCAGTTTAATTTCTTCCTTTTCTGGTGCCAATTTCATTTTTCCTTCACCAGCCTCTCCTCTCTGCAAAAAACGGGAGGGTGGTTGTAGGAGTTCCTTCTGTTTCATAATGAATAAAGAAACTGCCTTGGCCTAGTTGATAGGACAGAACTTAGGTAGGCAGAGTAGAGAGAACTGAATGCTGGGAAGAAGGGCAGAGTGGCATATGCCATGGATCTCCTGCCTGAGGTGGACACTGGTTAGAATCTTGCCAGTAAGCCACAGTCATGTGGCAATACACAGATTAATAGAAATGTATTAAATTAAGATGTAAGAATTAGCCAATAAGAAGTTAGAGCTAATGGACCAGGCAGTGTTTAAATTAATACAGTTTCTGTGTGATTTTTTTCTGGTGTAAGCTAGCTAGGCAGTTGGATGACAAGCAGCCCACTCGTCCTATTACAGTAAGCATCTTTTCAGTCCAGAATCCTGGTGGGAGAAGCCAGCCTTAGCTTCATATCAGAGGGAAAGGTGGTGACACAGCAAACCTGCACTCCTGCAACTTATGAGCAGATCTGGCTTTACCACAGGGTCTTTCTGATGAATGCTGTCTCATTTCTTTCTAATCAGTTTTCCTGGTGCATGATCATGGATGTCAAAGCTTAATGTCAGATTTCATGTTTTCAATCAACATTATTTGGGGGAGAGTGGTTTACTTGGCATCTAAACTGACAGGTCTGAGTGGACTTAGAGGCACTGGAAAAGGGCTAGAAGCTATTAACTGGGCTATTAATTCAAAAAGGAAATAAAGTCCCTCAAGCTGCAAAGTCAGAGATGGTATAATTATAAAAGAACCTCAAGGCACAATCTTGAAACGTTGTCTAGGATAAAAGATGTCTTTTCTATGCCAGGCCACGAGCCAGCATTTGACTTCCCAGAGAGGAGCCCACTAAGTTGCTCAGCAGCTCAGCATTGGCCACCAACCTTAGCTTTTGATTTTCTCAGATGAGTGAGGAGCAGTGAACAGTGGGAGTGTTGTAGGTGCCTCTGCTGGGCACACACATGGGGTTCTAGTGCACACGACCTCATAGCGACTTTGTGACCTGCTTTGTTACCAAAGCTTTGTTACCTGCTTTGACCTAGTTCTGTCTGTCCATGCTGGTTGTTTATCCATGTCGTCCAAGGAGTTTTTATAAAATGTCAATGCCTAGATCCCATTGATTGTTAATTAAATAAAAATAAATAAAAATCATGGGTTGTGGGGAGGAATTGCCAGCACAACCTTTGTCTTAGATGGACCACTCTAATAAAGTAAGTTGTAGTCAGAGACTGCTAGCTCATTTCCTAGCTGCCTAGACCCAAAATAATTACAGAGAAATGGTACTAATGACAACACTGTTTGGCCAATAGCTTAGGCTTTTTATTAACTGACTTCTATACCTTAAATTAACCCATTTTTATTAATCTATATATTGACACAAGGCTCATGGTTTACCAATAAGGTTCTCCAGCATCTTCTTCCTTCGGCTGCTACATGGTGTCTCCTGATTCTGCCTTCTTTTCTCCTCTGTCTCTGCTTGGAGTTTTTGCCTTGCTTTATTCTGCCCTGTCATAGGCCCAAGCAGCTTCTTTATTCATTAACCAAAAAACCCAACACATATACATTTAATCATTCCATTTTGAAACTATCACATCATCACACAGAGCTAAGCAATCCTTCCATTGCAATGGCTTTTCTCATTTTTAATGTAGGAAAAACTCTCTCTTAACTAATTCCTCCATTTAAGAATTCCCAATTGTCTTACCAAATCTAATGATGATGGTGAGTTCTGAGGAGGATATGAGACTTATTGCCACTACATAGAACAATAAAAGCCTGACTGAATTTCAAGGCAGAAATCTAGCTTGGCAGCAGCCTGGGAAGGAAATTCAGGGAAAGCCTGCAATCTATGGTGCAGAGAGAGAGACAGTTGTCTGAAAAAACACACAGCTGATTGCTCAGGAAAAGCACATGTGGTAGGCGGAGTATCCTGAAGGCAGAACCAAACATCCTAGGATGGAGGAGTCTGTTACATTTGGAACCCAGGTGCTTCTGAAGTTTGGGTGGCAGCTGGAGACTATTTCAGAGGGGCTACAACAGGAAAATCCCAAACTCACTCAGAGGCTTGGGGAAGAAAGAAAAGAAAGCCTAGCTAGGTGGGGCTGAAGCCCCATGTGTAGCTCCAGCCTATGCCAGTGGCTTTTTCATGAATTTGTACCCCAAACACTGGGCACAAAATGTAACACAAGTAATAAAAACCCAGAGACGCATTTTTGGGTTCAACCTGAAGATCAGGAAAGCAAAGCAATCAAGTCACTAGAGAACAGTTACCTCTTTGTTTACCAGTTGCAGAAAGCAAGTTATGATAGAAAGTAAATTAGATACAAGACTTTGGAATCACCAAGATAGGATAGATAATGGTGTATTTTCTCTGAATTTGTCAAACGCAAATGGACTAGACTTTTTTTTGAAATGGAATACTTCATTTTATCAACTTTTTAAAAACCTGGGTTGCTATAGTTGCATGGGTTTATTTTTTGGCTTTCTATACTAGTCTACATGTCTGTTTCTGTTTTGTTTTGCTTTTTTAAAAAAGAAAACAAACTATATTTTTCATTATACAAATCAATCTAAGTTCCCATTCCCTCCCCTCCTCCCATTCTCTCCACTTACTCCCCCACCCCACCTCCATCCCATCCACTTCTCAGAGAGGTAAGGCACATTGCTTTGGGGAAGGTCCAGTGCCCTCCCTACTATACCTAGGAAGAGCAAGGATTTATGCAAAGAGAATATGTTCCCAAAAAGTTAGTACAAGCAGTAGGGATAAATTCTGGGGCCACTGCCAGTTACCCCTCAATCTGTTCCAACCATGCAACTGTCAACCATATTAAGAGGGACTAGTTTGGTCCTATGCTTCTTTCTTCCCAGTCTGGCTGGTATTGGTGAGCTCCTCTTAGGTCAGGTAGACTGTTTCAGTGGGTGTACCCATCATGGTCTTGACCTCTTTGCTCATATTCTCATTCCTCCCACTCTTCTTTGGAGCTCAATGCAGTGCACCAATGAAGGTCTCTGCCTCTGTTTTCATCAGTTGCTGGATGAAGGTTCTATGGTGATATTTAAGATATTCATCAATCTGACTATAGGGCGAGGCCAGTTCAGGCACCCTCTCCTCTACTGCTTAGGGTCTTAGCTGGGGTCATCATGTGGATTTCTGGGAATTTCTCTAGAGCCAGGATTCTCGCTAACCCCATAATGGCTCCATCAATCAGTCTCAAGGTTTTAAATCTTTGAAGAGGTAAACACTCTCTAGTGGCTTGCATTGATTTTCTAATCTTTAGGTTGAACCCCAATATCTGTCTCTGATTTTTTGTTACTCATATTACAATGTTCAGGGATTATTTTCTTCTTGAGAAGACTCCAAATGCCCATTTTATGGACTAGAAAATAGAGGCTAACTACGCCAGTGTAGGTCTGTCCTGCTATTCAGTGGAGGGCTGTTGCCGGATACTGGAACTGTGGCACACTGCAGCAAGGGGCTGTCCCTGGTCATTGGCCACTGTGGCTTATTTCCAGCTTATCTTTAAAGGAAACTATGTCATCATTGAGTAGGTCTCTACTAGTTCTTGGCTTCCTGGAACCTAAATATATTCTAAAAAGCTTTCAGATATCCAATTCTTGCGCCTCAACTGAAAAGAACCACCCTTGCCCCCCTAGATTCCCTGTGGATGGTCTCTGTATTTGCTATTGATTGCTTCCAGTTTGCCAGAGGAAGCTGACAGCCAGATGGAAGGCCAGAATTTCCCAATCAATAGCCACTAAAAGTGTGCTTATTATGGTTGTAGGGACTTGGGGGCCAAGGCGACACCTTTAACAATCAAAAGAAAGAAACCAAGAACTCACTTTGGTAACAAAATGTGTCGCTCTTCAGGAAGCAACTAGATTCAGCAGGAGAAATGCATTAGTTCATGTATTGGCATTGTCACCTCATGTACCTGTGGATCCCAGAAACTATAAGTCCCTTTCAGGAGTGTACTTTAAAATATGTATAATCATGTGTGCATGCATGCATACGTGCTTGTGTGTGTGTGTGTATCTGTGTGTCTTTCTCTGTGTGTGCATGCACATTGCATGTGTACACTCTTTGAATGAAAGGAAGAAATCTAGTCTCTAGTTCGATTCATCAAAGTTTCAAACCAAGAAATGAGGGCTAGAGACTGGACTTGACAGTAAGTTAGAAAAAGTAGCTCACCCTTTAGGTAAAAATGACTGGACAGATTGGAAGCAAGGTAGAGAGTCAGAGAGCAAGGCAGAGACTGTTTCCTGAAGTAAAGTAGATAAAATGCTTGAGTGGGAACCATAGTTGACATGTAGTGTTTAGCAGAGTAATTGTTTGAGAAAGCAAGAAATTCCCAAGCAAAGGCTGTCCTGTTGAGTGCTCTAAAATGTGAGAAATTTCTAAATGTTACAAGAATGATGCCACCAAGCATGAACAGGAGACCATGCTTACCTGGGCCAATGCTCCCTGGTGTATCAAATTACTGTGGACTCTGATACCATAAAGATAAAGAACCCCTGGCATAGCTCTCTTGTTTATTGTCATTCTTGCCTGAACTGTGTACTGTAAACCACAGCTACAACAATTCCCTGTGCTACTCTTTTTGAATGGGGACAATTCTAGCAATCTCCTTCCTGCTTTGTTTTTAATCTGTGGAACTTCATCCCCTGCCAGTGATGCTTGGGGAACACATATTCCTGGCAACTTGACGTCAGAGTGGTAACTGTATCATGTCAACACAGATAGAGGAGGAAGCCAGATGGCTCAGGTGATGGTCTGGAAAGTTAAATTCTAACAAGCTGTTGTTATTCACTCAGAGCAGGGGAAACACTATTGTAGACAAAATGGGCAGCAGTGTGGAAACAGAAAAGCACTCAAGAACTGCAGCCCTTGCTGTGGAATATTTCTTTACACTGTGTGAATATGTGTAGTTGTGATCACTTTAATAAGCATGCTGACTGGCCAATAGCTGAACAGGATAAAGTTAGGCAGAAAATTCAGACTGAGAATGATGGGAGAAGGAAGGGTGGAGTCTGGAGTCGCCAACAGACACAGAAGTAGTAGGAGATGAATGTGCCATGCAATTAAAGGTACCACAGTGTGACAGTGCATAAATAGGAATATGGGTTAAATTAAAATTTAGGGGTTACTAATAAGCCTGAGCTATTGGCCGAGTGTAAGCTCTAAGCTACTGCTCCACTGCCATGTCTGCTTGCCTGCTGCCATGCTCCCTGCCATGATGGTTGTGAACACTAACCCTCTGAAACTGGAGTTCCCAATAAACTATTCCTCTATAAGTTGCCTTGGTCATGGTGTCATATCACAGCAAGAGTAAAGTAATGAAGAGTTAGTCCATGGCTGATAGCCTCTAACAAAATGCTCATGCATGTAAGCAATCATAGAAAGGAGAACAAAACTTTATGATGCAGAATTCCTAGATCTTAACACTGGAGCAAAGGGTTTTTATTACTAGGCACTGGGGACAGAAAGCTGAGCTTCGTAGAGGCTAAGTGACATTTCTAATATAGGGTTACAACTCTGCTCCTTTTTGTAGTTAGCTTTTAGCTTGAGAAGATTTCACCAAGTTGCTTGAGTTGGCCTGGCATACCCTCTGTAAATTAGGCAGGCCTTGAGCTTGAGGTTTGTCTACCTCAGTTACCTTAGTGGCTGGGCATAGCTGTACCTCTTCTGAGAATGAGGAACCAGTATGTTAATTAGGGCTAACATTACTGTGCAGCAAACACAGCAGCGGTTTAAGTACAAGGATTCATGTTCATGTCACCTACACTAAGTTGGAGGGAAGTAGATCCAGGCTTCTGCTGGAGAACTGTGGTCATTAGCCCTGTGGTCATTAGTCACCAGTAGTGAATCTTTTCTCTTAAACCTTACTTGTTGATATTTCTTTCTTGAACATGACCTTTATTCATCTTATCTTCCGCACAGTAACACAGGCAATCCAATATGGCAGACTTTAAGCCACAAAGTTCTTTTGAATTATTTTGACCTTGTTTGTCATGATTTTGAATCATGAAAATAAATGCTTTCTCCCTCTGATCTTTATTCCTGTTCATGGAGTTTTCTTTAGCCCCTATATTGTTAAGAACAAACAGTCGGGCAGTGGCACACACCTTTAATCCCAGCACTAGGGAGGCAGAGGCAGGCAGATCTCTGAGTTCAAGGCCAGTCTGGTCTACAGAGCAGGTTCCAGGACAGCCAAGACCGTTACTTGAGTTATATACTTATTGAAATCAATTTCATTTGTCTTATCAAGCTCAACAGAACTAATTTTCAAGTATGTGCCCAGCTACTAATAACAGAGTCACCTGAGAGTGTAGTCTATTGCTTCTGACTTTTCTCCAGGTCTTTTCTTGATACCCCTTGTCTCTTTTATTATTATTTTATTGTATCATTTACATATGAACAATGGTATGGGCTCTGGAAGTCACTGTGTACAGTTAACTCATTCTCGGTATTTGTGAGCTCATCCTAGTTTTAACACCTTTACATGTGGGGAATTGTTTCCTCAGTTTTTCCATCTGAGAACTCAAAGATAAAGACTCCTTTGGTGCCAAGTCTCAAGTATCCAGATGTTCACATTCTTCAGGAGAAGCCTCTGATACAGATTTTGAATGTCTAACCTAAGCGGCTTGAGACTCGAGGGACTGTTTTGAAGATACATTCTTGTATCTTATCATCTGTTTCAGTGTCTTGTCCCTTTCAAGACGGTGTGCCAGGCCAGCTCTGAAATCTATTACTTTTCTCCAACACCGACGGATCTCCAAAGCTTGGTGATATCCCGTGGGAACAGTTGTCTATCTGCAGTTCCTTGTGCTTAGTCACGTGGGTCAGTCTGACTCAATGACAGTGGCTAGCAGATCTGCTCACCCCATAGGATTCCCGGGGCCTGACTGGGAAACTCTGGCTTCACAGCATGTACACTGTGCTCTAATCTTTTTTGCTTGGTTTGGTTTATTTGAGGTAGGGCTTCTCTGTGTAGCCCTGGCTGTTCAGAACTCTCTCTATAGTGCAGGCTGGCCTCGAACTCAGAGATCCACCTGTCTTTGGCTTTCAAGTGCTGGAATTAAAGCCATGTGCTACCATATCAGTGTCCTTTAACCTTTATGGGTAAGGCATTGTTTCCATGGACTGCTTCAGGAGAGGAAGAAACAGTCACTCTATAGTAGGACTGAGTTGGTAACGGTCTAACCACTTCTTGAAAGCATAGATAATTCTCAAAAAAGACTAAATTGAAACACACTGGGTTTCTTTTTACATCATTTGAGGTTTGTTTTAATGAATTACGTATATTTAAAATATTTAATTGTCAATGAATTTTAGACCAATGTATGTAGAATTGGACCAACTTGTCCCTTATAATCCTTCCCATTTTTATAGTTATTTTCTTGTTTCCTCAATTTGATAATGTTCTTACCAACTCCTTCTTTGAATGGAGCTGAATAGTCACATTGTGGCTTCTTCGTTTTATTTTCCAAATATCACTTCTTTGGCAATCTCTATTTAATATTAACTTATTTCTTATCTTTAGTTTTTTTCCATTTAATTAATTTCTAACTTTTACTTTTGTTAAACTATGCTTTGTCCTAATTTTACTGATTTTCTTCCAGACTTATATGTGTGTGAGTGTGTGTGTGTTTTGGGGGGGGTGCATAAGGCATATACACAAGTACACTTTGTGTGTGCAAGTATAATCACTACCTGTGTGGGTGCATATTGAGGCCAGAGGCTGATGTTAAGATCGCCTAACTTCTATCACCTCTCCTCCTTGATGTTGAGACAAGGTCTCTGACAGACTGAACCTGTAGCTTGCTGTTTCAGCTGCTGGCCAGCTGGTTTCCATGGCTTCTCATTTCCAGCACTGACTGATAGATTCACATTACCATGCTGACTTTTATAGGATTTCTAGGAAGGAAAACTCAAGTTTTAAAGCTCATACAGCAAGCTGAGTCATTTCCCCAGTCCCCAAATTTATTTTAGCTGAATTAAATTTTTATGAATTAGCTTTAATAATTTAGTTACTTTTTATCATTTAATGACATAAATATTTAAGGTCAAGAATTTTTTCTAAATATGCATGTAGCTATGTCCCATATATACTGATATAGTAAATTCATTATTACTTTCTTTATATTTAGAATTGGTTCTTAACACTTTGTCCAGTGGATTTCAGCTAAGAATAACACTGGGGCTTTATGGAAACTATATTGTTTTAGAAGGCAGCCATGGGACCTTGCAAAGACGTTTTGAACAAGGTTCCAAGAATACAGTGAACAGAAACAAAGGGCCGGATACATCTCTGTGGCAGACTACCTCTCTAGCATGTGCAAGGCCCTAGGTTTGGTCCTGAATTTGCTCCAAGAATTCAACAGCAAAACAAACAAACAACAAAACAAAGCAAAATGAACAAACAAACAAAAACCCCATGAATAATCCAATTTAAAAATGAAAATTACTGGACCCATCAACAATCATTTGGGGGTCAAGGAGGGCCTGAAGGAACGCCATCTCTCTCAGATGTGCTGTTGGCTCCTGATAGACTCTGGTTGAGGGGCAGTCTTTAGCTCATACACCCATTGGTGAAGCCCAGGAGGTTCCAGTGGTTAGCTGGAATCTCATCATTACAAGCATGGCTCTGATTCACATAAATGGTTCACAAAGCAAAACAAAAAGTTCATGTAGATAAATGGTTGTGGGATGGTGCGGAAGAATTGTCTGTAATCTGTCAATCATGTTTTAAATAAAACTCTGATTGGCCAGGCAGGAGGTAAAGGTGTGAAAACCAGACAGGAAGTAGAAATGATGTAATGAGAACAGGAGAACTCTGGGAAGGAGGAAGTTGATTCCTCCTTCTCCTGCCCAGACCACCGAAGCAGCAGGATGTGATCTGCCTCACTGAAAAAAGGTACTGAGCCACATGGCTAACATAGATCAGAAAAAATGGGTTAATTAAGATGTGAGAGTTAGCCAGTGAGAGGCTAGAGCTAATGGGCCAATCAGCTTTATAACTTATAGAGATCTCTGTGTTATTTCTTTGGGGCTTGCCGGCTGTGGGGTACCGGGCAGGACAGAAACCCAAACAAGCAGGCCTGGCCCCCTTCATGTTACAGTGAGAGGTAAGGACGTTGGTAGGGCTGGGACAGAGATAAGAACAGAAAGGGGAGGAGTAATTAGGATGCATTATATGCCTGTATGAAATTGTCAAAGGACAAAATTAGTTTAAAAATGGGCAAAAGGCCTGCACAGACATTTCTCCAAATAATATATCCATTTGGCATGAGATACAAGAAATAATCAACAGCAGTAGTCCCTGGGGAAATCCAAATGTAAGCTGCAGTGAGTATCTATGTAACACAGTGAGAATGGCCACTATTATAATTACAGACCCCAGTGCCAGTGAGGGTGCCAGCCAGTGCTGCCATTAGGGAAAACGATGTGGCAAGTCCTCAAAAGACTATTAGAGCTACTGTATGACTCAGCAATGCAGCGACTGGGTATATGTAGCCAAAAAAGAAAAGAGGAAAAAAAAGGAAAGAAGAAATCAACATGGGAGAGACATCAGCACTCTGGTGTTTACTACGGCAGTATTCACAATAGCATAAAAGGCAACTCTCTCTTTCTCTCTCTCTCTCTCTCTCTCTCTCTCTCTCTCTCTCTCTCTCTCTCTCTCTCTCTCTCTCTCTCTCACACACACACACACACACACACACACACACACACACACTCACACACACTCACAAAGAAAAATCTTCAGCCAAAGAAAAGCATGAACTCCTTGTAGCAGCATGGCTGGGACTAGAGACTGGTGCTGAAATCAAATGAGCCAGGCAAAGAAATACAAGCATCGCATCATCGGAGGTGCTAGTGCTGATAGCTTACAGAATCCAGAGTCACCTGGGAGATGGGGATCCAGACATGACTGTCAGGGGTTGGTGAGGTTGAGGTGGATAGACCCGCCCTCCGTGTGTGGTTCCATTCCCTGACTGCGCTCCTGGGTGCATAGCCCCCTTCACACTGCAGACATAGAGTGACCTGCTGCTTCATACTGCCTCCACCCCGACTGTGAACGGAAATTCGTAACTGGAATCTAAAAAACGAGCCCTTTGGTTAGTTGCCTTTGTCAGAATGTTTTCTCACAATCTGACCTGTGGACTCTAAACAGCTGAGCTCACAGACGCTGAGAGTGGAGTGGTGGCTACTGGAGGCCAGGGTTAGCAGGGAGGAGCCAATGGCAGGAAGGTAAGCAATGAAGGCTAAACCAAATGGGAGCCAGACGCTCTGGGGAATACTGTCCTGGGGAAAGAGCTCTGCGAAAAGATTTCAACAGAGTTTGCCTTAAAGAAATGGCCTGCGACTCTGGAAACAGATGTGTGCCGCGTGATTAAATAGTACCCGGTGTGTGAAAGTATGGAACCATTGCCTGCTACCCCATTAATATAGGCAACTTCTGTGTTTCTGGGTGTCAGTTAAGATAGATTTCAAAACATGGAGCTTTGTTTGAAAAGCAAACCGTTTCCACAGAGCTCTGAAGCAGACTTTAACAATTCCTGAGTGAAGAACTTTTCCAATTTGGTTCTGTCTCTCATTGACAATCTCACAAAGCTTTTCTTTGTTTTCTCTTCTGCAGCAGGAGGGCTGGGGTCTAGCTCTATGCTCCTGGGAGTTAGACCTAATTTATGGAGTGAAGTGTGCCTCAGTGTCCCCGGTGATCATCACCCATGTCTTCCAAGGACTGCTGCAGACGTGGATTTAAGCCAGCTGCTGTGTTCAGTGCTTGCTGTGCCTGAGTCCTGCTCCTCGGTGATTTACGGGTCCCCGGTGATGCATGAGAAGTAGATGTTTGCCAAAAGGAGCACAGGTCTCTTTGAAAGGAAGGAACAGAGGACCCCAGGGACTTCTCGGAGGGCCTAAGCCTTGGCTGTATATCCTCTGCACTGATGGGGTATCTATTTCCTCATTCTGCTCCTTTCTACTAAACCTTTCTGTATGGTTTTAATTTTTAATATTTATGCAACATTCAAGATAAGTCTGGTTGATGGCACATTAAACACTCTTGCTGTACTTGCTGGTGTGAGGACTGGCTTTAGGAAAAGGAGAAATCCATCCCAGGAGAAATGAAGAAATGGGAGAAATGAAGAAAGAGGGATTTTAATCCCTCCAGGACAGCAGGAAAGCTGAGCACCATTACTCTAAAGGCATCTGAGGCCTTCCCAGAATTGACATCGGAGTGAGGGCATTTGGGGCTTGCTGTGGGTGATTTCATTTTGGACACTTTCCAACAGAGAATGAAGAAACCAAAACATCCCTTTCACTTTCTGAGGTCAGCACTGTCAGAAAGGCCAGAGGAGGGCCTTTGGAAGAGCAAACCCCTGTCTCTAAAAAGTTCCTTTCCCACTTAACAATTGCGGAAAGAAATCAAGTGAAACCTCTACCCAGTTCCCTCAACTGAACTCACCAGATTCTTGCTCAGAAGTGACAGAAGTGGGGACAGACCACTGGCGAAGAGAAACCGGTTCAGCTTAGCAACCTCTGCAGCCTCGCCATCTGTAACAAGAGTGCCTTGACCAGTTCAGGACAGACGGAGGGCCTGTGGATGGAGGGGCCAGAACATAGCCTCCGCAACAGGGCTATGTTTATTTTTGTTCCTTGGTAGACCCATTCACACACTGAGAGCAAGAAAATGACAAAGGGTCAACATAGGAGCACTGTAAATGGTCGGAGCTGCCTTTCACGCAAAACATTAAAAACCAAAAAGAATGTCTAGGAGAAGCGTCAAATTCCTCAAGTGCCCCTAATTTAAACCTACATTCCCATCCCGTTTGTTTGGAAACAGGGCCAGAACTCAAGATCCCTTTCCTCCATCTCTCAGGGGCTGGTATTACAGGTTCTATCTGCAGTG